>NW_019525521.1:876633-943091 GCF_002814215.2 Seriola lalandi dorsalis | reverse complement strand
TTCTCTAATCCCACAAAAAGTTGAGAAAGCATATTAAATGGAAGTGAGGGAGAGTTGCTACTGTTGCTAATTGGATTGGAGCTGGTGGGCATTGGCTCTGCGGCACAATGGGAGCAACCGGGAGTGAACAGGCAGATTCTCTTTGGCTGATGTTACAGTTATTATCAGGCACAGACAGAGAGGTAATACACTCAGATCAAATGGATTTTGCACTTGTTTTTTTTAATCTATAGACTGTAGCTCAGTGGTGAGCTCTGTAGCCTCGCAGCAAAGAGGCTCTGGGATCGAACTCCTGCTGGCCGGGTTCACTCCGGGTTACTAGATACTTTGTAGATGTAGATTTTACTTTCGACCCAAGAGCTGCACTGTCCACTGCTCCGGTTGAAAGGTTTCACAAGGTGCTGGGAGGGCGATCGCATGTTAATACAAAAATGGGATTCCACTCAGAAGACTTCCAGTAACTAGGAAAACATACTGAAGGGTAGTGTACTCTCATGCTCTTTTATGGACTACAAAAATGGAGGTAGGACACATGTTAAGCTGAATAGAGGAGAAGATGCGGAGGAAAAGCGAAGTCAGAGAGAAATGTTTTGAATCAAATGTCTTCAGGCGCTTGCACCTTTAGGCTTGAATGAAGATTTAAGGTTTGATGTGAGTGAGTTATGCTCTGATTTAATATGATGTTTTAAAGATTCACCTCATGAATGCCCGAAGGGGCTTGTTAAAAGTGTAAAGATTCTTCATTGACTGTCTGTGGTCAGCTGAAACAGCGCCACTCTTCTGCAGGAAACAAACTCTACTCCAGAGGGGAAGAACACCCCAAATATTAATATTAATCGTGTATTAGCTGTACAATAAAGGTGCCCTGTTCACTTGTTAG
This sequence comes from Seriola lalandi dorsalis, assembly GCF_002814215.2. Lineage (NCBI taxonomy): Eukaryota > Metazoa > Chordata > Actinopteri > Carangiformes > Carangidae > Seriola > Seriola lalandi. The sequence continues at coordinate 942,211 of NW_019525521.1, read as the reverse complement.
CAGTCTTCTTCTTCCTTGCAGAGGTGTTCAGGGTTGTCTCACTATTCTGAATCACCATTTTCACTAAATAAATCAGTAGTTTTTAGCAGCTGGTGACTGAGGCCACTGCTGTACCTACTGAAGCTCCTCCTCTGATAACAGCACCTGTAGATCAGTGGTATAGTATGTAATGATGTGTCGCATCACCCACATGCACACGCACTGTATGTGCGCTGTTCTGCATTCGCACAATATGTGGGCCCATGCATAAAAACATGGCGCCATAGTTGAGTATCTTTATTATCTGGAGGATTTATTACTAAATTTTGGATTTTATCGCATCTCAAGGTGGTGATGGTTTTAGAAAATGAATTTTTAACCATTTGTTGACTTCTTTATTTAGGTGAGCTCACATCAGGACATTCACATATGCAAACTAATATCATTGCTATAAAAACTCCCTTCAATAATTCAGTTGACAAAACAGGAAGTGTTTTTATAATCCAGAAAAAGGTTGGGAGATTTAAAGTCAAACAAAGTTGGCCACAATACAAATAACCTCAGTGTAAAAACATTGAAAGGCCAATGCAGAGTAATATTTTGTGACATTTTTTGAGAAATGCTCCTATCCTGCTTGTAAGAGAGAAAACTCTTAATTGGCGTTGGCGAGCCAGATGACTCATGATGCATACCCTCCCGACGGTGTTTAAAGCAGAGACCCCTAAATTATAGATGTTAGCATGAATTATCAATAAGAAAAGGTCAACGAGACCAAGGGCAATGAAGGGTGTAACATTAGCCAGACTCGCTACACATCGTGCTGAATGAGGAATTGCTCTCAATTTCTCTATCTCCCCTTTCATTCCCTCGTTATCTCTCTATCAGAGGTTTTACAACGATTGGCTACAACATTCACACCAGTTGTTGTGGCCGCCTCTGCCTGTCCGCCTGACTGCAGCATGTTAGAAACTGCAATTCTCGCTTTCTTTTGTATCATCCATCTGGTCTTAGAAGCCTAAAGGCGAGCTGTTTGCCAAATAAGATGTCTGTGGATTCAGCTCACAGGAGGCTGTTGTGAAAATACATTATGAAATATAATTTTTATGGAGCCAGGGGGTCCATTAATTTCAGCTTAAAAGTGAATCCATTTGCAACAGCCGCCACTACAGCTCTTCCCCCATTTCAACTCACTCGCAGCCATATGTAATTGCTTTGTGCCTTGAGTGGAATGGGCGCCTTCTTATGATTGAATGCACAGTAGGAATTGATCAGAGTGGGAGATATCTGGGGTTTTCTCTGCAGAAATATTACTTCACTGATGCCAGCTGGGATAATTCCCAAAACTAAATGGTCAACAATTTAGATTACAGCTCTCAGCAATGACTTCCTGGTGTAAAACTGTCAAACAAGTGGAGGCAACAAGCTGTTTGACTTTCCTGTGGGGAAAGATTTAGTGCCGTGCCAAATATTTACTGCTGAACTTGTATTTAAGCCTAAATAAAAAAAATTTGTAGCTTCATTATGGCAGAAATAATCCACAATGAATACCTTTTCTATGTGGGGTTTGGCTACAGAAAAGGTATATGTTAAGGCTCTGCGTAGCTGCATGATTTCTGTAAATTCAAGTATGTTTCTTGATTTCTCAACAATAGTCAATTAGAGGAAGAGTGCAACATGAGCTCCATCATCTCTGCTGTGTTTTGAGTGTGAAAAAGGTTGAAGGTGTTCCACGTAGTGCTCCCCCTAGAGGCCTGGAGCACTTCCGCTGTGTTGGGGGTTTGAGTGCATGCAGCGTGTTTGCTGTTAATGTGTTTGTTTTGGCTTCCTGGAGCACAGTTTCTCATTTTGCAGCACGTTTCCATTCTTGTATTTGGTTTGTATTTTCATTTTTGTTGTTGAATCTGCTTCCTAATAGAAATGTTTGCAGTACGTCTGCCCTTGTCGGTCACCATACCGGAGGCCTTGGAGCTGCCATGCCCCTGGTGCAGAAAGAGCACATGTTGTGGGATTTCCTCCCAGTGATGCGTTCATTTGCAGGAAATAAGACATCTGATCACTCCCTGGGAGAAATGTTCCCTGACTTCAGAACTCTGTCTGAAGTGGTGCTGGTAATTCCAGTCTCCAGTGTGGCAGCAGAAGTCGAGTTCAGCCTTCAGAACAAATTAATACGGCCTTGAGAAGTCGTCTATCCGAGGCAAAGACGCAGAACTTAAAGACAACAGGTCAACTGAGTTCAATTTGATTTCTTGTCAGTGGTTTGTTCATATTTATACTGTAATTGTTTAATTCTGTAAATTGCATTGTTGATATTTGCCTGTAGCCACAATGGCCGCGGTGTCATGTGGTGTTGACGTCAAAAGTGACCACATGGTCAGATGTCTGTTCATCTTTTCCCTCCATGCTCTTTTCTCTCCAAAATTACATGCTATTAAATAGGCTGTGTCTCATTACTATTAGAAGCGATAATGACGGACAACAAGAACGCTAACGCAACCTCTGGTCCTAACCTCCGGGTCACCAGGGTCAGGATCATCTCCGGCTGAGAAAATAACATTAATCTACCACTTTTGTTCAAGAGCCACTGGAAATATTTTAAAGTGAAAAATGCAACGCTTAATTTCTTGCATCATAATCACAAATACACCATTAAATAAGTTCTTTTGAAACCATGAAATAATGGAGAGGAATTATCTTCTCTTGCTGCTATAAAACAAAGTGTATGTCGAGAGGTTTTTAATGACTTCATGGAGCAGAGGAGGGAGTTTTGCATTCTAACCCTGTTAATGTTGAAGCTGATTGTCTGAGAAGTCAGTTGGTTTCAATGAATTGCAATTGCAATGGTAAAAAGAATGTGTTCAAAGGTGCAGATATATTCTACTGCAACAGCATTTCACTGACTATTTCAACCTGTGTCGTGTTCAGGTTTTATTTATTTATCATATTTCTTGCCAAAAGCTGCACATAAAAATCAAGTCTTACTCCCTACAGCGTTAGTGGGGGGGGGGGGGTTTACCATTGAGAGGCCACCATAGGTGTTTTTAATGCCTCCACGCCGGGGCTTCAATGCTTCAATGGAACTCATCAAACATTCATTTGGACTTAACGATGAACTGATTATATTTTAATGGTCAAAGGTCAAAGATCACTGTGACCTCACAAAACATATTTTTGTTTTGGCAACATGAATTATGACAAAATTGAACTCACTGGTCTATGAGGATAAAATCAAGTGATGACATTATATATCCAAATGGTCAAAGGTCAACTTCACTGTGACATCATAATGTTCTGCACAAACACTCATGCTGTGGAGGGGAGATTAATATAATAATAATAATAATGATAATAATAATAACTTTACTTAATGCAAACATATTAAAAGAGTGATATGGAGACGATAACAAGACGTCATCACATAAAAGCAAGTTTATAAAAATGAGTTTTAAGAAGTGATTTAAAAGAAGATGCTGATTCTGCCTCGTCTCCTTGGGCAGGTCGGTCCAAAGTCGAGGGGTCCCGATGGCAAAAACATGGTCACCTTTAGATTTAAGCCTCGACTTCGGAACAGATGAAAGGGCCGGACCGAGGATATAAGGCTGCGTACTGGCTCATACGGGGTTAATCGTTCTGTAATGTAGCTCAGGGCCAGGCCCTGGTGTGATTTTACAGTGATCAGTAAAATCTTAAAATCTGCTGTATTCTGAACCAGTTGGAGGAGGGAGAGTGACTTTTGGTTCGTGCCAGAGAGGAGGAGTCACAGTTTAGTCCAGTTTTGAGAAGATGAATGTGTGAATGTGTGAATGATTGTGACCTTGTTTCCTGAAGCTTGTCTGGTTGGTCTTTTTACTACAGCCCAAGGTTATTGTATTACCACTGCAGTGTTGTACACACATGTAAGTATTCATTATGCACTGTTTGCAATAGTTTTGTATGGACTGTTTTGATAAAGGAGAGCTGCAGATGTCTGAGTTAAAGTTGTATGGAAATGATAAACTGTATTGAGGTGGCTGTGACTCAGGAATCCTTGAGCAAGATCGTCCTGTAAGTGATGTCCAGTAAGTCAACTAAACAAAAGTTCTAAAAACTTTTTTTCATATAACATGAAGGGTACGGCAAGTTATCTGGAAAAAAAGCACTAACCCCTCTGAAAAACCCTCTTTTATTCAACATAAAGAGACAGACTTTCATATTTGGCTTTTTCAAAGAACTCAAATATTCTATATTTGAATATAAAATCTGTGTGGTGCACTCTTTTTACTTTTTGATGCTGGAACATTAAGTTCAGGTGAAAATCAAAACCAATCAAGTCTTTAAAGAAAAAATATATTAAAAGTGTGATATTGAAAATTTTAAAGAAAATGAAGCAATGCAGACGGAGAAGATCAACTGGATATCACTCTTTCAACAGAGGTGTTCTCACAGTGTTAATGTTCTCGCACACAATGTACAGGAGAGAGTAGGTAGCATCATAAAAATTTAAACTGAAGGTTCAAATGTGCTGCACATGTACTTTATTTCGTTTACAGTATAATCTTGCATCATTGGCACTAAGTGCAACTACAAACAGTCTCATTACGCTTCTCCATCCTTCTCCACTATCTCATTTTTTTAATCAGATTATCATTATTCAGACGCAACTTTTGATTTAATTGATTCCACTTGACTCTCTGTCATCATATAAACATCATGCAGTGTTGTGGCACCACAGAATGGGTGCCAATAAAATGAATTAAGAATATACATGTAAATCATTTCCTCACATGCTTTATTTATCGCTGCTTCCCCAAGTTTCCTTCATTATGAATGGTACAATATTGCTGGGGTTTTCATACCCGGTAGGCTGGATTATATTAGCATAATGTGACATCAATGATACATCATACATATGTTTTCTTGCACATATAAATAAGTAAATGATTTTATTCTCCTGTTTTTCACGAATATGTACATATAGTTTGTCATATCATCTGTGAAAGATTACCGTGAGAGCCGTGAACACCTGGCAGACAGACACAAAAACCTCCTCGCTGTCGGATCTTAAGAGATAGAGGCCTGCCGAGTCAGCATCAGAGAGGTGGGAGAATGGCATCATCACATTTTGAATTCTCAAATTCCTGTAACTCTGCACACATGAAAAGACAAAGGTGCTGGAGCTGGCAGAAGTCCAGTCATTATATACCTCCTTATATTCAGTGATGTGCAGATGGCTGAGGATAGATACAGAGAATGTGTTGATGCCGTTCTTCCACATCTGTAATGTGTGTGATGTATGGTGCTGGTGTTCTGTGGGATGTGATGCACCTTGTCTGCAACAGCAGCAGCTGCTGCAGCCCTCTGTCTGTGTCTGCACTGGATCTGCTCAGCTGTACTGCTGTGCTCTCAGAAGTGTTTTGACAGAGCTCACAGCCTTATACATAATTATGTACTTATGCACATGAGTGGATAAAAAATTGATTTGAAGCACAAAAAGTTACTTTGGATTGCAGTCTCATAAAATTATGTTTATATACATTTTAGAGGAAACAATCACTGCAAGCATGGCCGTATTTTTTCAGCCCCTTTGTGCTGCCAAGACGTCATATAGAGATGGACAAGTCGGTCAGGGCGCTTTGAGTCCAAAACACAGATAGACATTCTTCAACATCCCCTGTCCTGGGCTACACGAAATTATTTATTAAATTATAATTTATGATGTGAGGTAAATACAGAAACAACTTCCTGTCTCCTGCTTGAAATCACCATTGACTTGAATGATATCTACATTTTGCAGATAAATTTATAAAACACATAATTGTTCAACATTAAGAATCAGCAGGTTTTGCACTTGTTTTTCATTCTGCCCTGCAGGAAATGCCTTTTGCATGTCATCTGTGCGAAGTGCTCATACAGGATCCTGCAGTTTGATTCAGTTGTGGTTGTGTTTGAGGGGAGGAATAAGGAGATTAATTCAGCCCAATTGTCCCATAATTCTCTCGTGTTTTATTTGAAATGTTGATCCAGAAGAAGATACATCTGTTGTTTTAAGAACCAAAAACCATCTCAGTGTAGTTTTACATCTCCTCTCTCAGGCTTCTCTCTGCAGCTCTAGTAACAACAGGTCTGTGAGCCAATCAGGAGAGACGAGGCTCGGAGCCTCTCTTCTGATTGGCTGACTGTTTTCTGAGTGATCAAATAGAAATATAGCAGATTTCAGGTAAAACATTCAGAGAAACCAAATCCTGCAAGGTTTGGATGGTGGGTCCAGGTGGGCGGGGCTTGGTGACTGCTTTGCTGTGACATCACAAAGTTCCAGAAGTCCTGACGGCTGGTTTTAAGGCTCAGTTTCTGAATACAGGCTGTGTGCATTTCTCTGTGGACTGAGGCTTTGATACTTTCACAGTATTAATATAAAACCCAGACCTGATCTATAATCAAACTACACATGGACATCTACCTTTAGACTATACGATACCTTTAAGGAGACACAATTGTTCAGTAATGAATTCAAATATGAGCTTTTAAACGGCTGCAGGATTGGTTCAAATATATGAGCTTCACGAGCATGTTTTTATGCAAATATCCTCCTGAACTTTGTAGATTTATGATGGACCCAAAAACCTTTTTACTAGCAGATTGTTCTGCATACATGTAGTTTTTGGCCATTGGCAATTTAGCCAGATGCATTCATACATCTCATACATGTCATTTTCATACATATGATATATAACATAACGTATATATATGTTCATTTACACACCGTCTCCCAGCTTTTCACCATTTCCATCACTGAGGCCTCCACAAAAGCATAATCTTGGGGCATGATTGGAGAACTCTCAGCTGTAATTAAATGATAAGGTGTTTATGCAAATATATCTGATTTTTGTTGGCGGCAAGGCGGCAGCTGTTTGAATGAGGGGGTTGAGATAGTACAGATCATTGATTAAATAGAGAGTCTGTTAGTGTCATCCCACTTGCTCTCTGTCTGTAAGACACTCACTTCCTCACCTTATCAGTTTGGCAGATTAGCTGTGAAAGTAATACTGACGCTGTGAATGCCATCAGATATATTTTAATAGGAAGTGTGGCAGCTCGGAATTTACAGCCAGCCTCTACGTGGATGCACGCGCATCCGGGAAGTGCACCCAGTGCTTTTGAATAGCTCTCATTAGTCATCGAATTATCTGCTCATTCCAGCAGCAGTAAAAACACAGGGATGTTTGTGCCATTAAAGAAGCTCAGAGAACAGTGCCATCAAGTGAAATGGCTGAATGATCATGTAGTTACAAATGTAGGTCATCTGACGCGCCATATGGTTCTTAGCTAATGCAATTTCTTTCCGTTTTTAGAGTTTAACATGATTGCTTTAACATTTCATACTGTAAAGTGGCTGTAATAATGCCTCAGTGATTATGGTGGAAGCTTTGGTTTCAAGAGGCTCATTTTCGAGCGTTCACAAGCTGAGAACCAGCTGTGATGAGGCCCAACTTCAACAAGTATTGCTTCAAGCCACCTGAACTTGTCATTTAATTTATTTCTGAGAAGACAGTAAAAGTGGTGGTGGTGGTGTTAGCATTAGAGGGAAAATAGAGGGAGGAAGCCTGTAGTTAGCTGAGGCCTTTAGCCTCAAGTCAATTAAATTGCGAAATCAACAATAACAAAACTTCCTGTAACTAATTTCATGGCTCTGCTTGCGGCGTGCCTCCAGGGAATGGCAGTTTTACCCCAACTGAAATATCCTAACAGCTGTTGGATGAAATGCTTTGAAGAGGTTGAATCTCCTGACTCATCTTTTAAGTGTCAACATGAGGTTGACATTTTGGTTTTCAGTATTTTTTGGGGTTTTTTTTTTGGCTGAATAATGTGTTTAGTCTGTCTGTCTTAAATCACAGCGCAGCACCTGCATACAACAAGCAGCACTTGATTACTATCAGCAGGTCAGAGTGTGCGTGCGTGTGTGTGTGTGTGTGCGCGCCTGTTTGTGGTTATATGCTGTTATAAATTAAATGTAATATTAATTTAATACTACAATAATAATAAGTTACTACATTAATGGGAAAACAAGCCGTGGTTGAACGGATTGTGCTGCAGGAATTGTTTAAAAAGTTTAAAAGAATGGCTGACTTATTTATTTATTTATTTACTCTCTGTTAAACTGGGTCACATTTGGAATCCATTGTAAATCCTCTGAATTGAAGTTAATGGATGTAGTTTGCTTCACCTTTGAACACTGCAGGAATGTTTGATACTGAACAGAAAAAAAAAAAAAAGTCAATTTAGGTTGAGAGTTGCTTCAAGGTGACATGGTAAAGATAAAAATGATGGTCGACTGATCCGACGCAGCGGAACAGGAGAAAGTACAGACACAGAGACAGAGTTCGTTGAATTACAACATGCTAAATATAAACCAGGGAATGGGGAAGAGCTTCCCAGTGTGTGGTCAATCATCTCTCTGCTGGGACAGGAGGAAAAGGAAGTCTGTTTCAGGTACACTCACTTAGTAACACTGGTTGCAGCTGCACGAATCAGTGTTGTTATGGTAACAGATCAAAAATCTATGTGTAGTGTGGAACATGGATAATAGGAATAACACAACCTGCTACACCGCTCTCCTGTGTCATATTCCTGTGTTCTGTTGACCCATCCATCCACCATGACCTGACGTGGACTTTGTCTCTCTACGTCACCGCACTTTTCCCTTTGCTCCTGTTGTAATTACCACGACCACTAGATGTCGCCTAGCAACAAAATGTCACTATGAGTCTTAAAAACCTGCAAACGGCCGACGGGCTGGTTTTTCAAAGGTGGACAGTCTCTCACTGCCGTAGCGGTTGTGTGTTTTCAGTGAAAAGGCTCTGATAAAACACCAAACAGCAGACGGATAAAGTTAGTGACTAGCTGGTGAGCATTTAGCAGGTAAAGATATTTTTGCATTGTAAAACGACATAAATAAGTTTTGTAAATTTCCGGCCGCTTCCGAATTTATAAGCATGAGTTGTTGGATGGAAGTTTTTTGACTTGAATTGATAAGTTGATTGAATGTGCAGCTGTGGGTTCAATCTATTAAAGGTGTACTTTTCGTTTTTAAAGAAGCAAAACCAGCGTCAACCAGCAGAATGCATTGTTTGAGTTCTTCAGAGACCATTCAGTTTTGTAGTTTTGGGGAAATATTCATGACAGAAACTTGCTTTGTGTCTTTAATACATGTTTCATTAAGTAGTGATTGTTTTCTCTCTGTTTTTTTCCAAAATGAAGGGTTCTCTTTAATTCATCCCCCACCGATGGACACTTGTATAATTCAACAAAGTCACTGGGTGCAGCCTTGCATGTTGTCTCCGACAGGAGCAGCAACACAGAGTTCATGTTAAATGAAGAACTCACTCTTCAAAGTCAGGAAATAAACAGAGACAAACTTAATACTAAAGACACAACATTATGTTGAAATGGACGTTTGAATTCAAAGAACAAAGGACTGCAATAAATGAACAAATTGAATGTTGAAGATTGAATGTATAAAATTATAACGCAGCTCTTTAATTCATACTTTAAAAGTTATAATATTCAACTTTTCCACATTAAAATGTCTAAAAATGATGTTATAGATTTAGATAGTTATAGATTTTAATCATGGTAACACTCATTTGGTCGCCTCTCAATGACATCATCCTCCATCCTCTATGTGCATGTGTCCGCCAAGGAGAGTTGGTAAATCACAGATTTTTAAAATGAAACTCAGTTTTAATCCCCTGGTCCATTTGTTATGGAGACATCTGTGGATAAATCTGCTGCTGTTAAAAACCTCCAACAACTCCCATGATCCCATGCTTTTTCACAACGTCACCCAACGCCGTCTTTTGTCATTGTTTTGATTGAGAGACCCCGAGAGGCAAAGTGACTACTGTGCGTTTAGGTTGAAACAAGTAACATTTTCTACAATGTAATAGAGAACAAAACAGAGCTAAAATAGTGAATATTGGACATGAGACATACAAATGTTAGCAACTGTGTACTAACAGGTCCTCCATATCAACATATTACATCAACGACATCTCCTTTCTGTAACCCAAAAAATAATTAGCTACAAAAAATATTGTTGCTTTATGCCTTCAAAACACAACATGTTTTAGAATAAACTGTTAGCTGTCTTATCGCATGGGCGATTATTTAATATGATTTGATTTTGGCTAAATCGTGTAAGATAATACTAAAACAAAATAAATGTGGTCAAGGAGTTAAAGGAAGCAATATGAGAAACATCTGTGCCATCTGTCCTCAGCCTAAATCTGAAAACCTGTGATGTGAATAGTGAATAGTTCATTTAAAATAATGTAATGCATTTTTATGATGCAATGAAATGAAAATAAATCTAAAGTCAATTTCAATAAATAAATCAAAAGAATGAGTATAAACCTATAAACGTGTTAACCAGGTTGCAAATCTTCGGTAAATGCATTTACACAACAGTACCAGGTTGGATTAAGACTGAATTTTCACTTTTTAACGTTTGATGCTCTCACTGGCTTGTGTCTGGCCTCCCGGTCTATTCTGCAGGCCATTTTTGAACTGTGCTTCAGGTGAACTGGCTCCGAAGCAAAAATCCAGCACTCAGTCAACACAGGCATGGTATGAAAGGTGTATTCACAATAAACCCATTCTTACACTGCATCTGCTGGAGACAGGAGTTCATTGTGGCTCAGGAAAGCGAACGTGCAGTTTCCAGCTCCAGATGACCTTGAGGTGTCTTAGGCAGGCATCACTACAATAACCACAAGAAAAGTGGAGGCTGCTGTGGCACGAAAAGAGGCAGGCAAAGCCAGTCTGGAGCAAGAAGGAATGGCTGAGGCAACACAACACCGGCTCAGTCCTGGCTTGCCCCGGGGAAGGAGAGGAAGTAGAAAGACAAAGACAATGGTGGATTCAATGAGGGATTCCAGGGTCTGAACTGCTATGCTTCAACTTTAAAGTAAAGTTTGTGAGGTGGAAGAGGAGAACAGGGCGAATCTGGGGTAAAATTGGGTTAACATTGTGATTCCATGTTTTATGTTTATTTCTATTTCCAAGACTTGTGAATAGGTTTTTTGATCATACAAGGTACAAAAGATATGAAGCATCAAGAAACTATTTAATTCATTTACTTAAAGGAACGTTGCGAGTTCACCATCAAATTTCATTCCTTCCCTCACCCACAGCTGCCTCCAGAGGTCGAAAGAAACACCAATGTTAACTCTTCTGCCGAAGTTAGCATGCTAATCAGCTAGCCAAAGCCCCTCTCGTTACTTCCTTATAGCGACTCGCTGTAGCGTCCAGTCTGCCCTGAACACATATCCCCGCTCAGAGGACATATTAAAACCTCTTGTCTTGTAAACGCAGCGATCGCTGAAGCTCTTGTCAAGTGGCAATCACCACCACCAGCTCCCGATTTAGGGAGCTAAAGAGACCCTCAGATGGAAACCCTGACTTGGCACCAACAGCAGGACTGAACAGACACACCAAGGCTGGTTGAAGACTGCACATTTGGAAAAGAAAAAAACGAGTTTACCACACTTCTCTAGCCTGCTCCTCACATCTGCTTGAGGATAGCAGCACCACCAGGCTACATTAGCCACAAGGGCAACATACTCAAATCTCTCACCAATCTGTCAGTGATTGAATTGCATTGTGGGTAAATTGGGCACCCCGAAAATACTGGCTGTAAAAGTGAAACAAACCATACAATAAAACCAACGAGTCAAAAGCTATGAGTTAAAAATCTACACAATGAGCTGTAGCAGGCTAAAAACCTACAAGCTGTTGTGCTATCCTCGTCAAGACAACTACTGTCAGATGAAATAAAGTCTTTTGATTCTTTGTGTATATAAAAATATTCATTACTGGAGGTTCAAGAACATGACTTCAGTCAAGAACTGTGTTCTGGAGTTTTCTGTGTAAGGCTGTAAATGAATAAAGAAAAATTAATACACAGGGAGCACTGGTGTCTTTGAAGTTAAATCATATTGTGCAACAGGAGGAAAGAAGCCACAATATACAGTTCAACACCACCAGTCTGCTCGTGTCTGTAGCATTCAATCAGCCGTGGTGCATCTGTGATTTTTTTTTACCCCTCAAACCGGCCATCTTTTCTCCTTCTTACACACACATCCTGACACACTGCCAGTTTCTAGCAGCTTCTACTTCCTGTCCTTGAACACAGAGTTTCTTTTGAGATAAAAGAAGACAGGTTTTCTCCAGAAATGATTAAGAGGCTTAAGAAACAAACTTGCTGCTCATACAGCTCACACAACCAGTTGTCTATAAATCGTTATATAAATAGTAGTTAGGAGAAATCAGTATATCATTTAGAAATTGCCATCACACCAGATTTCCATTAAAGACCCCTCTGATGAAAATCAAGTTTAACCTTGTTAACATCCATATGATATATTTTTATATAATACAAAACATGATGAGTGAAATAGTCAACTCCATGACTGTTTCCACCTTGACCTTCAGTGAACCAATAACATTCTAAAAACAGATTCAGGCTTTCATACGTCACAAACCTAAGGAACCAATCCTGTCAACTGAAAATATTATGACTGACGCTCAAACATGTGGCTGAGTCTCTCTGATGTTTCCTCCTCTAACCATCTCGATACTCTCTGCTCTTTCACATGTCCACCTGGAGCAAGCAGGTGGTGGGCGGGGCTCAAGGCCCGATCCAGATTTCTTAATCAGAAAGTAAGAGGAGATGAGCTTCAGACCCAGTTTTCCACTTTTTATGTGGGAAAAACCAGGTTAAACAAAATATGAATCATAGAAGAGGATTTTTACAGAGTTTAAAACATGACTGGAGAGGAACTTAAAATCAGCTCTGTATATTCATGGCCTCCAAAGGATGTTTTCTAATGATCGGTTCCACAGGAGCCATCTTCAGGCCAGTTTCCATTATGTACATAATGTTACCTTGAAATCTAATAGAGACATTACCATGAAATTTACTGAACACTTCCTTTTTCTCCTTTTTTTGCCACGTAGATGATAAATTGTCATGAATTTGAATCGCAGTACAGCGCTGTAATTACACAAAACTCTCTTGCAAACAAAATGTTGCATAGTCTGATTGTAGAAAAGTACATTCACTTTTTCCAGATGGGGGGGGAAGCATAAACTTTGGATCACAAAAATAAGCATCCATGGGGCATCGAGTGGCGCGTCGAGTGGCGCCCCATGTGTAGAGGCTACAGTCCTCGCTGCAGTCGGCCCCAGTTCGAATCCCGCATCGGACGGCCCTTTACTGCATGTCATTCCCCCTCTCTCTGCCTCCCCATTTCCTGTCCCTCTCTACTGTGCTATCCAATAAAGGCATAAAAAGCCCCAAAAAATATACTTAAAAATAAAAAAAACTGGAGGCAAACTGGGAGTGAGACTGGAACAGAATACGGAATGATGCAGCTGAAAGTTTAATGGGCCGAGAAAAGAACCCAGCTTCTGTGAGCCGACTCTTCTCTGGGGAAGAACACAAACATACAGCCAAGTTATATACCAATATCCATATGGCGTGACCAGTATTAATACCCACAGCACACCAAATATCAAAATACAGACCTCCAAATATGAATACATAACAGCCAGCATATCAATATACTGCACAATGGATATGCATTGAACAGCAAACAATGTCTGTTTATCACCTGGAAGACGGTGAAATTTCCGTCTGTACATGCGTAATGATATGGAATTTATTGAGAGAAGGACGTCCCAACGGCCGAGTCGTTAGAGCGCATAACATATAGGCATTATGGGCGGTCCCGGCTGGCTGGACCCCCCCCCCCATCTCCACGTCCAAATCCAAAAAATAAACAAACAAACAATTTATTGAGCGCACAATAATGCCGTTAGGACAGAGAATATGATTTTATTTTGGTTTAAAAATCCCACAGTCTGAAACAGAGGTGGTGCATTAACTTTTATGATCTTATGGAATGCCAACCTCAATGATGTGATGATTGAGAGCTCACATGTCGATGTCCTTTTGACACAGCAAATGACTCCAGATTTAGCCGACAGGATATAAACAGCCTGGTTAAATTTGTTTCATAACAACATGCACCGACCCCCGGCCTTTTTCCTGAAGCACAGTAAACAAAAAAAAAAAGAAAGAAGAAAACCCTATGAAGTGACAGATCCAGTATTTTCTTTGGTACCAGTTCTGCAGAACGTCAGCTGAGTCAACAGAGAAACACGAGGTTTCTCTAATCATCCCAACATGAAGGAAATGCCTCAAAGTTTCTCTTTCAGATTGATCTTTGTATTCATCTTCCAGAATAGCAAGACACAGAGTGCACCTGCAGTTCCACCTTGATCTTCTGACTTACTAATCAAACTTCAGCAGCTTACTCTGTATTTCATCTTTATTTGTAGTATTATGTAAATGCTCCTAAAGCCTAAGGATCAGTCAGCTGGTCTGTCTGTGCTAAAAACTATTGACTAGATTTTCATTTTTGTCATTTGGTTTCTGTGGGTAAACCCAGGCTCCGTAGAATACATGCTAATGTTTTTTGCTATTTATTTTACATATGCAGCAGCCTGAGGCAACTTTGCACATATATCATCTAAATCTCAGCAAAATTTTATATGAAATTTGCTGAACACCGTCATGCTGTTTGGTTTTGGCACCAACAAGATAACAAAATGAAACTTTTGGCCCAACATATGCCGAGGCTCATCGGCCCGAGTCTGGCCCATAAACTTCCGCATCTGGGCTGAGTCCGGCTGTTATCCTCCGGTACTGGCTGACAGCTGGAAGACTTTCTGTGTGTGCCCAGAATGGGCCGGATTTATTTGGTATAGCCTCATCAGTGCATTATTGTTCCACAAAAACATCAGTATGTCTTCAATATATGACTTTCCTTATTTAATTATGTAGATTTAAAAATGTTTTCAGATTTCATCTTTTTTTAAAGTATACTTTTTGGGCTTTTATTTGATAGCACACAGTAGAGAGACAGGAAGTGGGGAGGCAGAGAGAGGGGGAGTGACATGCAGTGAAGGGCCGTCCGATGTGGGATTCGAGCCGGGGCCGACTGCAGCGAGGACTGTAGCCTCTACACATGAGGCGCCTGCTTAGACCACTACGCCGCATGACGCCCCGTCTTTTTTTCCTTTATGAATGAAAAATTAGGTTGGAGACAAAAGGTAATAGTGGTAACAGGAAATGTTAAGTGAGACCTTCACAAAGTATTCACTGTGTGTGTCTACTACATAAGTCATAATTTTGAATGTGGCATTCCCAAAATAAAGGTTTTGTGTGAGGTCGAAAATAATATTTTCTCACTTTTTCTTCGAACAACTAAAATCACACTCACAAATTGTAAATCCTGTAGAAACTATGTGTGATATTTTACCAAAGCAATTATGTTGCAAAATGTTCACAATAAAGAAATCAGTTAAATTTTCCACCAAAGTATCTGCTCTTGTAATAAAATATCTTTTCTTATCCTTGTATCATCTACAGCATCAATACATGTCCATATGATCCTCACAACACCTGGGAGAGATCATCATCTCGGTTCAATACAGAAAAAATCCAGCGTGACTTTAGCACAACACTTTTACAGCCTGGTGTGAGTCAAGCTTAAGAGAAACTACACCCTTCACTTCCCATAATGCAACACGATAGCGTCTTTCATCAGGCAAAGCAAGGCCAGACAGCTCATAGAGGAAGAAAAGCATTAGAATGACTTTAAAAAACAATAAGTAATAAAATACAGAATAAAATCAATTCAGATAAAATGAAAGAGAATTTAGAAAGTATTATATTAAATTGAATGAATATCATGACATTAAATGAAAATAATAATAGAATAGAAATACACATATGTACACATGATACAAAATGCCACATCCCCAGCAGCTTTTTTTCATTATGTTGTAAATTTAGCTAAAAAAAAAAAAACCAATCCCGAGCCCAGATAACCCTGATGACATCATCAGAGCCACACAAGACATTAAAGAAATGCTGTACAACTATTAACAAATAAACTGATCTATATTTGTAAAATCAGAGGAGATCCTTCAACAAAAAACAAACAAAATTGTCAGTTTTGTTTTCTATATTAAACTTCTGCCAATTATACCTGTTACACCAGTTACATCATGCAACAAGAGAAGAACCATAATGAATAATTTAGACACTAAAACCGTCAGATTCCTGGACAGTCTCACCCTCGTCACCCTCATTTTCTTAAAAATATCCCTTTGAATGACACTTAAAGATCCCTCCCCTCATTATAACAGCCTCCAATATTCTGTTTCAAGAGAATTGTGCCTAATTAGAAAAGGTAGACGTTGTCAACACGAGGAGGTTCCTACACCAGCGTCCCGCACTCTGATCACTACACAGGGAGGTGTTTCCAAAACTGAGACACCAGCTCACAGTATTCAGAGAACTGGGGTTATGCAAATTAACAGTGGGCTACAATAGTGTTGCAGCCCCTTTCATCATGTATTCCACATCAAACACATGCGCTCATCTCTGTGAGCACTGTATGTACGTTACACATCCCGGCTCCATGACGAAGAAGAAGACGTGGTCAAGAACTTTTCTCCACTCTGTTTGCCCTTCACTCACTTTAAATTCAAACTCAACACCAAGTATTTAATTGCTTCCCCTCAAGTACCAAGTTCATCTGAGTGCATGGAGGGGAATGTTGCATTTACTAATTTAGTGTCTAAATCTGAAACGGATGCAATTGAAGGCAGCGTTTGACGTCCTCGTGTGAGTGTCAGCTTCAGCAGCCCAGGACAAATTGAAAACCCATTACAAGGACAACTGTTGAATATTCCTCCAGTAATTTGCAGCATTCTGGAGTGAAAATTAAAGTGTTCATGCTCTGAATTATATTGACAGTATTAACAATAGAAGTGACACTGGCACTATCAACAAATTACATAATCTAAACAATTTGAATAGAGCTGATTCTCACGGTGTTTGGCAGGAAACCCACTCCAGCTTCTTTTAATTCATCTTTCAACTCCATGTCTTTCTTTCCCTCCTCCCTTCTCCTTGAGCCTATTGATTAGCATGATTAAGTCTCATCTGCCCAAATCAACAGCACACACGCAACCTCCCACACACACACACACACACACACATCAGCAGGAAGAAGCTCATCAGACATAACTAATCAAGTACAGCTTGATGCTAGTTTTCAGTCAATCACGCGTAGCCTCTGGCGCTGTGAATAAATAAGGCTGATTTGATCAGCTTAAATTTTTAATCAGACGTTGGAACTGCGGCAGTTATTTTCTCTGTCGTGCTGCTCTTTGTTTATCTGAGCTGAGGTCAAGAGGAGGTCAGAGTGACGGTAGCTGGAAAAAAAAATATTGTCACTTTACACAACCTCCTCAGCTATTGGTTTCCAGCCATGTCTCTGCTTGCCATAAGATGTATAGCTATACACCTACATAACAGCTTGTCAGTGGTCTCCATGTTTCAGGAGCTCTCTTCACTGCCAGTGGCTGAACATAATTTATGCCTCTGCGCCTGCGACACTCAGAGACAGAGGCATATTGTTTTTTAGGGGTTGTCCTATCTATCCATACATATGTCTGTCCGTTCCATTCTGGTGGACACGACATCTCAGATGTGCCTTGACAGAACTTCTTCAAATTTGGCACAAACATTCACTAGGATGCAGGGATGAACTGACTAGATTTTGATGGTCAAAGGTCAAAGATCAAGGTCACGTTGACCTCACAAAACATGACATTTTGGCCTTGTGAATGTAACATCTTGAGGAATCCTCAAGGGAATCCCTTCAAATTTGGTACAAATGTCCAATGGGACTCAAGGACGACCCTCTTAGACTTTTGTAGTCACTTCAAATCTGATCACTGTAAAATCAAAGCAAAAACTAGATGTTTTTTTGTCATCATCATTGAGGCAGAAGCTCATCTAATACTGCTCAAATTTTCTTGTCAAAACCCATTTGGAGGCAAAAAAGATTTAATGCAAAGATTTCATCCTTCAAAGCAATTAAATTTTAATACACCATTGTTAATGTTGGACAAAGGAAACCTTTTTACCTGATTATAGCTCCAGACAAAAGGAG
Organism: Seriola lalandi dorsalis; assembly: GCF_002814215.2. Taxonomy (NCBI): domain Eukaryota; kingdom Metazoa; phylum Chordata; class Actinopteri; order Carangiformes; family Carangidae; genus Seriola; species Seriola lalandi. Next base: position 924,164 of record NW_019525521.1, on the reverse strand, counting down.
ATCCCTAAAGTTATTACAATTCATTCTGCATCAAACATGAACGTGTATACGAAATTTCATGGCAATCCATCCAGTAGCTGCTCAGATATTTCAGTCCAAACCACAAATTTTAATCTCATAGTGACTTTAGAGTCAGAGGCTCACCAAAGTTGGCAATAAGTAGAGATGCATAAATGCATAATTAGATATTAAGATATTTCACAAAATAAGTGAGAAACGTAAACTGTTTGTGTTGCTGCATAGCATTATTATTGTTTCTCAAGACACGTTGAATTCACGTGTCAGTTACAGCCTTTTCATATGCAGCCCGCATCTGCTGGTCAGTGACGTAATTAGCAAAACATCTGAGTTCATCACAATCACTGAACAGTAGATTACGTCAACATTTATGTCCATATCCATTTTTATTTTGTGCCCAAGAGACACACCGACTGTCTCTGCGTTATTCAGCTGTTTGGCTTTGGCTCACCCACAGAATGAACACAGGCCCATGGGTCCCGCTCTCTGTACCCTTTACTTTTAGTCCTCTTTAAGCTTGGTTATTGAATCATGTGATCAATTGTGGGACATGCTCTAAAAGGTATAGTGTGTATGGTGTGTAGAAATGCTGATGTATCCTCTTAACCTTTTCTAATGGTCAGTGGTTGTGCTGAACTAGAAGTGAGAGGATCATCAGCGTCAGTAGGACTGAGGAACATACATGTCCGTACTAAACTTCATGGTAAACAATCCAACCCTTGTTGAGACTTTTCAGTCAGCAAACCGGTGAACCAGGTGCTTCGCCATAGAAGCAGGATGCAGATGGTGATTCAGATCGTGGATTTACAACTCTACCCAAAAAGATTCTCATTTAATCTTTTGGCCAGATCGCCCACCCCCACCATGAATACGGCATGTCAACATGTTGCCGGTTGTCATGGCTGCTGTGATCCCATGGCAACATCTCTAGTTTAACTTAAGATCCACTCCACGCTCCATCCAGTCAAGTGTACTGCCAACATAAGACCTCTGCAGGTCACATTTCAGCTGAGAACAACTGTATCAAGGCATCAGTAAATGAAACATGAACCACATTTCTACTGTGGAACATAAGACGAGTATTACTTCTACTTTTTCTTACTGTTGGTACATCGGCAGGTTAAAAGTGAATTTTGAAGAGTCACACAGTTACACAATTTCCCCTCAAGGTTCAATAAAGTTCATTTTACCCTTAACCTCAATAATGACCAACAGTGACCCCTGATAAATGCTGCAGAAATAGAGACCACTGACATTTACCCCGACGTATCCAGCCCCATTTAATGTCGCGTTTCACACCAACTCCATGGCCTCAGACCTGGCACTGTGGACAGTACTGCAGAGGAATAAGGCATCAAAACAAATGAGAGAGAGAGAGCGAGAGAGAGAGGGGGCAGCATTACGAAATGGATTGATCTCTATCTTCAACATTTGCCTGCAACCCTGGCTCAAGTTTCCTCAGATTTTTTTGGCAAAACACCCCCCCATTCTTTCATTCATTTTCAGATGGCTGTTGGTGTTTTCCATATAAAGCCTCTTGAAGCTGAGCTCTTTTAAGTGCCACATTAAAGAAATGATACACAGACAGCCTCTGAAAACTGGCACGGTTCATGTTTACTATTTCTCTCTCAGATATTAAAATCCCACTATTGAATTTACCCTCCTCAACTCCTTCCTCTGCCCTCAGCATTTGCTATTATTCCATCTGTTTGAAAGGCACAGACCAAAAATATTCCATTATTTCCTCTGTTGTATCTGTTTCATGTGCATTCTTGGCAGGAAGGTTATGCATACAAATTCAGGCCAACATACTATTTTAGTTTCAAGAAGACACCGCAGGTAATAACATATCTATTTTTCTCTGAGAACAATTGCAGAAAACATCTTATGATTTGGCACCTAGAGTATGTGTAGCAGTTGACCCTTCCTTTCCATCACAGTTTTTTATGAGACGCCATTCCGTGTTGCCGCAATTTTCGGCAGGTAAACGAGGCAAAGCGGAGCAAAGCGACCCGCTGATATGGAGATGAGACGTGGCTGGACGTCCCTGCGGGGCAGGGGTGAGATTGAAGGCTTGGATTTGGGAATGCATTTAAAATGTTTATGCATTTTCTCCGCTCCCTCTTCCTGCCTGCAGCACTGACCTGCAAGCAAGACCTAAATCAACCCAAGCAAATGAAGTGAACAATGACTGACGTTTAGCAAAGCGCTGCTGGCTCCCAATCGGCTGTTTGTCACCCCGCGGGTCACACTCAGCTAGAGCCGATATCCATCATCTGCATTCATACAGCAGCTCCGAAAGCATTTAAAGCAACATTAGGACATTATAGTGTCTTAAACATGATGAAGTTTTGCAATAAAAGTAAAGAGAAATGAACCAACATTCAGCTTTAACTGAACAGTTTAAAATACAGGCTTAGACTTCACAAGGTCTAATAGTTTTACCACTTTAACCAAAACACCTCAACAAAGTGACTGAAAAAACACATTAAATGTTTATCCTGTGTCCCACTACAAATACATCAAAAAACAGGGTATTGATCTACATTTTTATCAGGTCACAACTATGTTGAATGTATCGGACAAAAAGTTCACAGGCAACATATTGATTTCTTGCAATTCAATAGCCACTGGTTGCATGTTTCCTGGTTGTCCGTCCGTCCCATTCTCGTGATATCTCTTAACACTTTGAGGGAGTTTCCTCAAGCTTGGCACAAACATTCACTGGGAGGGATGAACCGATAAGATTTTAGGTGAACAATGGTGCGCGGTTCAGCCATTATTCCAGACTTCACACAGCAGTTATGGCAAAATGGATAAACAGGGATTTAACCTGAAACTAGTCTGAGTGGTGGAGACAGACAACTGTGAGGCGGTAATTCTACTTTATTGGAGAGTTGCACGAAATACTACGAACGAACAGCAACAAAGAACTAGACAAGAGGAACAAGAAAACTCCAGAGTTGTGTGGACGCCTGGAGGAAATGTAGCAAAAATAATGTTTTTCAAACTAAAACATAATCTTGATGATGTTGCCTAATAAATGTAGTGTTTTGTACATCCATGCATTGAAAAAATAAAACAAAAAAACTTGCGTCTGAATATAATCCAGCCGATGATTACGATGTCACCAGTGGAAAAACAGTATAATACTGTATGGCTGTAATTTCTAAGAGACGGGGTCGTTACCAGACTGCAGAGGTGGTGTGTGCTTAGATTTGCACTCCACTGCTGTTTGCAATGTATTTGTCACTGAGATAACTAAGGTGAAGAAAAGCTCCATTGCTTTATGATTTTAACAATTTAGGGCCAAGTTTGATGGTTAGAAACATACCCTGCTTTAACTTAATGAACTCTCATGATACAGGCAATTATTTTCGACACAGTAAACCATCCATCTCTCTTTCATTTTAAAAAGCTCCAAATGAATGTGCGTGTTGAGAGACTGTGGTTTCATTACCACGCTCAGATCAATCTCCTTTTTTTTTCACACTCGTACTGCGTCTAATGGACAAAAACCTGCCTGTAAACCCCGCTCCATTCGCCAGGTATTCAGAAAATAGGGCCTTTCTTCCTCCTGTAATGGGACTTTCAAATAAATCATTCATAGCACCAAGCTAAATTAAATGCAATAACTTTTCAATGGCGCCTTTTAACCTGCTGTACAGATGGAGTAGGCCATTCCATTGCTATGGTGCATTTACTCAACAAAATGTAGCTATAAATGATTTCCGCACAATACTCCCTTTTTAGTTAATGATTTTCAGTCATGGCTTCAGGAAAACTGAGCCGGGAAAAAGACAGGGCTTTGTGGGTTGTTTCAGCTGTCATATGTAAAGACGAGGGATACGCACTATTACAGATGCCTGATCATGAGGGAAATCTTTCTCTTTTTATTTTCCTATCCACTCTCCTTCCTCTCAGAGCCGCTGTCTCTATGTTACACTGTGACAATAGAAGCAGCTGCATTGTGATGGCCAGCCTCCAACACTGAAGGAATTCACTGCTCCATCCCACAAAATAGATTACTGTTGTTGTCCTAAAAACGGACAAGAATAAATGTCTGTTTTTGGCTTGTTTGAATCCCGATGTGACAGCATCAGAGGAAGGTTGTCGCCTTTGTTGAGTCAACTACAGCTTTGGTTTGTAAGTACAGTTCTGTTCCCGAGTGGCTGAATGAGCAGTTGGAAGCTCTAATGGTCAATCCTTGAAAGATCATAACCTAATTGAGCGGTTCCCAACCTTTTCCAGCTCATGGCACCACTTAAAAATCTCAAAAATGTTTGTGGCCCACATTCGACCCCGTAACAATACGGAGGCCAAATAATATCTCCTCAGAGCACTTAATGGTAATGGTTGAACATTCAGGACTCAACTGAAAGCAGGGGAAACATGTAGGAAGCTCCACTGTGGCTTATCATGGTGATGGGCTTTAATATGAGGTAGAAACTCTAAAACTATTATTTATATATATATATTTTTTTAATGAAAAATTGTACTGTTTTTCAAATGATTTCTCGGCCCACTTGCAGTACCTTTGCAGCAGAAGAGTTGTACAAATTCCATCATAATCTATTATTACCCTTCATCTTGAGACTGTCCTCCTTAAGAAAAACAAGCCCATAGCTCGTCTGTGCAGCAGGTTATTATGACCCGTAGTTAGGTTTGGTTGCCAGGCGACCTGTTGTAGTAATTATGATGGGACAGGAGCAAGAAGAAAAGTGCGGTGACGTAGTGTTACGACAAAGTCCACATCAGATGGAGGCTGCGGTGGATGGATGAGTATGTCGGAGGAGAGCGGGGTTCAACTCCCATGTGAAAGCAGCAGTTTATGATGTTTCTGTTATCCATGACGTGTGATGTGAACCCTGTGACCTTCCTCTGTGTCCTCTATAGTTCTACACTAAAGAAGAATGAAAATCAAATGGGCAGATTCTAATGGAATTGACTGTAATGCTCCCCTGAGGATGAACCCTTTTCATTTGTGGACACCACATTCCTACCTCAGAATGAAATATCAACAAGAGTCATCAATCATTAGGGATATTGCATAATCAGTGCAAAATTCGTGTTGTGCAACACTTTGGCATTATAGGATGTAGTCATTGTTGCGTCCTCTAGGAGCCACTAGTGTCTGCCATTAGACTTTTAGCTTTTATCTTCGGGTCATTACTCCTGTGGTTTCTCCACAGCCCCTCCTGCCTCATATTTCAAACCTTTTGCGTCCGTCTGACTCGAGATGCATCTACACCTGCTATTTATCTGTTGTTTACCTCTCTCAGACATCCTGCAGTCACTCACCTTTTGTACCCAGTGATCACATGTTCGCCTCTCCTTCCTATAGCCGGTGTACTGGCTGTCATGCAATGCCTTCACAAGCATACAATGTGAAAATAGCCTCAAAACAAATTGGGGTGTGCTGCACAATAAGAAGTTGAGTGTCTGGCGCACAAATTACCCCCATATGTTGCCAAGTGCTGACAGGTAACTGTTGTCATCATGTGGGTGTGTGCGGGTGTGTGTGTGTGTGTGTGTGTGTGAGGGACACGCTCTGATTTCAAAGGTTAATGTGTGGCAGAAATAGAACATGAGTGGGTTTGATAATCACAGGCAAACAATGGACTGGTGATACAGCATGTCAGCTTGAAGATGCAACAGTGTTTGTATGTGTGTGAAAGACTGCAGAACAATTTGTTCAGGCAAATGGCTTTGTAAGTTTAATGTTTAATTACTTTGCAGACACACACTGGCTTGTGTTACTTTCCATATGGTCGAAAAAATCTGTTATCAGACCCTTGGAAACTTGTATAATCAATCATAGAGAACATAAGCAAAATGATACCATTGTGTGTGAAATCAGTTTCAGTTGATTCATTTCGAAGTTTGAAGAGTCTGCTGGTTGATTCTGACACCACACAGAAAAGAATGGAAAACAATGGCTGCGGGAAACAGCAGTGATTTCTAGAGTCTGCTGGGGCCCTAAGAGAAATGTAATAAATAATCTGACACCAATGAAAAATACATGAAATGTAATCTAATTTTATTATGAAATATAAATATAAAGAGTGTGAAAACCTTGACATTTTCATACATATTCTTATGAACAATAAAAACCAAAATACATAACTATATAACTTCAGCGTTGTCAGATTGTAAATAACCCACATTATAAGGCCAGTGCTCATCAACACATAAAGCCTCTCGGAGGAGGTTTCCCACTGTGTGTTGGGAACTCGGGGATTTTCTCACTATATTTGGTAACTTCTTCAGAGAAGCACTTTGCGACCTTCTGGACAGACCTTATTTCCTCTGGACCGACAGTGTTCAGTGGGCGGGTCAGAGCAGCAGTCGACCAATCAGCAGCCAGACAGAGACGCGAATAGGCTGTGAATGGGTGTGCGTGTCGACCAATTGTTTTTTTCTAAATGATTCAACTTTACCATCTGAGTTTGATTTTGTTGAGTTGACAACAGTGAATTTATTTCAGTGCTCTGTTTATAAGACTGCTGTTACACAGTCTGAGCAACAGCCTGTACAAAACAGTCTCTTTTTAATATTAGAGTGTTAGATTTAGATGCACATTGAGGAGCTGCTTGATTAAAAATAGCTAATATTATAGGTAGTTCCAGTCAATTTAGTTTTAGTGAAAATAGTTTTTAACACTGCTTCTGAGACGTTGTTGCAAATTGTCCAGGGAATGACATCAGGCCTCTTTAGGGAGGTTTTATACTTAGATGTCAGTGCAAGTCGTCCATTGGTTGTTTAAGGGGCTGTGGAGTTACGTTTGTCAGCCCCAAGCTGCGTCTCTGGAAACATGAAAAGATATGGAGTTTGCAAATAGTCACCAATGCACTCAGAGACACTCGTGTCATTTGCAGGAAATGGTTTTAGATTTGGGGAGGAGCGGTGGTTCAGTGGTTAGCACTGTCGCCTCAAAGAAAAGAAGGTTGCCTGCGGCCTCTCTGTGTGGAGTTTGCATGTTCTCCAGCTTCCCCCCACGATCCAAAAACATGTACACTAGTTATTAATTGGTGACTCTAAAGAGCCCATAGGTGTGAATGTGAGCGTGACTGGTTGTTTGTATCTATATGTCAGCCCTGTGATGGACTGGCGACCTGTCCAGGGTGGACCCTGCCCTCGCCCAGTGTCAGCTGGGATTGGCTCCAGCCCCCCGCGACCCTACAAGCGTAAGAAATATAGATAATGAAAAAAAGAAAGATGTTTCAGTTTCAGATCAAGCCAGTCATCTGTCTCGCTATAGGAGACATGGAGGACTGGAACCAAGAAGACTAAGTCTTCACAGTCTTTTGTACCAGTTTGTGGGTTACATTATCTGAACAACACGTTCCACGTTGTCATGTCTTTGGTACAAAAAACAAGATTACAGAGTTTATCTTATCTTCGAACGTCCTCAGGAACATCCTTGATCACTGATGAAAGGTTTCATAACTAGTGAGTTACAAAAGAGAAAACAGGAAATAGATTATCTACTCTGCAGTTGAATAGTTGCACAAAATGCTACGAATGAGGAATAACAGAAACAGTTGTAGCGTTAAAATACAGAATTTAAGCTAGCAAAGACAATAAGGTCAGTAACACTTGTATTTCATTATCCGTGTTGCTTTCACCCTGGAGTTTTCAAACTAAAACAGGGCCAGCAACATTTCCAAAACTCTCTGTTTTCAGATCTCGGTGGATGTCAGGAGGAAACATGGGAACAGAGATGCATTTTAAAACGAAAAATAGTGTATATATGAGCAGAGAGAAGAGGAGAGACGCAAACAGATAAAGGGCTGAAACCAGCTGACACTAGGGTGAATGCAGATACGACGTGATGATGTCATGAACATGCTAATTAGATTATAACAGGTAAATGTTTTTAATAAATGTATTAGCAAAACATTCATGTGTTTTTCCTAGAACATCTGCTCATGGATGATAAAGCTTTTTACAGTTGAGGTAAGTCAGGGAGAGATTTTCGTCTTGTTTAAATGCTGGAAAAAGTCAGTAATGATTTATTATGCAGCTCTGCAATTGTCTGTAATTAGTAATATTTTGCACAGGAAAGTGTGATGAGATGATATTCAGTTATTGCACTTTCAGCTCATTAGTTCCAGTCAGTGGCTGGTGTGATCCTGCCTTTTAGCCCATACACAGAAAGCCATTTGTGTAAAATGTAAAATTTGTCTGCAAGCATGTATACAGGTCAGCATATGTGGAAAAAGGTTTCTGAAAATAATCGAATAATGAATGAATATTTACTTGCGTTTAAATCAAAAAGTTCTTTAAAAGTTTCCAGTTTTTGCTATAATTAGTCTGAACAACACAGTTCTCTATTCTTAGGAAATTACAGAGCAGGAAAATAAAGTGTTACCAAAAAGTCAACAGTGACATGAGACAGGACCTGATGACTTTTTCTATAATCAAATAAAATAGCTCTTTTCTGAACATGAAATATTTCAATAGTTTTGATGGAACCACATGGCAGAAGGCATGAAGACTCTGCACCACGACCCTACTGCTCATGGACATTATAAAAATGAGGGGTCGTCTGTGCAGCAGGTTATTATGACCCATAGTTACGTCTTGTTGCTAGACAACTAGTTGTCGTAGTAATTATGATTAAGGGAAAAGTGCGGTGACGTAGTATGAAGAGAGACAGAGTCCACGTCAGGAGGAGGAGGTGGTGGATGGATGAATATGACACGGGAGAGCGGAGTTCGATTCCCATGTGAAAGTAGCTGTTTATGTTGTTTCTGTTATCCATGACCATTTGACAAAGTTAGAGAAGGAGGTAGGTACGCTGCTGTCTGTACAGTCGGCGTGTTTATTATTGTAACCACGACAACCAAGGCCTGGTACATGTGCCGCTATAAGTGGCGCTATTTCAGGAGCCTCTGCTACTGTATCAGAGGGTTCTTCAGGTTGGAGGTCTTGCCAAAAACATATCACTTCCTGGAAAAAAAACAAACTGCCAATGTTACATAAACTATACAACAAGTTTCTTCCTACACACATTAGATAATGTAGTATAAAAACATACCATGACATGGGAAACTAACTTTTACTAATTTCTCTCAAGTGGAGTTTAGAAGTGAGACATACTCTTCCTGTGTGTGTGTGTGTGTGTGTGTGTGTGTGTGTGTGTGTGTGTGTGTGTGTGTCTTTGATCTTCTTCCTATAGGACCAGCTCTAACTCACAGTATGTGACCGATCTGAAGCCAGTATGTGAGCCAGTGAAGATGCTACAGGCCACCAATACTTTGCATAAATAAGCTTGTGTGTGTGTGTGTGTGTGTGTGTGTGTGTGTGTGTGTGTGTGTGTGTGTGTGTGTGTGTTCCTGGCATGCCTGTGTGGGCAAATCCGTGCATGCTCCATTATCTCATCTTCTTCAAGTACCCCTTTGAGTGGGGTTCAGTCTTCATGCCACCCGCTCTTTTTGCCATGCATTATGCACTGTTCCACTACATATATTTATTTATTACTGTGTCTTTCAAGATCAAAACGAATGGAAAATAGGCTCCAGTGAGATAAATATTGCAGCAGAAGTGGGAGTCAGCTGAGGCCATCAGACGGGAGGTGTGTCTGAACAAAACAGATCGTATCAAGGTAGATTTTGTAGCTGCTTGTCAGAGGCTCCGCGGGTCATCAAGTGAGTGAGGTCTGAGAGCGGAGGGAGGCAGTCGAAGACGGGGAGGGAGAAGTCTTGTGGAATTCATTAGAAGCTCCGTTCAACCAGCTCCACTCTCTGCGCTCTTCCCTGTTGGCCTCTCGCCTTTCTTGTAGTTGCAGCCACCCCCATCCCCACATATATACAAGGTTACAAACTCTCTACAGAACCTCCAGGCAAACAGGCAAATGCCTGGGGCCCCTAACAGTCAAACGCTCCCACAAGGCCCCTGCAAAGAGCTGAGGAAGAAAAAGGCAGCCTCACAGAAGCGCATTGAGATGGGCAGCCCGCTTAAGCCCTCTGTGAATATTCATACCCAGATATGTGGGGTCCAAATGTTTGGACTTTTACTTCCATGTGGTCACAAAAAATTACACGATGCAACTTAATTTTACTCGTGTCATATGAAATGCTTTGCTGTTCCAGAATCCAGATTGGCACAGTAACTCATTTACTGTTGTCTGTGCTAAAGGGGCATTTTATTTGGCCCCTTCTGACCTATAATCACTGAGCCTGATCTGTGCACATCAATCATAGTCCGGTTTACAAATCAGAAGAGGCTGCAACAGACAGTTAGGTCTGCAGAAAAGATTACGGTGCCAACCACTGTGTTCCTACACGTCCTGAGTCAGGAATCTGGCAGGAAACATCATCAAAGAGCACTGATATAACCTGTTTCAAGTTATCATCTCTGGTATGTGTTACAGAGATCTGTGCAGCAACACAACCAGACACTTCTTTACACATGCCTTCACTCTCATTAGGAGTTAAATCAGTCATGTGACGCAGAATCATGAAAAAACAATTCATGTGCAATAACCCTGCGATGCTAAATCATCTCACTGCACTATTACCAGTGTGCATATTGTTACGGCTGGCTCAAACACCGAACATAATAATGGACACCACACCAGTAGGAAGGTACTGCATATGAAGTTATTACAGTAACTTAAGGACAATGCAGGAATAAATGGAGACCAGATACCTAGCACCAAAAAGGTGCTGCTGCAGCAGGAGGGAGAGAGAGAGAGCTGAACAAAGAGGACCTGCCTATATAGACTCAGCCCACTAATCAGCACAGGTGTCTGCCAAACAGATGATCAACCTAAAAGGATCAACAGGAAACACCAAAATAAAACAGGATGTAACAATATACATTATCCACCTTTATAAGCACATAAAACTACATCTGTGTAGGGTACCTTGAACAGAATTTATTCCACTGCACCCTGTACCATCTCCCTCCTTTTGTAGAAAAAGGCTGATAAGTTCAGACATCCACGAGGAGCTCTATCTTCTGATCAGGATGCGTTCCGGACGCATTCCTTTTGACTTTTCCCAGATATGCTGAACTCGGAGAAGACCTGGAGGCAGACCCAGAGTGAAGAGTGAAGAGTTTACATAACGCTTCTAGACAGAGAACATCTTGGGAACCCCCCCGGGAGCAGACAGAGGAAGTAGCTGTGCATGCCTTGCTTAGCCTGCTGCCACCACGAGCTGAACTTGGATAAGTGGCTGAAAATGGATGGATTATCTTTTTTTTTTTTTGGGCTGCATAAATATATTTGAATCCTGTTCTCTGCGCTGTATATAAGCCTATTGAGAGTTACTGAACACCAGCATGGCTGCACAATTGCCCTCAAGAGCCAAATGTAACAATACTCATTTGAAACAAAATGAACTGTCTCTGCAGGCTGTTGACTATAAGCTGAGCAGCTGGCCCACATATAGTGTATACTTACTTTTTTCCATAACATTAGTCACATTTTAAACATGTGACCCCTGAGTCTGAAAACAAATTCCAAACTTACCGCACATTCAGCAGACCTGCAGTGTTCAGGGACAGGGATTCAATATGTGTCACAAATCACTTTAAGAGGTCTTAATAAAGAGCCCTTAATATGAAACATGAGATTTCATTCATTACTGACAAGTATGGCCGACTAATGCGAGCTACCTGCTATCTCACAGCAGTGCTCGTTTATAATCAGGGTGGGTAAATGGCCTAGAAAAGCAACAAAGATTTATTATATCTCTGATGTAATAAATATTACATCTCTGGTGCAATAAATCATTATGGAAAACAAAGTGGTTGTGCTGCTCTCTAAACACTGCTGCCCGGGGAACAGTCCTCATTACTACAAATGTATGTCTGTTCATTTTCCAGTAGCCGTCTGTAGGCTCATACAGGTCCAGTGCAGGAGCGGTCATCATTTTATTTAATTTTTTTCTTGACAGCTGATTAATGAGGAGATCTTCCAAAAGTCCAGTGTATAAAGATCACTGCTCATCAAACACTTTAGAGGCTTGATGTAGGTGCTGAGGCTGAGATTGTCTGAGACTGTTTATACACCGGCAATCACTTGAGGAGTGCTTATTGCTAATTTAGTCATGTTGCATGGACCCAAAAGCAGGAAATGAGGGCAGAGCAACTGAGGTATAAATTTATTTATATATATATCTATATTCAGAAATAAGGCCAGCAACAGGTGAGCACTCAGCAGGTTAATAGGCAGCTGAAGGAGGGGACTGCTGAGCGATTATGAATTTGATTTCCAGATGATGACTGATGGTATCAAGTTTGACCAGGTCTATTCCAGTCTGGGTCAGATAAGCCAGTAAAAATCATGTAGTGATTCAGCAGATTCAGCTGCTGCCAGATGTTCGCATAAAGATTCTTTTAAAACATATTTCTCATATTTACAACAGATATCTATGACTGATGATGTGTCATGTTATGTTGTTAGTTATGTGTCACCCGAGGGAGACATACCGGTAAATAAACAGCTGTACACTGGGTTGTGCCGATGGACGATGATCTTGGTGATCGACGATCATCAGAACGATCGCTGACAGCTCATTTCATTGACAATATCAAGACAAATATTTGTGTTGGAGGTTTCATGTGATTGACCCGGTCTTAAGCCACCGCGCCATGATCTTGTCTGTTGTCAGTGTCTGATAGTTAACAGACTGATAATTGATTAACTTTAGCTCAGTCCCAGAGCAGGCTAACCGTTAGCTTCACCCACATTTCCTTTCATATCACGCTGATCCTTTCTGACGTAAGTCGTAAAACATAAAGTGAAAACTGTTGTAGCTACGTGAGTAGACAGCGTCACAAAATGGTCGGTTACAGTGACGTCCAACTGCACTGTAAAACAGCCAATTCATATAATAATAGTAATTGAATTTACATATGAATTTGATTTAATATTGAAACAAAAACATTGCTCGTTAGTAGGCTTTGTTGTCACTCGCAGATAATTTGAGAAACACAAAATGTGATTGTGATATGATGTGATATTTTAACACATTTACTCATGGACCACCAGGGGTCGCTAAGGCTGCATTCATGTATTGATTTATCATCATCGTTTGTAGCATTAAATTCATATTAAATGAAATTTGTCCCCACCATGGTTTCATGTATACAACCAATGCTTGCAACACCGATTCACACACACACACACACACACACACACACACACACACACACACACACACACACACACACACACTGCGACGGGCTGATTGTCACTGAAGCGCTGCTTCTTGTGTGAAGGTGCTGCACTGTGCTTAGAGAGGAGGAGATCGACTGACAGAACATGCGACTTAGTGCAGTTTCTTATCCTGCTGCTTTTTAAGGTTGCAAATAGAAATGTGGGACAGAGAGAGAGAGCGAGAGAGGGAGTGAGAAAGAGAGACAGCCATAAACAGCTGTTTGTACGCGCCTCCTCCTGCTGATTTTGAGTGATTATTGTGAATGCTCTGATTATTAAATATAACTAATTAATGCTTTATTTGTGAGCATTAACATTACTAGACTGCAGACCCGACCTGCTTCACACAAACTCTGCACTTTTCCCTTCCTTTTTTGGCCTTTTCAGTTCAAAGTGCACTGCATATAAACAGTGCAAGGCGTTGTTTGCCATCCATGTTTGTTGTTGTAGGAAAACAAGTGATAATTGTCTTTCTCACAGGATTTGCTTGGTGGCTCATTGCCAGAACTCCAGTTGTTACTCACCAGTTTTTCAAACTGGTGCGCACATTCTTCACGTGTGTTTGGGTTTGTTCGGTTTCAGCTTGTCTTCACATTGGTCCCAAAGAAATCCTAAATCATCAGCAAGCGGATGCTGTAGGCTGAGAGACGCAGCAGACTATGTGGCCAATGTGTGCTGCTGTTGGACGGGTGGCTGGGGACTAGCAGGGAGAGCTGAGGACTTCTGGGTAATGACAGCGTTTGGGATGTTGCTATTGTCGTGATACTCCTGATACAAAACACAAGTGCTGCTGACCTTACCAAAGGTCTTTAACAACTACTGTCTGACGTTTCCCATTTGCATTAATCTCAAGTGCCTCATTTCCATATAAGACACAAAGCCAGATACAGTATGAGCGTGTTTGCATCCATCTTGGTTTTCCAAGGCACATGAAAATCAGATTAGACCCCATTCCTCTCCAGAGGGCAGCGGAAATTCACCTGAAGCTGTTTTGTAATTGATTTTGAAGAATAACAGTAACAGCAGTGTAGTAACAGTGTAGCTGGACTGTGGTTGCCCTGATCTGGGAACAGCTCAGTTTGCACATGTTGATATTTTTACAATGCTTTCCTTAAGCATAATTTCAGTTTAGCTAAGGCTGCTATTATCACAGAGTACAGAGTGTGTGCGGCTATTTTTATACACAGCGGACTCACTAACGGAGTTACACTTGGGAGGAGTAAATATCAGCTACTTCATGTGTCATTAAGTGATTTGAACGACCGGATTCTCCTGAGCTTCTTGGATTCATTCACACTTAGATTTTTCAATTTGTCTGATCAGTGCAAGATGCATGAAGCGACTAAGAGTAAGTGGGGTCCTAGAAAGCATTCAGAATATGAATATGTAATTAAGATGTTGGTTCAGACAGCTTGTTTGTGATTTGTAAGAACGGTTTCATACTTCGCAGGAGAGCCGGTCTCATGCAACGTTGAAAACACATCGGCAAGTGATTCAGAGTTACCTGCTGTCACATTTGTGATTTCCCTTTGTACCCTGAGACATTTCATTTGAATGCTTATTGAAAGCGTTTTACCTGGGTGTCAAACACCTCAGGAGAGCTGTTGTAAAGTTTTGTGAGTATGACATGACACAATTTATGGGCTGTGAAAAGAGACTGTGGAAACCTCAGAAGGATGAATCAAGGAAAGCCGTCTTAAAAGGGATTCCATGAGTTTGCGAGACACTTTTGTGCTGGGAATCGATACAATAGCTGAGGCATCTCTGTGATATAGCGGCTAACCTCCTATCAGCAGGGATTAATGAGGCTGCTTTGTTTCCTTGCTGTGCAGCCTGCCCTTTCACACCCTGCTGCGATCACACAGTGGCTCCCAAACTTTACAGCTGAATGAGGAGCACGCAATCCACAAGACACTCTAATGCATAGCGTACACACTCGTGACCTGCACTGACTCACAAACTCATGCAGGCTGCAGAAATGCATTAAAGCCGCTTTTCTTTCATCATCTGCCCTCAGCAGAACCTCCGCTTGACTCCTCATCATCTATAAATGAAACCATAGGAAGCCACATTTGATGCAGTGGGGCACACACTATCAAATGAAGGAACAGCCTGGAGCAAATTCATACAAATTATGAAATCTGAATAAATTGCAAGAGAAAGAATGATTCTGCATAAATTAGCCTTAAAAGCACACATTGAACTTTTTCACACTCCTCTGTGCAATTCTAATTCATACTCAGATCAATAATTCTGGCTGAATTTAAGTGTTTCTCCACACTTTATATGTTCCATAGGAAAGAAAAAACTGTACTGAATATGATGTTGATGGTTAATGTCTTCAAGAAAAGTTATAGCCATAGTTTGCATAGATAGTTTGGGGAAAATGAACCAATCATGAGGCCACAAAATACCAATTAGATACAGTGTAGAGACAGACAAACTAAGACTAAAATTTCCAAAGAGATGCTCCAAACTGCAACTAAAAGACTGTGTCTATTTAAAATAGTAAAGCTGGTGTTATTATACATTATTCGTATCGACAAATTCAGTTTCTTAAAAAAAAAAAAAAGAAAAAAGGAAAAGCTTTTTTAGCAAATGCAAACCACAGAGGAGGGAATAGTGTATTTGATGGGGACTATTTTCAGCAGCGCATTAATCGACATTTGGTGCTCTAGTGAGTATTTGGGGCAGCAGGATGATGTGTGTGTGGGACTGAGTCAAAATAAGATACAGTGTGTGTGTGTGTGTGTGTGTGTGTGTGTGTGTGTGTGCTCACGGTAATGAAGGAACATGTCACCCAGTGTAACAATGTGACTCACTGAAGTGTTTTGAATAGTCTTTGGACAGCAGTAGAGCTCTATGGTGCAGAGGAATACGATAAAACGGGCTTTGGACAGACACACAATATCACATACCTGCCAACAGTAGTTGTAATTTTCACACATGGATCCATCATACGTTTTGCATGTTAATCTGATATTTTCCAAGTTGCCAGATTGTGGATGAAACGCAGTCTAGACCCACGATCCAGGCACATCCATACATTTTTAACCCATCTGTTCCCACAACCTGGCAACCCACAACTCCATTCAAGTGGTGCTCGTCGCCGCTCTCTGCACAGGCAGGACATTAAGAAATTAAGAATTTTAACAAAACTTGATAATTTTATGTTCATGTTGTGTTTATCTAATGATAAATTTAGAAATTTTAATTAATCTTGTTACTGTTTATATATAATAATCTGTAATAAACATGTATATCATTTATATATTTACTTCAAACCTCCACCCTGAAAAAAAAACATTTGAATTGCTGCACACTCCCATTGTCGTCATTTTTTATTCTACGACGTAAAAATGTATCATAAAATATCCCAGTTCTGATTCCTTTAAGCTCTTACATCTGTTAAAAAAGGTCGTTTGGTAACAAGTGTCTTAATGAGACTACAGAGGCTGTCGAGGACGTTAAACGTCGTCATGTTGAACATGAAACCCGATCTACTCACCTGTCCACCTTTACTGCCTCGTTGTGTGGAAAGGCTTCTGTAGAAGAATCAAACTACAAGGTGAAGTTTAGTGTTGGTGACGTTGAAGTCATGTGACCGTGGTGTCATTGGTTTATAGCCTGACATTAGCTTCTTTCTTATGCTGATTGTATTGAGGCTTCAAACATAATAAAGCAGAGTTCATTAGTGAAGACGATCCTGTTGAACGAAACCTGTCAGGATCATAAACTGTTGTTTGTCACACAGTTCATTTTCTGTAAATGTAAAAATCCCATTGGCTTTTTGTTGAGGGAACGAGGGTGATGCTAACATCTGGTTTGGCCTACTCTTGGCCGCCTCCTTGTGGCCAAAAACAAACAGGTTTAGATAGCATGTTAACATGTTAATGTTTACATTGTGATGTCAACATAAATGTATGAGGCTCAGCCATTATTTTTCATCATTATGTCATCAAGTGCAAGTGGACGGTTTGACTTACTGGTCCTCACACTTCTGAAGTCATTATGGGATTCATTGTCTGGGCACCGGGAGTGTCTGTACTATATTCCATATGTCCTCTAGATATATCACTGTGAACCAAAGTATTGGACCAACAGACGCATGGATGACCAGCATCGCCCCAGAGCTTCACCACTATACTGTAGCTATAAATTAATTTACACATAAATGTCATGTAAAGTCCAATTAGTCATTCCTATTCTGAAATTATAAATCGATCGTTCAATTATTAAATGTCTGATTTAAATGTGAACTAAATCAATCACTGTGTATGTGGCAATTAGGATCTGCTCTGTCTGTAAGAGCAAAGTTGAACCTGTACAGATTGTGTATTACATAGCACCAGTGGTTGTCTTCTGACAGGTTCTGCAAATCAGTCACAGGTAATGTTTTCTTGCTGTCACAGCTTCACTTTCTGAGCGAACGTATGAATTCTGCCTACTTCCTGTCACACATACATTTCAGTCAGTGACATTTATGTCAAGTGAATGGCCGTCGATGGTTATACATTTAGATGTGATGCAGAAAAGATTCAGCTCTGAGGGGGCCCTGAAAAATACCTGAGCAGTGACAAGAGTTCTGCTGTGATGTCTAACCTCCACTTTAAGAAAACACATATATACATGAATATCAGAGCCCTGCACTGACTGGTAGCCTTCACTCTGTCTCTTTTAGCATCTTTAGCATTTATTAACATAGAGACAACATCAGTCATTATAATGTGACGAAGCGTAATGTCATCTCTGATACAACTATTCACTAGGGCTGTGTGATATCACAATATTTATAGGCTATATCATGATACACAATAGTCGATATTTTGAAATCTTCTCCAAAGCGCTTCATAAATGAACGATTTAACCCTTTGATGCAAAAAGAGACGCATCGCTGCTGCATTGTGCGATATAGAGCAGTGGTTCACCATCTGTCTCATGACTCTTTCCTTTCAATTCTTCGTGTTGCTAACCAGCTATCCATGATTCTCCGTTTTTTACCATGGATGTAATCTTTTATTGCGCAGTCAGACTGAGATAGCAAACAAGTATACAATATGGTCCGGCCGGCAACAACATAAAAGTTCTCGTCATTGGCTTATCACAGTTATGGACCTTTTTATAAGAGAAAAAAAAATTATGGTTTTAAAAATAATTTCTTTTTAAAACATTTAAAGAACATTGTTTTTATATTTTTATTATTTTTATTATTTTTCTTTTATAATTTAATCTTTTCAAGATTAAATTATTCTAATCCTTCATTTTGCAAATGATTTATAAACCCACTTGCAATACCTTTGCGGCCCACCAGTAGGCCCCGGACCACAGTCTGGGAAACACTGATCTAGAGATTTGGCACTTTAACCACTGTAGCAACTGACTGTGGAGACAATGGAGATCACGTGTACTATACAGTCATAGCATTGACCCAATGTTTTACTGTTGGTGCTTCACTTCTTTCTTTCTGTCCAGTTCTAGATACGAAAACACACACACATCACACCTACGTCACACACTCGCAGCCAGGAGTGAATCTGTAAGAGAGAGAGACAGCCAGGGGAGAGAGGGAGAGGAGTGAAACACCAAAGCGAGTTTCTTGACGCCGTATTAAAACAATTACGTGATATTTGTACTCGATGTTTGCGATATAATCATTTACTACAACAAGCTGCGATCCATCCATTATATTCATTATATCGTCCAGTGTTGGGGCTGATCTTGTTATATCTTCATGGAATTAGCTATTGTTCATTTATACATATATACAGTGGGGATATTACGTTGACTTACATTAATTTCCTGGAGAATTACTCTAACCTTTGGTATAGCTGCTACTTACCAAACCCCCAACCCTGACTCACCTACTGTGAACTGATATAGTTACCTTACCTTAAACCATACTGAGGATGTGATGACAATAGACCTTTTGGGTATGGGGTAACCTCTTAGACTCAGAGTCAGGAATAAATATCTGGAAGGGAAGTCCAGGTGTATTTGCTGCCATGGCTGACAGATGTGTGCAGGGTTGGAGGTGTTGCCAGGGCCGGCTGGGCTAAGTAGGCTGTTGAATTGAACAGCAACAAAGCACAGCCTGAACAGAGAGATGATGGGGAAGTCGAGAACAACAGACACTGGGATAGGGCAGAAGCCTCGGCTGGGTATTGTGAATGCTCAGTCTGTCATAGTCAGTACTCTGCAGCAGGAGTGGAGTGGCAGACAGGCAATGGGCTGGATGTTTCAGGGGACGTGTTTGAACGTGATCTGTTCCCAGACTCTGGGAGACTCTGGGCACACTGAAGAGAAGCAGTCGGATGCTGTGGAGAGAGAGCAGAGATGATAATAAGAGAAGGCTGGAGCATCGGGACAATGGTGGATGGGACTTGGAGTGAATTCAGAAATGTAGGATGATATACAGTAATAGTATATTTATCTAAGGTTTATTGATACTTAAATAAAAACTTAACACCAGGCTGAAATCAGTGTTTCGCCACCTCTGTGTTTGAAAGTATGGCTGCAGCTTGCATCAAAATATTCCCTCTTATTTTTAATAAAATAAAAAAAAAAACTGCCTCTCTCAATCTATCCTTGACCATTAACAAATGGAGAAAAATAAATGCAGACAATCAAACCCTAAACCTAATCCTAAACATGCAGCATTTACATTTTCAGTAGCCACACTGATGAATCTGTCTGCTGGTATCGGCCGTGGATCGATTGCATCTAGATTTGAAGAATTTTCTGATTTCCTCAGACACATAAAGACGAACACAGTATCCAGGTACCACCATGATGTCATTACAATCAACCTTGGAGACGATTTTTCCTATCAGTGCTGATTATGTATTTGTCAAAATACTGTATAACCAGATTAGCCCACAACCTCATCACTAGTATTTACAGCTGCTGTTTTTCCACTTACCTGTTAAAAACAGAGCACTCTAGGCTCCTTCAGACTCAGTAATTACAGAGCCATTTCAAACCTTATGTTCTGGAAAAAAAAGACTTTCTAACAGCTGACTCAAAGTCAGACCTTTGCTCTCCACTTTGACTCGCACCACAAGGCGTCAATTCTTGGACCAGTCTTCTTTATACTCCTCAGAAACTTAATTCATGCAGACAATTTCACTTTTAATTGGAAATGATGATAATTACAAGCTGATGATGTACAGTGTATTATGCTTAACTGCCATCCTTTCAGGGAAACCGCAGGTGATTGTAACACTTGTTGTCTCAGAAACTATAACTCACACAACTGTTGTGATAGAGCTCTCGAATGTTGACACAAAATACCTTTATTTGTCTATTAGAAATACAAATGTTTCCAACTTCTTCAACTATATCACAGTATCACAATTCCATTGTTATCCACTACGGGGGTAAGTTGTAACAATAAGAGTGAAGGATTGAAAATTGTGACCACACCACACAAAATATGCTTCTCAACTCTAGAGGAACTTTCCTCCAGCACATGTGCACTAGGCTGAATTGAGATCAGTGTCATTGTGTTTGTGTTTGCCCTTGACAGTGATGCTGATCCTTTTAACTGTGGAAGAGCTTTCTTATCAGCTATGCAGTGAACACAAAAGTGTGTGTGTATGTGCGTGTGTGTGTGTGTGTGTGTTATCCATTCAATCAAAGTCGCAGTGGTGACAGATGTATGTAAATCTTGCAATTTACACATCTGATCCACTTTCCTTTGGGTTTGGAATTACCAAAGGATTCCCTGCACACAACGCAGAAATCTTCTCTTGCTGAGGTGCCCGAATCGTCATTGTTGTCCTTACTAGATCTCTCTTTGGGTGACTTTCTTTTTGCTTTCGCTCTTACAAAAATAGCCCTTTTCATGTTGTTTTTGCTATCGCTCTTCTTTTCTTCTTCCTCCAAGGTTTGCTTAACCGGTGTACCTCTATAGATATCTGACTGCTTCCCCCTCCTTGTAGTACCAGTGGTCTTTACTTGGTCCTGCTTTGGGAAATGGTCTTACAGGGCAGGAACTGAACACTTTAGTAGACGACTCAGCTGAAGTAGATGAGGAAGCTGCGGAGGACATCTGAGGAAGGATGGAGGCTGCAGAGGATGTCTGGGGTAGGGTGGAGGGTGTTGGTGGCTGCAGAGGAGTCTTGCTAAGAAGCTGCAGAAACCATTGAAGGTGGGTCTGGCCGGTCAGTGACTTGGAAAGGTGCAAAGTCATGCTCCTGAAAAACATCTGGGTTGAATGGCCAAATGCCTGTGGATCTGAAACCAGCCTGGGTGATGAAGCTTTGGCCAGAGCTGTCCTCACAAGACAGGGCACAGCACACATGATCATTGTCTTGGCACAGCCCAGCATCTCCATCTTCTTCATTGGACGTTCTTGAAGTTTGTGTGAGCGATGTGGGGCAGGGAAAGCAGCACAATCCCATTTTCCTTTCAGTAATTATCTGCTTTCACTGAAAAGTGTGAGCTGTGGTTGTCAAGCAGAAGTAACACCTTCTCCTCTGGTCTGACCTTTGTGTGCTCCAGGAGCAAGAGAAAATCATTTCCCTCCATCCTGCCTGAACCACTACCACTCCCAGCCACACCAGGTGGTCCAAGGTGCACGAAGAAATCCTTGTACTTCTTGGCGGGAAAGGAAAGAAAGGTGGCAACCAAAGCACCTCTCTCAGTAGAAACCATTGATCCAACCTGCTTGACTCCCCAGCATGCTACTACCTGGTCACGTGTCTCGATGGTGGAAAAATCTGTCTCATTCGTACTCTATATAGCACCTCCACAATAACTCACACTGGGCAGCTGTCTGATCCTTGTTTGCTAACATTAGAGTATCCTTTGGTGACCAACCTTAATGTCTTTCCCTGTCTTGCCTCATCTGATGCAGATTGAAGCACAGTTTTCCTCACCCACTGTCTTGCATGCTGAAAAAATGGTTAGTTGAAACACTTGTTTTAGAAGCTGTTACAACCATGCCCAATCCTGTCAGCCATTGTTTAAGGGAGAGAGAGAGGGGATGATACGCAGCAAAGAGCCGAGTGTTGGACTCAAACCCGTGGCCGCTGCGGCCCGGACCTAGCCCACGTGGCACGATCCTTTCTTACCTGAAAGTCAGTGTTTACATGCAAGATCAGGAAGTGGACATACATGAAATTGATCACATGATTCTTCAGTCATCCTTCATTGGTGAAAATAGTACAGTTACAACCATCCCTGGTCTCCCCTGTTACTGTGCTTCAGTTTTGTATTCATGTCGTTCAGATTGACAGGGAAATATCTCGTCAAGCTAAAGTGACATTATTGGGTCTGGTCCACTATTATTGGCATATTTATAACTTTAAATCTCTTGTGAGGTTTTTAGTGAAGTATAATCATCATTATTAAACTGCTTTAAACTTAAGTGTAATTTGGTCATGAGTTAGCAATCTATTAGTGTTGTCAACTCAGTAGTTTTACCTGGCAGTTTGTGGGTGTAACAACTCATCTCTCTGAGGAGCTAGATTTTATCCTGCAATCTATTCACTTACAGTTCTTCACTTCATAATTCTTACAGTGATCGTTTGGGTTATTTGACATGGGGCCAAAACTGACGCGTTCTACACTCTGCAGATCAGCTTCTTTACCCGTGCTCATGCTGCTTCTCTAAAGTGGGAGCTGATCTGAATCCACTGCAGGTAACACACCGACACTAGATAAGTACCTCACACTGGGCTAATTGTGAACTCACAAACATGAGTTCTTTTCTGTACGTTCACTTTTCCTATTTTACTTATAATATATATCATTCAGCTAATGTAAGATTAAATGCACACATTCCTGTCTGGTCTTTTCTGGTCTACACTTTTCTAATAAATCATTTCATCCAGTAGTTTGGATGGAAGGATCCATTAGGGCCTTTCCTTTCAGTTGATTAAATCCCTGCGCCCTCGGGATCTGGCCTGAGGACGCAGCTGCCTATAGGCTCAGAGAACATTAAATTTCTCTCTTGACACCACATCATCCAACTCTCTCAGGAATCCCTGCTCTTACCGGTCATGTATCCTCTTTCACCAATGTGTGACAGGCAGCAGTAACACAGTTTCCTGTAGCGCTGCGTTTTCAATGAACAAGATGTTGTGACTGTTGTGTCCTTTTTCCTAATAAATAAAATAAATAAATTCATTAGTTAATAAAAGGTTGCAGATGTAGACTGGCATTTGTTTAAATCAATGCTTGACATCTTTAAATAAACAGTCAGGTATAACATACTGTAACTCATTGCAACAAACTCGATAGAAGAAAAAATTAGAAAATATGTTATGTCCTATTTATAAATATCTATTTTCCATTAAATGTCATGTATCTTACACATGCATTTATATTTCTAGCACTTATGATACAGATAAGACATATTATTATTCAAACCAGACATGAAGCCAAGAAATATAAATTTACATTGATTCTTTGGGAAGACTTTTTTGTCCAAAGCAGCCCACATACAGTATGATGTAGAGCAAAGGACAGGTCTTTGAGAGCAGGTGCCTCAGTATTCAGTCACAGTGACAAAAAGCTGAGTGACGTGAGCTGTCTTTAGCTGGTTGAAGCCCAGATGTGCTGTTACATTTTAGACCCTTTACAGAGGTCTTACAGTGCACGCTGGCAGCCCTGTTATAAGGGTCTGGCCAGAGATGCCCAGTGCCTGTGTGATAAGTCGAGTGGCAGATAAGACCACATCTTTCTGATGTGTTATACTGCAAAGTTACAAGATGCAACGTGAGGCAGAGCTGAGCTGGATGATAAATGGCCATAAAACCAAACCTTCCCCAAGTTGTTGGCTGAGCACTTTGTTCCACTATGGATTTGACAGCTGTGCATCTGAGTGTTATTATTTTTTTCTTTTGAATTTGTGAAAACAGAGAACTACTTGAAAAGAAGACCTTCAGAGAAAAGTACCAAAGAAAAGGTGTACACAATGAACTCATGTATAGTGCCGGCTGCACAATTGCTCCAATTCATGAACTGCACTTTGACCTTTCGACAAACAATGAACATGTTACAGTAATTAGGAGTCAAGTGAAAAGAGACATTTGCCAAGTCCTCTCAGAAACAAAGTATGGAGTGATTATCAGTCTGGTTTTCAACCTTTGAATTAGAAATTCTTCTGAGGTTGTGTTCGGGCAAATGTTCAGACAGAAGATCTTTCAGGTGGACTTAGAAAATGACCGTTTTGAAGAGCAAGAAACAGAAAAAACACAGCAGAACCACGGACAGCGTCTTTTTTTATTCCATACATTCGTCTCCCTTGTCAAACTCCATATCATCACAGTGCAACTTAACCACTAGCAGTTCACCCAGAGATGTGGATGTGTTGGATGTGTTATGCTAGTAGCACTAATAGCCTGGAGCATCTAGCCTCAAGCAGAGACGAGGATCGGGATACGGAGTTCGGATAGGCTCCCTTCTTTCTAACTCCACACCTCCAGATGTTTTTCATCGTCAGACTTTTACTCAGCAGAAAACCTTCCTGAGATGTTTTCCTCTACATGAATGACTTGAACAAAATGTTAAAAAAAAAAAAAAATCATATGCTCAGTATAAAAGCAGATTGTTAAAGGCATGACCAGTAACTTGGAATGATGTGCCCTCATTTTCAAATTTCACCCTCAGCAGGGTCGGATTTTGAGCACAAGAGCTGATCTATGACTTAGATCCTTTAGTTTCAATAGCTGCTGTTCTCTATTCATTATTTCTCATTTGTAATGTTACTTTGAGTCCTGGCACTTTGTGACCTGGGATTGTTATCAAGGCTTTTACAAACACCAGTTAACACACACTGTAGGACAAGAACAAGACATTTATTTCTCATCTGTGGCTGATAGCTCAACACCTGGGCCTGGTGATAACTGCTACATCCAGACCTTCACTAGATAATCAGGCCTGATGAACAGTCACCTCAACCTCAGCAACTCTAAACAACATCCATGACTATGTGCTGGCACACGGGCTACAAATCTGTTGGATTCGATCTGATATGAAAAACCAATAAGGACCCAAAAAGAAGGACCCAGTCCAAAGGAAGAACCAAGCACAGTCAGATCTGATCCAAAGAGACCTGAGGATAGTTAGATCAGATCCATGTGCAATCTACCTCAGCAGCTAAATAAGACCCAGCTGGACCCAATCAGATTGAGATTAATTTGGGTATTAGTGTCTCTTACTCACACACACACCGACAGCCAATCTGCTAGGAGAGAACTTAAAGTTCTTGCATATCAAAAGTCTTAGTGACGGGTCTGTAGGATCTGTGTACCCTCACAGCAAGCAAGGGGTTACAGCCCATGTTCAAATCCCCCACTTCATCGTACTCCCCACTCTTATGTTGCATCTTTTATATATGGTCTGAGCAGAGTTTGGAGATTTACATACTCTTTAAAAACTGCCTTGTCTGATATTCACTCCCCAAGGGAGGATATCTGCAAGGTCTGCATTTTATAGAGGTCTTCCCCTCTACACATTGATTTTTCATCCACAGGATCAACACCGAAGACTTTTGAAATATTAAACCAAACATCATATGTGTTGCATTACTCACTGTGTACCATCCCTGACTAAAACATATTTACCACTGCAACCTGAAGTAGAGCCACATAAACATCGTTGAGTGCCCAGCTCTGCTACTATCGCCAGTGTCAAGCTGTTCTGTACATAAACTTATATTTTATTCAGGAGCTGGGAATTCTTATACTTTTAGCCTCATACTGGAGTCTCCTGGGTATTATTCCCTGGTTCTCTGGAAGCTGCATTTGTGACTATATGTATACCCTGACCAATCCCTTTCTTCCTGAATAAACTAATGGCTACAACTACAGCTCCCAACAGCCCCCCAGCATCCACAGGGTGACTGTGGCTTTTCAGCTTTCCTGTTCTACCTCAGCTACTTAGTATATCTGAGCTATTTTCCTCTGATATGCCTCATCTGCTGCATTCCCTTGGTGCTGTTGTGCAAAGTAAGCGAGAGTGTTTAACCACAAGGTCACGGCTAGAGGGCTGCAAGGGGACTGGAATCTCCTGGGAGCCAACACAGATGTTGTTGATGTTGGATATAGTCAGTGTCCACAAATATCGAGGGCGAGAAGGTGCTTAGCATCATCATCATCACAGTTCAAATATGAATTTTTATCCTTTCAAAAAGTCTTTGTCGTCATGTAAACAACCAGACTTTTCATTTTAAAAGACATCCAATTGTGTAAATCTAAATTTAAATCTATATCTTTTCTGCCAAAAGGAATTGTGTAGTTAAATATTAGATTATTCTTTATAGTCATAGGGAATTTCTGTAACTGGATTATTTAAAGTGTTATCAAAGTGTTGAGCCATAAAAAGATATATTTGTGGTTCTTAGTACCAAAAACCATCTCAGCTAATCAGAAGTGAGGCTCTGAGCCTCTCCTCTGATTGACTGATCTAATAAAAATATTGTAGATTTCAGGTTATGGAATTCCTGACGGCTCATTTCAAAGGTCCCATATTATATAAAGGTCTCTGTCCATGTGTAGTGTGATTATAGATCAGCTCTAGCTTCTATATTAATACTGTGAAATTATAAAAGCCTCAGTCCACAGAGAAATGCACACAGCCTGTATTCAGAAACTGAGCCTTAAAACCAGCCGTCAGGACTTCCTGAACTTTGTGATGTCACAACAAAGAGAGACTCAGAGCCTCCTCTCTTCTGATTGGCTCACCGACCTGTTGTTACTAGAGCTCCAGAGAGAAACCTGAGAGAGGAGGTGTAAAACTACACTGAGATGGTTTTTGGTTCTTAAAGCCACAAATATATCTTCTTATGGATCAACACTGAAGAGGAAAATATTAGACTTTGATACTTAAGTATTTATATAGAACCTAGACCTGCTTTATAATAAAAGAACACATCTCACTTTCTACAATATGGGACCTTTTAATAAAAAAAAATTTTTTCAGACCTATAGATATCTTCTCTTTTCTCCAAATATCTGTGATACAGACATTATTCACGTTTACAATTATCATTCACTATCCCTGCTTTTTATTGCAAGATTGCATAAAAGTCATATGGAGCAGAGTCATACAGAACTGGTTGGAGTGCACACTAAACTAACACTTATTAATTCTTCAAATTCTTCTTCTCCTTATGTCTGGCAAAGATACTGAGTCTTTTAACTGCTCATTGTATCTACGATGGCCTTTTATACTGTTATACACTCTTCATAATGGCTTTCTGACCCATGATGCACCCTTTCATATGAGACAGCTGTGACAGGTTAAACTGTGGTTGTCACTGTTGTTGTCACAGGGAGACTTCATTCATGTCACTGATTAAACAGAAAATGACCCTGAGTAATTACTAAATAAATGTTAAGTTTGAGCTCACCTGTCTCCTCGTGTCCATACACACTCACTCTCTCCTCATTCAAACGTCAATCATTCATTTCCAGTCCTGATTGAAATGATAGTTTACTAATGCAGCACGTCCAAGTCAGGGGGAGGGTCATCTGCCTGCGTTGAGACTGTGTTGGTCAGAATTGGTCATACATGATCACATGTTCCCGTAGTGTAGATGGATTTGAAATGAGACACTGGAACAGTTGGTGTGTGTGTGTGTGTGTGTGTGTGACTTTGTCTCTGGTTTTGTGTTACATCCTCATGATAAAAAGTCAAATCAGTGGAGATAACAGGCGGCAGTTCAGTAAAGTTTGCAAAGTGTTTTATAGGTCTGTAAACTTATCATGAAAATTTGTGACCTGCTTTAGAGCTCGGTACAAAGAGACACAAAGGAAAAGTTATAGCCTCTTTTACTGGGATGGGTTCAGCTTGAGAAACATTTATATTATTGAAATGTGAAGGGCTGACTCGAACAGAACTGTTGCTCCACTGCTGTTATCTAACCATGTTTCAGTTAAAAGCATGAAATCCAGATTGTATGGAGTAATAAGATCATTAACTAAAAATGACTTGTTGGAGGGGGATCTGATATTGAGCAGAGCTTTGTAGGATTAATGGAAGTCCCCAGAGCAGTCTGACTTTGACAGAACAGATAACAGGTTAGGCAGCTTTGGAGCTTCACTTGAGAGCATCTCTCATATTACTGTATTACCCATCAGAGCAGGAACAGAAAAAGCTACAGGCACACTGAGTCCCAGCTTGTTCTGGAAACACTCACGAGTGCCATTCTCAAGGCTGCGAGGACCAAAGACACCATCGCTGTGGGCTCGGTGCCATTTGTGAATGCTACAATCGGCTGCACTGACCGGACTTGCTGAGTTTTGTAGAGAGTTTAGAGATGAAGGACAATTTTGTAACCGAGCAGAGCGAGGAGGTCAAGGGCAGGGATGTGGATGGATAATGTATGCCTGCAGTAAAGACATGTGTCACAGGGGGCCAGCGGCTCACAGCCAACAGCCTGATGCCAAGGGGGCGGTTTGTGCAGGGGGGGTAGGTTTGGTTGCAGAAATGGTATATATCACTATTACACTGTATATATCCTGCTGCACCAACAGGAAACGTATCAGTGCCTTGCCATTAAATGGGTTCCTGCATTACTTCTCAGTCCTCTGATGCGATCATCTATTTCCACATTCATTTATGTCTTTTCTTTGATATGTTAAGAGTCTGTCTTAATTATTTGCTCAGGAGGTGTTTCAGGCTTTCATTGTAATGACAACACGGACAAAGCCTCATCCAGCTTGGCTGACATGTCAGCCACTGGCACAGAAAGGTTGCATATGGATGGATCATTCTTAACACTGCCACTGACTGACACAGCGGCTGACAGCTGCCTCTGATGTATGGACACCCCACTACCCCTGTTACTGGAGCTGACACACTTTTGTCAGAGCTTTTTTTCTCTATAAAGGGCAAGATTGATTGCAGGCATTCAGATTGTCTCTTTTCTCTTGCCTGTGTGTGTGTGTGTGTGTGTGTGTGTGTGTGTGTGTGTGTGTGTGTGTGTGTGTGTGTGGGCATTGCTTCACTATACACAACTTAACCGTCACTATAAATACTGAAACTAAGATTGCTGAAACTCCTTGGTTTTTATCTCATCAATGTTGGCACATGGAAATAGTGATGTCGATCCATCTGTTCATCCAAAGTTTTGGCCCAGATTTACACATTTTGACAAGGACTGGACAGATTTTTATGAAATTGTTGTGAGCAGATTGGATGATAATCTCAGGGCATGTGTCCTTAAAGCTTTTTTTCTTCTGAGCGCCATCGTCCTTTTTCAATAGTCAACAGAGAGGAGAGCGCGTATGCAGCCACTTGGAGAAAAGACATTGCTCTCTGCGTCTTCTTTCAGACCATTCCACCTTTTCACGCTCCGAGTTCTCTGAACCGTTCAGAAAGATGCTGGTGTCAGGCACCCAGTCAGATGTGGGGGCGACTCGTCACCCTTGTAACCAAGAAAATGGAGGAGAAGCTGTTTCTTTCTATTCGGAGCTTTATGATATGTCGGCGTGAAACGACCACAACAGAGACAGAAAAGCCTGATTGTGGGAGGAGATCAGCTGGACACTGAGTGGCAATGGTGATATGTTGTCAAGATGTTGTTGCTATAGCAATAAACCCCACACGCAGCGCTGTTTTGGGATGACGTGTTTCACCGTTAGCACTCATGCTCTTAATCCCAAAAACGGTCCATACCAAGAGTGTGAGTCGTGACTTTGGACTAAATGAATGATCAAATGAATGGACAAATTTACTTCTCTTGCGGTTGTGTTAATTCTGCCATGATCCATTTTCAATTCAGTTCAATTCAACAGGCTTTATTTGACATTTTCAATATGTTGCCAAAGCACAATTACAATCATTCAATGGAATGTAAAAAAAAGTCAATAACAATATTAATATAATTAAATACAATATTATTGTTAATATAATAAATAAAGAAAAAGGAGACGTGGTGGTAAATACGTTTGGTTTAGATATAACCACAGGAAGGAAGTGACAAGTTCAGCAGCTAACACTGAACATTCTTTCTTCTCCCCCAGAATCATGGGTCATTTCTCCCTGTCTGGTAAAGTTTTAAATCCGGGGCATTATTTATTGATTTATTTTCACTTTGGGAAGCCTTCCTCCTTAAAATTTCTTGTTTTTATATATTATATATGTGTGCTACTATGATCATTTACAGATAAAGTCTCAGAACAGCAACTCAGACGTCCAGACAGGTGAGCTGCAGACTCTCAGGTGGTTAATAAATAAACACAGGGTGAAGTCGCCGTGGCTCTGCCCTGTGGCAGCGTTTTATTAACTGCTATTTACTTTCCACTGGTGTAGACTTGAGTCAGACTGAAGAGTTACAGAATCTCAGGAGAAGTCTGAAGGTGCTTTAACAGCAGACAGCTGGTTCAAACACACGAGTTATAATCCATTTATTTTCTTGCAACATTAATGTTCACGTCATAATTTAAGTTTTTATTATTGATTACAGAATCAGATGAATATTGATCAAATAACATGTAAATAAATCCTGTTTTCTGCAGGTTATTGTATAAACATACAGATGTTTTACAGAGTCAAGATATTCATGTATGTTTATGTGCATGCACGAGAAAACAGAGCAGAGCAAGGTCACACAAACGCATACAGTATGTGCATATTGGCTGTCTGCCACAATATACTGGAGCTGATGCCTACATTTCAAAATAAAAGCCAGTGTAGTTGGTGGTCATTATACTGGCAGATAATTTCCATCGATATTAAAAATGATTCATAGTAACAAAGAGCAAAAACCTCCACGTCCCCTAAAACACTGAGGTCATGACCCCAGCGGAGGATCTGGACCCTGTGACAGTTTCCGGTTTTACCCATCATTCCCTGGATTTGTCTACTGTCAGGACTATAAGATTGATAGTTGGAGAAACACATTGTTGATTTTGCACTAGGTCGTGAGCAGAAAGTAAATATCGCACTCACAGTTTGTAGCAGATCGTCAGTCGTCAGTGCTTTAGAACTCCCTCCCTCTGGTGAGAGTTGACCTCTTGGCTGCAGAAGAGTGAATCTACTCTCCTCCTTTCATTCATCTTTTATAATGATACACAAGCATTTTTGTACAGTACTTGATTTATTCATACATTTGATTCAGAAAATGTGCTGGAGGCTGCTCTCTGATTGTATCTGACATGTTGCTGTTGTTGTTGTTGTTGTTGTTGTTGTTCTGTGGTGCACCCGAACCTTCAGCCTCTAAGACAGCGATCAGCTGATGAGTAGAGGCTTGTTTGGCTGTGACACTGACTTCATCCTTTTTGACAATGTAAATGTTTACTTCATTGTGTTTTTTTCAGTGTGTATTTTCAGTGTTTTTAGGAGCCTCGGCATGTTTGAGTTTCGTCAGATTTGCTGAGTTACCACAACATGGAAACACGAGTTACACTCAGCTAGTGTGAGGAGTTTTCAGCAGCGGGGGAAGCTGCAGCTGAATGTTTTCTACACTGCTTTGCTAATGATTATTAGCATCAGAGCTAAGTGAACCTGTGTGTCTCTTTAATCTTGTTCCTCCTCTCTCCCTGTCGTCAGGCACATATAGCCCATAGACACTTAACCAAATCGGGTGTGTGCACGGATGCATGGATGTGTCTCCACTTCCTGTATCCTTCAATTCATATTGAATGTCCTCTGCAAAGATGTGTGATTGCACTTTCATGACATTTTATAAGATGCTGAAGCGGCAGCAGGCTGCAACAGCAAAATGTAAATAGCAGAAAACCTTGAGGAAGAAAGTCCTGAAAAGACTGTAGGTCTTGTTAAAGTCGTGAATCTGCTGTGAACTATTTAAGCTGTAACTGATCTAATCACTGTGACAGACATGGGTACACAATTTCCAACAAGGCTGTTTCTAGCTGTCATATTTAATGTAATATAGACCATTACTGCCTTGCAAGGTTCTTGGACAACCATGAAGGAAAGAAAGAAAGAAAGGAAAATATGTGTGTATGTGTGTGTGTGTTTTCAGTGTGATTATGGTTGAGTGTGATATTTAGATATTCATTGGTGAATTTAATTGAAATTTGTCTGCACAGACTCGTGCAACACTGTCAGCTCCTACCTGACATGAAGCTGTGCACAGTGTGCTGATCCACTCGTATCACCGGCTGCCTTGTTTGTTCAGTTTCATGCACCAGTCTACATCCAGCTGGCCAGTTTACATTCTCTACAGATGTGTGTAGCAGCTCGATACAGCTGAGCAGCTGAAACTTCACTCTTATTGTTTGACAGCAGGGTTTGACTAGTACACCATGTTTTTGGATTCTGGTTATATTGCTGCATTGTTTTGAAGTGTGTATGTGACTGTTCGCAATATATTATTGGGTATGTACTTTGTGTGCAGCATTTGTTCTCAAGATTTACATTTAGAAGAATGTAAGAATGAAGAATGTAAGATTTAGTTTCCTTTCAGCTCTGTTTTTGTTTGTTACCGACTCGCTCCGTGTCACCTTCACCTCTGTGCTCATCAGCTAGTTGCATATGTTATCTGTCAGCTGTTGGTGCTGTGTGGTGCTGGGCAGGTAGTGTATAGTTGATTTATTGGAACTTTTATATTGAAAACAGCTGAAAAAAGCTGCTGCTGCTTGAAATGAGGTTGACAAGAGCAGTGAGGGAAACAAAACTGTGAAGGTGTGAAACTAAAACAATGAGCTAAAAAACTGAACTGCTTTCAGTCACATCTCATAGCCTACATAAGATAGTCCTTAACTTTGGTCACATGGTAGCATACACTCACATGTGGAGGTTATTATTAGCTGAATAAATCTTTTACAGCACCAGCATTTTTTTATTTTTATTTGACATTTGGAATTATTTTTTATTAAAACAAAGTTTTATTTGCCTTTTTCTCACATCTAATCACATCTATATTTCTTACTGTAAAGTCAATGAATGAGAAAAATACATATTCTTTACCTCACATGTTTTTAAACACACTTTCTGTCTCTCTTTCTTTCTTCCAGTCCAATTTTTCCTACGGCTGCAACAACCTGATTTCTCTACGTTTACAAATGAAGGTTTATCACTTTTTTTCTTTTTTTTTTCCCCATAGCCTGTTTCATGTCCACACATCTGTGTTTGTGTGTGTGTGTGAGACTGTGTTTGGAGTGATGCATATTTATCCGTGCATGGCAGATTCTGGCAGGCGAGAGGAGAAAAAGAAGATGGAGAGACAGAATTGGGCCAGTGAGTGGCAGAGCTCCCCGCAGCCTCAGTCAGAGTACTGAATGTCTGAGGAGGGGCCTGCGGGCCCCTGGGCAAACACTGACATCACTCGTTCGGCTTTCTCACGTCTGCCAAGACAGCCCCATGAAAATATTACATCCATACCCACAAACACACTCACACACACACACACACACACACACACACACACACACGTGCTCACAAATATGACTGCACTCGCAGACTGTAAGACTCTAACTTGCTGTGACATTGTGGTAAACTGAACTCATCTTCACCTTCAGTTACTAATCGTGATCAGCACGCGAGCAGTAGTGCATGACTTTTAGCTTTAATGGAGAAGTTCCTGTATCGTCCTCCCTGGCTTTTATTTTCATGCCTCCGAGCCGCGAAAGCCAGAGTCATTCACCAGGACTCAAGGATGAACTAATTAGATTTTGGCGGTCAAAGGTCGAGGTCGATGTGACCTCACAGAACATTTTTTAGCCATGACTCAAGACCTCACAGCAATTATGTCATAATTTCACACAAATGGTTCATATTTTCTATGACTCTGGATGAACGGATGTAATCTGAAACTAGTCTGAGTGGCGGAGGGATAAAACCACGAGGCAGTAATTCTAGTTTATATTAGTAACATATCATCAAATATAGTTATATATATTTATATATATTTCTATTTCTTATATTTATTTGTAATTAATATTAGACAACCTCTCTCGTAGTCTGTCTCTCTCTGGGTTTTCTTGCTTCACTGAGCAGAACCAGCGTGGAAAAACCTGTATGATGGAGCTGTTTATAACTAGATCTGTCAACGCTGGGTTGAACTGTCAGGCTCTGAGCATGTTCAGGTGAAAGAGGAGGAGGAACTTTTAATTACAAGTGACATCGTCAGAACCATGAATGAAGCGCTGTTAATGACAAACCAGATGAAACCGTGATACAGACGAGTAAATGTGTTTATAGCGACGGCAGAAAGGGATATTCTCCTGGATGAAATGTAAAGAATATTATCACATAATTAAAATGGCATAAGAGGCTGGAACACACTAGAGATCATTTCCAAATATTAAAGTAAGGCAGAGGCTATAAAAACTGCTGGACTTTTTTTTTTTTTCTGTCCGATGCTGAACAAGCTATTGTGAATATGTGATGTAATGTCAGACTGTTTCTGCTGCCAAAGCAGAGAGAAGAGGACAAGTAGTTCATGTCTGATGATGTCAATGTGACTGGCATGTGTCATTTGTGATCATGGGAAATATTTAACAGTTTGTGGATTGTTTTTTCTGATAAAAGGCATCAGTTTTTATCTCCAGTTATCATCACACTGTCTCCCCATGTTGTTCTGAACAGCAGTGATGAGGAAGAGAGTAAAAAGCATCAACGCTGTCAGGAATGAAAGAATCTGTGTGTCGTAAAAATGAAGCTCTAATCATTCTCATGCAGTTTAGTTTGGTCAGCTCTCCCTCTGATTGTTTGAAGCTCTGTTTCAAAACCAATGTTACACAAGGAGACACAATTTGACTGATCTATTCAAATATCTATTGTTCTTTGTTATTTGCCACTTCAGTACAAACTCTTTTGTCTGTGTCAGGATCCTGTGGGAATGATCAGACGATGTTTCCAGTGATCTGATTGGTCCGTAGGCTATTGGCAGGGTTTAGCCATGCAGAATAGGTTACCTTGGTGATCTACCCCAGTTAAAAGTGAGCCAGCTTTGCTATGTTGGAACACCCGATGATAACTTATAGCCCACTAATCCTGCCTTGTGGCACGGGCCAACCAGATTATAAAGGTTATAAACTTATTTGGAAAAGAAAACAAAGGTGAATGATGAAGTTATTTTTATCAATAACTTATATAATAGTTTAAAAACCTATTTCCTGGCTGATCTTTGACCTTCTAGTTGTGAGTGATTACATTTGGTTTGACCTCCAATTAAAGTGTTTTTATATCATCTGGAGCAACTGTGCAGATGCACATGAGTCACTGAGTTTGTGTTATCCTCTCACGCAGTTGCTGTTACCATGGTCACAGTTTGCCTGTTTACCCTAATTACATATGTGGGTAAGCACCTAGTAACCGACCGTCAAAAGACAGACGGGACCGAACCTGTACATTATATTCAAATATTTGTCCAAACCCAGTCCAATCCAACCAACCCATCGGTTCCGTCGCACTCGGGTCGGGTTTCCACCCTCTAATGTGTTCCCAGATGGTAGAGTCGGTTCTGGTAAGTAATATTTTATCTCAACTGATAGACTTGATAGAGAAGAGAAGAGCACCATGGGTAACAAGGGAAGTGACGGCAGGAAGCTGGTCGAGTTTCATAAGGTCTGTAAGGCGTTCAGATAAATAAATCCTCCAGACCTAAAAACAAATCATTTAATCAGTACTACCTGTGCTGATAGTACAGCTTTTTTATTTTTCAAACACAGGGTTTTTTTCATGTTGGACACCAATAAATAGTCCAGTATTTGTTCAGATATCACAGTCTGTAAAAAAGTGCCAGACTGAACAATCAACCAGCAAGCAACCAGCAAAGCATTGTCGTCCTTGAGTAATATGATTATAGGTGTGTTTGCCGTGTTTATAACTTCTTCTGCTGCTGTACTTGCTTTCTTTGTACCATAGTGCCAATCACAAAGATGCCTTTAATGCATTTTTATTTGCCTGGGTTCAGTTACTGTTTTCGGCCCGACTCTTCCAGACTGTCTTGTTGACGTGAGCTCTGTGTGAAAAACCTGTCCCTCTTATTGATTTGAATGAGGCCAGCCCTGCTGTGCAGTGGGGATGCCAACGCAGTGGACTCTGGTAGCCGTCCAGCACTAATGTTGAACCTGGCTCAACTTTTGTCAGAACGCAGCGTCAACTGGAAAGCCGCTATGTTGGTCAATCAAATACACGCAACTGCTCGTTCCTGGTAGATTTGTAACAGTATTTCTGCTGCTCACCTCCTGATGGGTGCGACGAAGGAGAAAACAATTGCTGCAGTAACAACTTCCCAGAGGGGTAAAATCATGCCTGTGAGTATCATAGAAAGGTTGTGCAGTGTTTCAGTGTCTGATAAGCTTTCAAACTCAATAAGTTTTCAATATCCTGACTTCGTGGATTGTATTTCACATCTCACCTCAACCTGAAAAAAACACACCCCCACTAACGCAGTCTGTTGCATTGTTTTATCACAGCATTTTTCAGGCTACACTACATGTCATATACATACATAAAATTTTGACTGTGTTACTAAAATCCACAACAATCAAATACCAAGACTGAAATTAAATTGTTGTGTACTGGCACTTAAGCTACTATACCTTCCACATGCATCTTCCCTTTTGCAATAGCACTCAACAAAATGTATATGGAATGTAGCTTACCCATACTGCACCATTGCTCTTTCTGTCTCTGTGGCTGGCTTGTTCAGTCACACATGGCCACATATCTAATTTCACATTACAAGTAACAGCACAGAAAATTCAATTTGTTTTTGTTTCCCTGCCATTTAGTGCAATTTCCATAAAATGAGAGTGGCTGACATCCAAAATCAATGCCTGTTTCCAAACCCCCAAGACTAATGGGGTAGATAGCAAAAACCGCAAGTTAATTGTTCAGGAATGTCCTTGAAAATTGTGTGTCAGCCTCCTCTCTCTCTCTCTCTCTCTCTCTCTCTCTCTCTCTCTCTTTCTCTCTCTCTCTCTCTATCTCTGTGTGTGTGTGTGTGTGTGTGTGTCCTTAACCCTCTCTCCCCTGTTTGCACTGTGCTCCTGAATGCTTCTTGACGAATAATTTCATGCAGGCTTTGTAATGACATGGATTTGGAATTTTAGTAGTCATGCTTAACTGAGCCCCAACTGGTACCCAGGTATTCCAATATTCATCATTTACCAATTCTGCATTGCAATTTGCAAGATTTTTCTCCCATGAAAAAAACAAAACGAACAAAAAATTAAAAAAACAGTGTGACTTCCAGTCTGGCTATCAGACTGACGATCTGGCTATCTGTCAACAGCGAGTACGTTCACTGGTCTTTCCTCTCTTGGCTTTGTCACCTTTATTGGATATGGGTAATAGTAAAGAGTTGGACAGAAAACAGGGGGGAGAGATTGGAGGTATGACATACAGCACAGGTGGCATTTGCTGTAAGGATTCGGCTTCCACAACGCTCCAAGGAATTTCAGTCAGTGACTGAACTGAATCAGTAGGTGACACTCTTTGGTTTAATACACGACCTTATTTCTTTCAGTACGTGTCTCTCTTTTGGTATGTGACTCTCTGTCATTTGTTTGTCTTGGTACATGACTCTGGCCTTATTTCTTTCAGTACGTGTCTCTCTTTTGGTATGTGACTCTCTGTCATTTGTTTGTCTTGGTACATGACTCTGGTTTGGTATGTGACTCTTTGGTTTGGTACATTAGTCTCTGTCTTTTGGTACATTGGTACGACCCTCATACCTTTGGTAAATGACTCTTTCTTTTGGTACGTCAGTCTCTTTGCTCCATGACTCTATGGTTTAGTACGTGACTCTTTGGTTTGGTACGTGACTCTTTGGTTTAGTACGTGACTTTTTGGTTTGGTATGTGACTCGTTGGTTTGGTATGTGACTCTTTGGTTTAGTACGTGACTCTTTGGTTTAGTACGTGACTCTTTGGTTCGGTACGTGACCATTTGGTTTGGTATGTGACTCTTTGGTTCGGTACGTGACTCTTTGGTTTGGTATGTGACCATTTGGTTTGGTACGTCACTCTCTTTGGTTTGGTAGGTAACTCTTTGGTTTAGTACATGACTCTTTGGTTCGGTACGTGACTTTTTGCTTTGGTACATGACTCTTTGGTTTGGTACGTGACCATTTGGTTTGGTACGTCACTCTCTTTGGGTTCATGTGCCCTCTGAAACAAATCATTATTCTTAAATTAGCTTAAAAAACATTGTAATCTTAGCATGTGTAGAATCATTATTCTAAAGTGCAATAAATCCATCCGGCCAGCTTTGGCAGTGGGACAGTAGTGGTCTTTTAGTTAAACCATGTTAATCACCGTAGCCCCTGGATATTCAGCTCATATGGAGAATGTAAATGAGAAATCAGAGCTGGACGAGGCTTCAGTATACAGTAATTAAGTTCTATTGTCTGGGAGTGTTGTTGTTGTAAGCAACACTGGACAAAGCTGGATGGAAATGGACAAAAACTGCTTGCCAGCATCATTGAACTGAGCTTGGGTAATGTTATGTGTCTGGAAACATAAACAATCAAACATGCTGAACAATTTGATACGGTATGATCTGAATGCTTGAAACCCACTGTTGTGTTACTCTGTGTACAAACGAGCAGGAGCTGCAGTCACCCATGAATTATTGCGGTAATTATGTGTGTGCTGACAGCTGATCGACTGTTCAACCTCCAGGGCTTCATAACTGTGTAAAATGTGTAAAAAAGATGAATATTTACTGAGTGTGAGCGTAAACTCTTGAGCTTTCCATGAATGTACCCTTTAGCCCCGTTTACATTTTCAAACACAATTAAGATTTATGCTTATTTATAGTTTTCCTGCAGGTCATGTGCCAGAGTTTGAGCGACAAGTTTTATAGTAACAATTATAATCAATGTGTCACCACATCATTTTTAAATATACAACAACCTGATTTGTTGCATCTTTTGTTTTAGTTTTTTTGCTGTGCAATGTTACTTTTCAGTTAGTAACTAGCAAAACCTGACAACTGCTGTTGGACTGTCCCAAAGTGTCATACGTATATGTTATATTTCTACTAACTATGAAAGTACCAACACATTAAACTCCATGTTTAATCACAATAAGAACTCAATCATTTGAACACTCAATGACAAAATAAGTAGTTTAAAGAGCTTAACTCAAGATTTCATAATCCTTACAAAAGATGAAGATGAGTCATGCGTCTCACTGCCTTCACAGTTTTCTGTACTATAAGGAAAAATACTACTACCACTCTTCACCTTCTTCCATTTAATAACAACAGGAGGAAAACATCAGCCACGTAAACCATGTACACTTTGGAGATCCATCTTGGTCACGAATGTGCTTGAACGTTGAAAATACTTTTGAATTGAGAGTGCATGGCAGCCTGCATAACAACAACCTTTTGCTGACACGTACAAACACACTTTTAACCTTAATTTTACATTTTAACCTTGATGAGATTCCTTATTTGGATCAGTTTTATGTAGTGGATTGCTGACTTTGGGTTGGCAGTGAGCTGATGCCCCGAGTGAAAGAATATTAGTATCTTGGAGTCTTGAACGTAAGATCATCCTATGGTAATGCACTTTGGAGAGTTACAGAAAGAATGAGACGGGGAACATGTGGCAGAAATTGGTTTCCCTCACAGAGTGGCTCAGCTCACCCTCAAAGGGGGGCTATTATACTTATTTCAAGCTCTATATTTTTATTCTGGGACTCCACTAGAGCAGCTTTGCATGATTACCAGTTAAAGAAAATCCTTATTTATTCCAAACTGCCTGCTATGCAGCCCATCAGTTGAGCCTCAGACTGAAACAGGCAATATTAGCTTGAGCCTCCTTAAAAGCCCACTTGCCTCATATTGGCCAAACTTCCGGAGGCCTGCCGAGAAGCTTCTGAGCACCGGCTCATCTTCTTACCAGTGTGGAGGTTCTGAAAGGAAACTGCAAAACTAAGTAACTAGTAAGTAAAACTACATAACAGTACATGATTGATTGGAATTGGAAACTTCTCAGATCCCTCTGTACGTGTTCAAGCCTGAATTGGATTCAGTGAGTGGACAGCACAAATGGATGTCTCTGTTTGGTAAATATTACACCCATTACCTGCTTATTGTGTAACATAATAGTGGATTTATTCTTTCACAATCCATATGTAAAAATGTTTCCAGATATCCCCCTGTTTGTAGCTGTGTAGGAAATGTGCTAGGCTTGTGACTGAGGAGGAAAACTTCTGCTGTCAGGAATTAGAAAAGTTAATGTTGTAAGTAAAATGTTATTCTTCTGTCGCCAACGTTCAGTTTAATATCAAATAAAAAAGACTAAATCGATATGTTAAATAGACTAATAAAAAAATAAATAAATTATTGTAAATCCCTCAAACTGCAGGTTAAACCACAGCTGACCTGGCAGTTTCAGTCTGCTTCTAAAAGTCTGTCTATTTCATCCAGCCTCATGGGGTCCTCCAGGATATAGACTGGTATGATATGTAATTATATACATGGGAAATAAAGGTTGTATAGAGCAGTGAAACTTTGATAGTCTCTAATCAACTTTCCCTATATATGCTGTATATGCAAAAAGAAATATCATTGATGAAGTCATTAATGGTAAAGCATGTAAGTACATAGTAATTCATTTTCCAAATGCACATAGTTTGTATAGACAAGAGCAATTTGTCAAACATCAAATTTTTTGTTTGGAAAACTCTTCAAAAAGAGGCAACTTGATGTCTGATCCCCTGATATTACAGCACAAGCCATTTTATAGTCTGAGAGCTGCGGTATCTGGCCACAGACACTGCGAACAGATTGCTGTACACATGCTATTGATTGAACTCTGCGGGGCTCCAATAGCTCATTGCCTGCAGAGCCAGACGGAATTTCCCTGCCTCTTGTTCTCCGTTGTCGTCAAGCCTGCCCAGCTCATCCCGTCCATACGGAAAAAACATACTAAGGATGCAGAAAAATGAACAAGTCTGGGCCCCGATCATTGTAAGACGATCGCTTTAATGACGGACACTTAGAGTGGATGGAGAGGGAAACAGGAGCAGACAGGAGTCAGACAGTTTTGATCCTGTCTAAATCCACATGACACTGCTAATCAGTTATCTCTGCTGCAGATTCTTTATATCAAGTATCTGCTAAATATACAATGCATTCAGAAAGTATTCAGACCTTATGCTAAAACTCATTTTTACCCTCTACAATCTAAACTCAATACTCTATAAAGTCAAAGTGAAAACATGAATTTCTCTTGATCATCATAAGTTCAATTGATTGGACATGATTTGGGAAGCCACTCACCTGTCTATATACAGGTTTGTGGCAGCTATATATGTGGGTATTTTTTTTAAATGTATTCGTGCTATGGCCTTTTCTCCACACACAAACTCCATTTAAAGTCACTGAAAACAGACTTTGTGCAAAATTCCAGTCTGGGTGACCTTCAGAATCTGAGTTTTCATTGTGTGTGTAGATAGAGGAAACTGAGTTTGTGGCCTGTAATGTCGTTGTTGTTTGCCTACCAGAACTGGTGATACCATTTCCAAGCTGCTGCTCTGCTCTGCTCTCTGTGACGTCGTCGGACAAAATCACCAAACACATAAATTAAAGACAAAGACTGAGCTGTGAAGTCAGCTGTATTTACTGTAAAATGATCACTCACAGAGAAAGGTAAGAGACACAATATCTTTCTTATCTGGTCTCACACGGCCGGCCGACCAATGAGTCAGTCAGTCAGTCAGTCAGTCAGTCAGTCAGTCAGTCAGTCAGTCAGTCAGTCGTGTTCATAGAGTAAGTACAACTGTTTACTGAACTGAATGAAATAATGTGAATCAGTAAAGTGTTAAATGGTTTCTACCTCTACTCTGTGCAGTTGACTCATAAAATAGCAATTTGCATTAGCATTATTTACTCTAATCTCTAAGTTTTATCATTTCTTTAGACCTACAGGCGACAGTGGGGGCGTTAGTTTCCAGAGAGACTTGTAACAAACCTATTGGCTGATTTTCTCTCATTATGATAATGATTTGTTATTTTGTCGTTACATTCAGAAACTAATTCTAATTCTGACTTCAGCTCTTTGCAGCGCTCACAGAGGTTGGATCAAAGTTCAGCAAATTAAAACTTTCTACTTGGTGCTTCTCCATGCAGATATACTGTACATTAATGCAGGGCTGCAGAAACACACAGTACTGAAGGAATATGTGCCACAGTGGCTCCTGGATTCACTCAGCACTCAATCTAAATGCAGCAGAGTTTCTCTGAGGAAGCGCATGGAGGGAACTCCTTTGTGGCCTCGGCAGTCACTACCATCTGACTGGTGTGGGACCATATCAGCTGTCTGATTTAGGTGTTGGATCAATGAAGCGGCCTTTTCTCAGCTGACCTGCCTGATGGACCCTCTCTCACCTGAGCTGCTGCAGAATACCTGCCTGCTGTCACTCTTAACCACTCTCTGCCATAGGTACTGCCCGTGCAGCATATTATGCTAATGCGGCGTTCAGAGGTCTTGTTATTGACATGGCTCTTACTCCGCATTGCGCTGTATAGTGGACACAGGGTCTCTCTTGCATAAACGCTCCTGGTGCCTTCCTGTGGAACATGAGATTGTGCTGTGAATACACAATGAAGAGGAGAAGAGGAAGTAAAGCCAGAGGAACTTTGTCAAATAAAACAAGTGCTGATGTGAAAAAATGAACCAAACAAAATCACTAACGAAGGGAATTAGCAAAAATTGTACTTGTTATCTACACTATGAGAAGACAGGATTTAAATGCAATCATAATACATGATCCTTCAGCTAAAAGTCAAAATAGACACAATCAGCAACTAATGAATCAACAAAATAATCAACCAAAGGTAAAGTAATCAATCAAAAGTTAATCATAGCAAGAACTGATTAATGCTTCAAATCAGAGTTGAGCAATAATCACTAGATTGGAAAAAAAGGCTAATCATAATCATTGATCAGCAGCCACCGAGGAATCAATCATGAGAAAGCTAAATATGTCAAGGCATTCCAGGCAATATCAAACCCCAAGATCGATCATGAAATGATCACAGTTTTGAATTCAACCTCAAATCAATTCTCACATTCTGTGTTTATCACCAAATCACCAATTACAAGTAATCAATATGGGCATGTTCATAGCAGATTAAAAGCTTTATTAAATGCAAATGGTGATTGATCCAAGGATCAAATGTAAGTCATAATCAATTGAAGTATGATTAATTAAAGAGTATTAGTCAAACAAAGTGATAGGACAAGACCGATATCTGTTTCTCCCAACAATCATCAATAAGCTGGTTATCCATTATCAAAACTTGACTTTTTGTAAATGTTTGGGGCCCCAAAGGGGAAAAGGGGCGACCGGTGTATGAGTGTGTATGTGTCTGTCTATAGCAAACGCTGTAAATGTGAGTGTGACTGGAAGAATGTGACTAAAGCGCTTTGATTGGTCATTGTTGCGACTAGAAAAGCTCTATACTGTATAAGTGCAGTCTATTTGAGGCGTTTAGGGAACATCTGTCCTTTTTAACGTCTGTCCATAGTAATAATCCATTTTAAAGTTTGTTCAATTTGCTTCTTTGCCTGGGGCCCCCAGGGTCGAGGATTGCCACAGGGGATCTGTGGATGTGACTCTAAGTCCTCTTGCTCTGCAACCCAAAACTCTGCATCACCTAATTTAGTGGAATTAATGCAACTCCATTTTGAGTTCTGTCTTTGTGTCTCTTCAGGTGACACCTACCTAGATCGTGGAGAGTTTACAGAACCTGAGTTCTGAGAACTGCCAGAACAATCGTCTCGTCTAAGATGCGAAGAGTTGCACGACTTTCATAAAAAGGTCGTACGTCACCTTCAGACACAGCTTTCTTTGTTAAAATTCAATTTGACGAGGTGTACAGAGAATGTAAACAGGGATTTTATTTTCTTCTCCTCTTTATACAAAAGTGTTTTCATATCAGAGACCGTGGCATTTCTAAGAGCTTGAAGAAGAGCTTGTTACGTTCAGGGAATGCATTTCATACTTTTACATACTAACAATATCACTCTCTCTCTCTCTCACATAGACTCCGTGTATTTCTTGGCTCTTTCATCACTGTTTTCATGATAATTAACCTTAACTAAAACAAACTTGCAGCCAGCACCAGGGACCATGCTACTGTTCCTGTGCAGCAGGACTGCAGGCTCTTTGCTCAGGTTGCCAGGTATTTAACTGAGGTGTCAATACTTCATGCTTTCCAGGACATTTGTAATGTCCTTTTTTTCCTGCAGCAGTGCAACCCAACTGATGAATGATCCGTGTGCTACAATGTGAAAGCAGGCCCCAGAAAATGAAGTCAAAACTTTCAGTAAGTTAAGTTTGGCAGGAAACCGGGTGACTGTGGCTGATCCTGGAATTGTGGTCATCACTATGACAGAGCTGTGGAGGCCCTTCA
Organism: Seriola lalandi dorsalis; assembly: GCF_002814215.2. Lineage (NCBI taxonomy): Eukaryota > Metazoa > Chordata > Actinopteri > Carangiformes > Carangidae > Seriola > Seriola lalandi. The sequence goes on along the minus strand of NW_019525521.1, from coordinate 879,667 downwards.
ACTCTGATCCAAACTCTCATGCCTTCAAGTCATCATCATGCCATAAAAATGAGGTTAAACTATAGACACACGGCAGGTTATCAACACACATTGTCTACAGAGATGGCAACTGGAGGGTGAAGCAGCTACATATCGATCCTTGTTTAGGTGCAGGAATAGAAATTTGGCTTGTGAATTTTTGACTTTTTACATCCAGGAAAACATGTTTTGTAGTAGCGGGACAGGAGGAAATAAGACAAGGTATTAACCTAGCACATAGCTGGACTGTGTGTGAAACAGGAGCATACGGCTACACCTCTTGTTATAGGCAGTCGGGCAGTCACCCAGCTGCAATGGCCTCCCGCCTTCTCTGGAGCTGCAGGGAAGGGGAGTAGCAGCTCCAGTTCACTGAGCCTCCTCTCTATTACGGCAAATAAACTGCATTTATTACCTGTAATATTAATGCTAATGAAGGCAGAGGAATAACTATGCAAAAGCCACACCGAGCACAAAGAGGGGAGCAGATTGGGATGGAGAGAGAGGAGCTTTCGCTAACTGCTAAACTAAAGAAACTAGCAGATCTGAATAGCATGTAAACAACAGAAAAACTGGCAGCTAGAAATGAGACATGACCATTACTGCAGCAGGTCAGCACACATAAAAGCAGAAATAAAGGGTTTCTGTCCACTGAAACTCTAGAGGTCTTTTCATTTGAAACGATTAAAGAAATGTTCAATTTGTATTAATGCGGAATATATTAAATTTAACTGGAGCGGATCAAAACAAGGCTTTGTGCTAAAATACCCCAACCTATTCTAAATCCCAGACGTCAACCTCCACACTCCCTTCAAACGCACATCTTATTCTGCCCGTCTTGCCCTCTTTACCCTCCTCCACCTCAGTGTATCCCTTCATCATGTTCCTTTCTTCCTGTCCCCTTTCGCCATCCTACTCCCCCAGGCTTTATCTGCTTGTCTGTCTGGAAATGTTCTTCAAAGAGTTCAGGTCAGCTGCTGCACAGGTCTCATTGTTTGGCTAAAGTTTGATTCACTGCAGTCCTCCTTTTCCAAAAAAGAATCTGGTCTAACTTTTTTTTTTTTTTAAATGACACAAGGGGGTCGATGTTCCTGACAGAGCTCAAGAGGGTCTGATTTTACTCTCGGTGCCAACTTCAGAATGTCCTTCGGCACACTTTACCCTTCACCAAGCCTGACCTACATATCTCATGTTGTTCATGTTTTCCACAAGACTGTGTTGATAAAAGACGTTTCTCGTTTGACACACAGCCGGAGAATAAACGTGTCTGTTTCCCCTCCTTCCTATTTTTAGTTGTAGTTAATTAAGCTACACTTCCCCCTGCATGGGTCCTGATGAAGAGAGAGCTCAGCCTTTTACATCAAAGGTGTTTGTTGTTGTGTGATTGTACAGACCACCGTTAGAACACTTGAAATAAAGCTGTGGTTTTGTGAAGAAAAAAGGGGACATGAATTAACCATAGAAAATTATAGTGATTGTTGTATGTCTTTATTTCTTCAATGACCTTATTCCGTCAGAGTTCGCAAGCTTTCAATGGATATTAGTTGTACAATCTGTAATGAAATTTTTTTCTTTCCTGTCAGAGTAAAGTCTCAGAAGAGTGACTCTGGAGGCAGACATGTTTCCACTTGTGGTGAAAAATGTTCATTGGTGGCCAGTGTATCAGCAGCAGAGCAACTTTGATGTAAGTGCTCTACAAAATGTCCACTTCTGCATCCAGTGCATGATTGGTGAAAATCACAACCTTCCCAGTGCAAGACAATAATATTCATCGATCTTTCCTTTTTCACTGCATTCTCTGCATTTAACAGCAAACCTAACCTTTCCTGCTCAAAGCCAAATTTACTAATCTCAGTTGCATTTCATGTCAAGTGTTGGCAGGTCCACTTAATAGGGGTATTTGGCTCAATAGCTAAGATACTGATAATGATCTACTGATCTTCATTTGAGTATCAGTAGCATCAGAGTGAAAGAAGTACTTTGATCATTTCAAGAACAAGAGAGGAGGCTCTGAGCCTCTCTTCTGATTGGCTGACTGTTTTCTGAGTAATCAAATAAATATATAGCAGATTTCAGGTAAACATTCACATAAAATGAATACTGCAAGGTTGTATGGTGGGTCCAGGTGGGCGGGGCTTGGTGACTGCTTTGTTGTGACATCACAAAGTTCCAGAAGTCCTGACGGCTGGTTTTAAGGCTCAGTTTCTGAATACAGGCTGTGTGCATTTATCTGTGGACTGAGGCTTTGATACTTTCACAGTATTAATATAGAAGCTAGACCTGCTTTGTAATCAAAGAGGACAAGAAAATATCTCTTTATACAGTATGGGACCTTTAATTGAAAGCACCAGTAAAACAGTGTTAGAATTTAAGTTAAGGTACATTTACAATCCCACTTAACTATATACACAGAAAACTGACCACTGTGACTGATGAATTATTATATTTGATTCATGCGTCAGTGTGTTGGCAGCATTACACTGTTGTAGCTGGTTGAGGTGGAGCTATCTACTTTAAATACAGTTACGTAGTTCAGTTTGATTCATTTGATTTGATTCATTTATTGAACCTTTCTCTGATCTTTGATTTCAGGGTGGGGGCTCTAAAATGACCTTTCCAGGCCTTGAATAGATACTGAAATGACAACATGAAAAGTTCTTAAATGTTTCATTGGTAGAACAGGAGGAACCGTTTCAAACATTACAAGGAGTCTCAACTAGACACAACTTTTTTTTTTTTTTTTCTTTGAGGGGTCAGCAAAACTTTGGGACCCACCGGTTTAATCTTTAACAATAGTTGTGTTTTATAACTCATCAAAATAAGCATCACTACATCTGCCTGTAAATTGTAGAGTCGTAAAAATAAAGTGATATTGTGAGGGAGCTGGCAAGCATCCCCCTCACTAAGGTGAAAAACAATACACATTGGCTAATACAGGAATTTCACTTTTGTTGTGCTTTTATTTTGGCAACCCCTACTAACCACTCTCTCTTTGAGGTCTACTTCCGGGGGGCGTGTT
>NW_019525521.1:870315-876613 GCF_002814215.2 Seriola lalandi dorsalis | reverse complement strand
GGGCGGGGCTTGGTGACTGCTTTGTTGTGACATCACAAAGTTCTAGAAGTCCTGACGGCTGGTTTTAAGGCTCAGTTTCTGAATACAGGCTGTGTGCATTTCTCTGTGGACTGAGGCTTTGATACTTTCACAGTATTAATATAGAAGCTAAACCCACCAGTTTAATCTTTAACAATAGTTGTGTTTTATAACTCATCAAAATAATCATCACTACATCTGCCTGTAAATTGTAGAGTCGTAAAAATAAAGTGATATTGTGAGGGAGCTGGCAAGCATCCCCCTCACTAAGGTGAAAAACAATACACATTGGCTAATACAGGAATTTCATTTTTGTTGTGCTTTTATTTTGGCAACCCCTACTAACCACTCTCTCTTTGAGGTCTACTTCCGGGGGGCGTGTTTTCATGGAGTGCACACATGGGAGTGCAGCCACCAGACTCAGCAGATGTCAATGACCTTATCAGGCTGGACCAAGTGGGCAGGAAAGAGAGAGGGGAGTGGGTAGAGGGGTTTTTGTTAAGTTTGGCTTTTGTTTGGTATCTCGTTAGTTTATTATGTATTTTATTTAATCGGTGTTAGGCCAAAAGACGGTGTATCTTGGGTATGTAAACATCAGTATGGTTAAATTGTAAACAGTAGTGTTTAGTCCCCTCATTATGTAAGGTTTTAGTAGAGACAGGGGTAGTTATGCCAGGTGGGAAAGCAGGGTAGGGTGTCAGAGAAGGGGGGGTCAGGTTGAATGTCACCGTTGTTGCTGCTGCTGCCATCCACTGCGACCTGCTACACCAGCCAGACTGCTTCTGTTGTCAAGCCATTCGGCTACATATATGTAATAGCTGTTGGACTTTTGTTTTGTGTAAGTTGCCTATGGTCACCAGTAAACCAAACTCAGAGCTCTGAAATCAATCCTTGTGTGACTGATTCTGTACTTCATCACGCTTGCACCTCAATCCTGCTGGCCTTCATCCTGGTTGTAAGGCTTCACCACTATCCAAACCTTACAGGTGTGAAGAAGTATGAAGTAGCATAGAAAAGGAGCCTGTTCATTATGTATTCACCTCAGTTCATTGCACATGACTCTCACCTACATGATTATACATTAGCTGATTTTAAGTATACATCATGATTATTACTCACCCCATCGTACTGGATCAAAACTAAACTTTCTGGTTTTGCTGTTCCCTATTGATTATGTAATTCACTTGATTAAGTAGCACAAGGCAATTTGCAGTGGACAGTAACTGAGCTTTAAATTGTGCAGATAGGATAATATAGCTTTTCCTGTGTTATGCCACTTGTTGGCACAGTATACTGAATATTATACATCAATTGTTAATCTTATGTACTTCATCGTTTTACCTCACTTCTTAAAACACTTTTATAAAAATGCTTTTATTGTGTAAAGTCTTTTCATTTTTAATCTTTTAATCATTTACATTTCACTTTGATTCGTTTTGATGTTTTTATTTGATTCATGTGAAGCACTTTGTCAACTGTATTGAAAATATGGAAAAGTCAAAATGTTATTTATAAGAATGTCAAAGAAATGCCGTGTTACAGCAACTGTCAACATAACTAAAATATGTGAATGGTTTTAGCATCACAACATTTTGCACTCACTACAAATGCATCATCATTTCAAAGCGGCATGTAAAGCTGCCGGTAGAACAAAAACAGAGAGATAAAAACATAGTCCGTGTATATCCAGCATCATTTCAGACCAAAACATTGCTCAGGCAACAGCAGGAACAAGGCTGTGTTAGATGGATAGTTCAAGCTTTCATAGCATTTCCTTAAACCCAGCCCAACCTGAGGGGAGCCAGGTTTTCTATCAACACTGCTGACCACGTCCACAAACATGCCGCCTGCTGTGGAGAGGCCACAAAACTCCGCTCTGTGCTAAATACAAATCTCTATACATATGCAAGCTACCAAAGAAAAAAACTACACACAGGGATTTTGCATTCTGCTGGCTGTTAACTTTTATTTTGACAAAACTGTTTTATAACGACACAATCAAATGGTCTCTCACGAAGATAAAAGAGGAAGACAAAAGAAATAGTTTGTTGCAACACAGAGAAGCGCCGCAAAATCTGTTCTTGCCTTTAATGAAAACCCACTCAGCCCTGCGTGAGGTCACACTGCTCACACAAGTGTTTATGTTGGCATCTCCAGCTGTCATAAAAATGAGATTACATGGAGTATATGATCCACTAAATTCCCCTTTTCGTTGCTTCACTTTTCCCAGTTTCACGACAAAAGTGTTTTCTCTGATCTAATTGTATCAGGCTGGAATTTTTCTCCATACGATGCCGCTGAAGGAAACCAATGAATGCCAAAAGCCTTCCTTCAAACCGAGTAGCAGTAAACACACTGTGCTGCAGCAATGATGCAGCACCCCCCCACCCCCACTCTTTGACCTGTAATTGCAGATCCCCCCTCGGGTGAATCAGTGTAATTTTGAATTTGGCTCAGTACTGCATCTCAGAGCTTGTCTCTATGCATTTCAGTCTGCAGCTGCACAGGACACAAAACATGTTTGAAAAGCTTGAAAAGGGATTTCACGTCGCTGCATGTTCTGCTGCACGAAAATGAAAAGTGACCACTTCATTTGCGGGAGGCTTTTTAATCACTTGGATGATATTGATGCAGGCTGACACGACTAAACTCAGACATCACGTCTACCTTAACCCTGTCAAATTCTGATAATGCTGAGAGTCAAGCTTCTGGTGCCACAGGGCGGTCTTACACTGATGTCCAAAGGGATCCGTAAAGCCTTGACTGGAAGGTTCATTAAACATCAACTGCTATGATGTTGCATGTTTGAGTGCTGGAGCCGGAGCTGTTGCTGCCTCATCCTCCTATAGGATTCCTAATTGCATCCCCAAGAGACTCACATGTGGAATCAAAGAAGATAGAGAGGCTAAATCCTCATCTCTCCTCCTCGGATAGTTGCAGCATCTTTATGAGATTTTCAGCGTGCAGCCTGAGAGTGTGACTGAGTCCCTAAGATCTGTTTTTTGTGCCCAGAGCAGTCAGTGACCGTTTCTGCGCTGATGCGTGAGGAGCGTTGACGTCCGCTTGGTGTCGGCCTCTGGAGGTGGCACAGAGGTCAGAGTCCTCCTGGGTCCTGTGATGTTAGACAGCAGCTCTATAAGATCAATGTACAAAAGCCAGTGATCTTGATATATGGTCACTTCCCTGCACGTTAACGGGTCAGTTCACCTCAAGCACAGAACAGTGGCATCTGGTCATGTTCATGCTGGTCTGCATTGTTGACATTCATGTTTATTTGCTAGAAGTCTTCTTCTTATTATCCTTTATTGGCAGGCATGTGTCTTACGTCACCTATGGGTGGGCGATCTTGGCCAAAAGATCGTATCCCAATCTTCTTTGATAGAATCAGGATCCATGATCTGATGCTGAGTCTCGCCGCAGATATAGTTAAACTCGTGTGATCACATGATTAGTCGTGCATATGGTTGCCTGGACACAAAGTCTGTCCCTTCCACTCAAGGTTAAAGTCAGTCAAGTTACTCTGGGATTTTATTGTGAAAGTTCTGACTGGAAGTTGTGATTCGTATCTTTTGCTGCTTTGAAGCTTGTTAATAAGTTCAGTGACTGCTAACCAGCTAGCCCCAGCTCATCCCACTTCATGTCTCCCTGCCTCCATGTTTTCCCGCTCTCATCCCAAGAATGGACTGCAACTCCACTGTGTTGACCTGCAGCTGGTGACGCTACGCCAAGCTCACTGAGACTGCAGACCAGAAAAAGGACTGCCATTGCCAGCTGCAGTCAGCGGGCTAGCTGTTTAACTGCTGACAGCAGGCTGGTTAATATGATAATTAATTAATAATTAATTAATATGAAGCTTCAGCCGTCTGAGTCTGACAACTGGAGTGGATGTTTTTCAAAAAGTTACACTGTTTTTAGTATTTTTCTTTGTGTATCCTCTACTGCGTCTTCACAAGGAAACACTGTTCAGGGAAACAAAAAAAGTGAATAATGAACCGAAAGGTAACGACTGCAGAAAGCAATAAGTGTTTCAGTTCTCACCTGGGCACCTGTCTGTTTCTTAACACAGAAAAGACCTGTTCTTTGAGGTCTTCATCCACTGTGGAGAATGGCTGTTAGCCCATGACTCATACGACAGTCCTGGAGCCTTTGATGGTTTTATTCATGCTTAAGAGAAAAATCTACACATGTTTTATTTCAGAACGAATCTATTCAAATGTGTGTTCATTACATGCGGCCTGTTGTCGTGGTTACTCTGGATACGTCCTACAGCAACCTGCTACAACTAATGGAGATAATGGAGAATGGCAGCTGTGGCGTCGTCATATTCGGAGATACATGAATCACTTTGCAGTGAGAATACACTTTTAGACTCAACTAACCTACTGTAAATTGAAGTATTGGATCTGACAAAGCCAGGACTGTTGCTTACTAAACACATCCTCTTCCTCATTTTGTTGAGTGTAGCTGACATCTCATTAACCTGCAGTCTGATTTAACCAGAGATATTTGTCTTGAAAAATGCTCTTTTTTTTTTTTTTTTATAAAAACACATTGAGTGTAGCCCTCATGAACATGACAGCATTAGCATGCCTGACTGCAGTCTAAATTGGGGCTTTTCCTTCAAGCTAGCGAATGTTAATAGATCCATTGCTACAAAATATCGGACTAGCTGTGGGGTGATCAGCATTAATCACCTCCATGCTGAGTGATGTGCCTCTGTAACACTGCTGTCAGGATTTATCGTCCAAATGTATTATGTGCAGTGAACAGCTTTCCCTCTTTTTCTACAACCTTTGTTGTCACCTTTTTTTTTTTTTTTAAAGCGGTGGCACATTTTTACAGGAATCATGTAAATGAGATGGTCCCCCACAGTGAGGACAAACATAGCTCATGGTAACCTTTGTGTTACACTCGTAAGTGAGGCACCATATCAAGGAAAATGAGGTCTCCCACAGTGTGTGAGACATGCAGTGGGGTAGTTTGGGGGAAATACTGCTTTGCATGTGATAGGTGAATAAAAAAGCACTTGTAGTGGTGTGACATAGCTGAGGTACAAGTAACAGTGGGATGCTTGAAACACAAGCGAGTGTAGATCGTAAATGTTGACAGATGATACCGTCCTCATGTCTACTGACTTAACTCATACACAGTTGGCAGGCTTGACGCCCCTGGTTGAAGCTACACTGACAGTGAAGCGCCCTCAGAAGCTGCTGCTGTTTTACTGTTTGTGTGGTAGAGAACTAGTTTGTCAAGAAAGGTTCGTATGCATCTGTTTGAAGCAACACATCATCAAGCACTCACTGGGACAGCAGCTGAGCTATAACTCCAAGTTTTTTGTGACGGACAAAAAGTGTTGGAGAATAGTTTAGGACATTGGCAACCAGACTTAGAGACGAGCAGAGCAGGTTGAATTAAGACAACAGCAACTGAAAGCAAAATCATGGGGTGAAATCAATTCATTCCAGCTACTAAGTGATTAACTTGTCAAATACAGTAGTTCACCAGCTGCCTCTGTGAGTAGTAGTAGCACCGTCCATTTCATTAAACTTTGCTTTAAAGAGAATTTACTAGGGAACATGGTAAAGAGACAACAATAAAGAAATCTGAGCATAGGAACACATCGGAATTTTAAAGGCAGAAGATCAAAAGCACAATGCAGGTCTAAACAAGGAAAATGTCCGGTAAACAATGGCAGTGATGCAACACTGACAATCTTGGAAGAGGAAAATGGCTGGTTTCTATGCTGGTGTTTAAAGGTCCTATATTGTATAAAGTGATATTTCTATGTCTTCTTTGATTATAGAACAGGTCAGGTTCTATATTAATGTGAAAGTATCAAAGCGCTCAGTCCACAGAGAATCACTGAACTGTATTCAGGAACTGAGCCTTAAAATCAGCCGTCAGCACTTTCTGGACTTAGTGACAAAAAAATTCACTGTTCTCAGCCACACCCCAAGCCCCGCCCACCTTTGTAGGATTTAGTTTCTCTGAGTGTTTTACCTGTTGTTACTAGAGCTCCAGAGAGGAGATGTAAAACTACACTCAGATGGTTTTTGGTTCTTAAAACCACAAATATATCTTCTTGTGGATCAACACATCATATTAATTTTCAAAAAAAAAAAATAAGAGGAAAATATGGAGCTTTAACAAGGAAATGAAGGACAGGTGTGCAGGGAGGAGGAGGAGGATCAGGTGACTGGCTGAAGGCAGGAAACTCTGGGCGCATCTGGTGGACAGGTGGAGAATGACAACTCTATGGGACATTGTAGAAAGTATATAA
>NW_019525521.1:818545-870295 GCF_002814215.2 Seriola lalandi dorsalis | reverse complement strand
AAACAATGGCAGTGATGCAACACTGACAATCTTGGAAGAGGAAAATGGCTGGTTTCTATGCTGGTGTTTAAAGGTCCTATATTGTATAAAGTGATATTTCTATGTCTTCTTTGATTATAGAACAGGTCAGGTTCTATATTAATGTGAAAGTATCAAAGCGCTCAGTCCACAGAGAATCACTGAACTGTATTCAGGAACTGAGCCTTAAAATCAGCCGTCAGCACTTTCTGGACTTAGTGACAAAAAACTTAGTGACTGGCTGAAGGCAGGAAACTCTGGGGGCATCTGGTGGACAGGTGGAGAATGACAACTCTATGGGACATTGTAGAAAGTATATAAAATAAAAACAAAATAAATGAAAGAAAACTAAATTCCTAAATAGTAAAAATGTATTCCAACATTCGGGAACCAATAATAATTCAATTCTGTGTGCCGTGATTATATATTTGGCTCTGTGCTTATTTCTGTGACAAAAGGTAGCATGGAGACCCATGAGGAGAACAGAATCGCCATTGAGATTTTAGGAAAACAGGCAGTAATTAATTCCCTGTTGACGGACAGGAACATGATGGAACAGAGATGGTGGTAGGTGGTAATGGGTACATCCAGACAATTTCTGACTTCCTGTCACTGACAGCGATTTAGGCCGTCCAGATTAAGCTTCTTCCCATGAGGTGGCTTTCCCTCCTGCCGTGATGACGTGTTCGCCAGTGAAAACGACAACAACAACCCACAAAGAGATGGTCTGTTCCTGGAGAGATGACATTTTTAGCCAGTCAACATGTTTCCACCTGTCACGGTGACATTTCAGCCCATGGAGATAATCTCTACCTGTGCCTTCATCTCTACCTGCACCGACTGCGTTTTTTACACTCAAAGTGAAATGCCTTACAGTGGCATTTATTCTGATGCTGATAGACCTGCAGTCATGATGCTTCTGTTGATATTTCTATCCACAACATTGATGGTTCCATCTGCAGTCCCTAGACTTAATGTCTTCTATCAGCAGTGATGATACATACAATATCTCTTCTGTCATCACATGTTCTACCAACACTATACCTAAAATATAACATTTTTATTATTACCATCAAATAAAATGACTATGTTTTGTCACTCCTGGTACGACAGATAAAGACTGAACCCTGCAGATCTTACCACTCACTGACTGTAGGTATGACTGGATCTGAGTTTTCAGCTCCTGTAGGCAGGTTGTTGTTCTGAAAAAGCTTTAATAAACCCATTTTAGTCTCCATGCCCTACATCAAATGGCAGGAAAAACAAATTCGAGTAATGGTTGACTGATGAACAAAACTTTTTTTACTTTTAAAGCTAAAAATACTTGTCCCTGCAGCTGAAAAAACACCCCCAAACATGATGCTGCCACCACCATGTTTCACTGTTGGGATTGTATTGGGCAGGTGATGAGCAGTGCCGGGTTTTCTCCACACATACCGCTTAGAATTAACGCCAAAAAGTTCAATCTTGGTCTCATCAGACCAGAGAATCTTATTTCTCATAGTCTGGGAGTCCTTCATGTGTTTTTTGGCAAACTCTATGCGGGCTTTCATATGTCTTGCACTGAGGAGAGGCTTCAGTTGGGCCACTCTGCCATAAAGCCCCGACTGGTGGAGGGCTGCAGTGATAGTTGACTTTGTGGAACTTTCTCCCATCTCCCTACTGCATCTCTGGAGCTCAGCCACTGTGATCTTTGGGTTCTTCTTTACCTCTCTCGCCAAGGCTCTTCTGCCACGATTGCTCAGTTTGGCTGGACGGCCAGGTCTAGGAAGAGTTCTGGTCGTCCCAAACTTCTTCAATTTAAGGATTATGGAGGCCACTGTGCTCTTAGGAACCTTGAGTGCTGCAGAAATTCTTTTGTAACCTTGGCCAGATCTGTGCCTTGCTACAATTCTGTCTCTGAGCTTCTTGGGCAGTTCCTTCGACCTCATGATTCTCATTTGCTCTGACATGCACTGTGAGCTGTAAGGTCTTATATAGACAGGTGTGTGCCTTTCCTAATCAAGTCCAATCAGTTTAATTAAACACAGCTGGACTCCAATGAAGGAGTAGAACCATCTCAATGAGGATCAGAAGAAATGGACAGCATGTGAGTTAAATATGAGTGTCACAGCAAAGGGTCTGAATACTTATGACCATGTGATATTTCAGTTTTTCTTTTTTAATAAATTTGCAACATTTTCTACATTTCTGTTTTTTTTGTCAAGATGGGGTGCTGAGTGACATTAATGAGAAATAAAATGAACTTTTTTGATTTTAGCAAATGGGTGAAAAATTTAAAGGGGTCTGAATACTTTCCGTACCCACTGTATGCTTAGCTGCAGGAATTGAAGATTTACGGAGGCAGGCAAATTTAGGAGGGTCTAAAATAAAGAGAGTTGCAATCAAGTTTGTTCAAGAGGGAGAGAAAGTTGGTAAGACAGCAAGAAGGCAAGGCAGCTTAGAGGATGCTTGTGATTGGGAAATGCAGGTAGATTTAGGAGGAAAGCTTGTTGTTCCCTAGGGAATAGCTAGTACAAAACTAAGGCCTGACATAGTCTTGTGGTCTAGGAGTAGAATGAAAGTATATTTCATAGAGCTGACTGTTCCGTGGGAGGCTCCAGTTGTAGAAGCATATGAAAGGAAAAAGCTCAGGTATACAGAGTTAGGGGCAGAAGCAGAGCAGCGAGGATGGAAAGTTAGGATTTGTCCAGTGGAAGTAAGATGTAGAGGATTTGTAGCAAGGTCTGTTGTCTCTTTGGTGAGGGAGTTAGGAGGAAGTGGACAGAGTGTGAGGAAAATAGTAAAGGATATGTCAGATGAGGCAGTAAGATCCAGTCAGTGGATTTGGATGAGAAGGAGTAATGGTAGGGGGAGCACTGAGGATAGATAGACTCTTAGGAGAAGCAAGGAAGAAATCCAGGAAGAGGAAGTGTTTTTAAGTGGGGGGTGTGGCCTGTGTGAGCCTCTTTGAGACCATGCGGTTAGTCCAGGTGAGTTGGCCTGTATTGTTTGTATTGTTTTGAATAGGTTTGTAGTGTGTGTTTGACTGTTTAGGTGAGTTTGTTTGTTTTAGGTGAGTTGTATTGTCTTGGAGAGTGGGGGAGAAGGGGGAGGTAGAGCACAGCCTAATCTGGCAGGGGAGAGTTTAGCCCAACAAGGCATCTCTCCCTGACTCTACTGCCCTCATTCAAAATGGCCGCCACTTTCCCCCCAAAAAAAGTCTAGTCCTACACAACAGAACTGAACTGTTTAGGGGAGTTTTTGTTTGCTGAATCTGTTCGTGTGTTTTGTCAGAGTTGATGATGGTGTGGTTTGTGGTAGCATAGGTAAGATAAAGGAGAAAATAGTGGTGGTGTGAGGAGCAGTGATGGCTGGCATTAGGGGAGTGACTCTGGGACGCCAGTGATCACTGTCTAGCCTCCTGGAGGTGTCGTGGGACCAACTAGACGAAACACTGGTGAAAGGAGATTCCCACCTGATGACCCCAAAGACATGTTAGTTATCACTGCTCATTAGTCTGTATAGCTAAATGAATAGTTATCATAGGACTTAGGATGTTAAGCTTAGGGAGCTATTCACTGGGTCCATTTTCTGTAGCACAAGTTTCTTGTGTTTACCTTAAAAAATTAATTATTATATGAAGTTCAGATATGTTTTAAATTATTTAAATTAAATCTAAATACTAGGAGTATCAATATGAGTGTCTCTGAAACGTCCTGTGACCCTGTTGACATGTCAAGTGTCCCCAGCAGGGAGCCGTCCAGAGGTTGAGAAACTTCTCTCTACGTTAGATTAGGCATCAACCTGAAGCAGTTATCTGGTTCATGGTGGTTGATTAGTTAATAGAAACACAACATGATACGCCATGAGGTCATTTTATGTTTCACATGTGAAATAACTTTTGGTAAAGTGACTTGTCATGTATTAGATGAATGATGTGTAATACAGACCCTCTACATTCACATATTCAAATACCATCACTTCAGAACTGAACTCATAATGGCCACACGGCTGAAAAAAATGTACATATATTATACTGAAGACTTCAGTGCCTGTGGTAGATTCAGCTCTGTGTCAGGAGTAACTGTTTGCACTTGCACTTTGTATTAACATGCAAGATAAGTTGTCGAGATACAGGTGGATCTCAACAGCAGGTGTAAATGGGGTCATGTTGACAGGAGCAATATTGTCTGGGAAACGTTGGAGCTGTTTAGCATATACATTGTCACTCTTGATATCTGTTAGTATATCAGTTCTTTTGACTGTCTTTGGACTGCAGAACAGATTTGCATCAAGAGGAAACCACAAGCATTCTTAAGCAGCTGTGTCACTCGTCTTTGGTTTGTTCTCTAAAAACAACAGCTGCAGTTTTGGAAGGGTTCTTGTAGTTTATCACTTTGTTCAGGGTCTATTTTACTTTTTTTTTTACCTTGCTACATGGTGAGACCCTAGAAAGTAGCAACAGTGTGTTGTTGGGAACTCACATCTGGGTCTGGGTATTGTTAAAACATTTTGTTTATTAGTACTGACACCGATAATGATCGTTATCAATACTTTTTTCAATAGCAATTAGAAAAGAAAATGACAATACACATTACAGTACAAATTTTAGTTTGACTTTAGTTTTATTTTTTAAAGCTCAGTCTCTTCACACACTCAAACGTGTTTGTGTAAACAAAGCATTATTAGATCTTGATCCAAGCAGGTGAGATTTACTCATTTACTCCCCGGGTATCGAATGATGAGGCATTGTTCGATCCTCAATCGCATCAAACCAATTCGGTCGGTCCATAAAAGTATTGAAGCTTGATACCCAGCCTCTACTCGTGTCTTTTTATGCCAGCAACAGTTAGCTTTGTTTCTGTTAACCAAGATCCCTCCTATACCTGCAATAATGCTCAAAAACAATGTCACTGTATGAAGGGTTTTGTAGAATCACAGAGCACAGAGTCACACAGGTCTGGATGAGGACAGGCAGACATGCTGTAGAGGTGTGTTGAGGTGCTGTTTTGGTGTTTGAAATTCTGCTATGGGGCCTTGTATACATATAAAAAAATCTGATGTTCATGCTCAGATTGTTCATAACATTTTTGTTTCAATATTTTACTATTGTGCATACAACACCTCAGCTAGCTGTATGCACAGTAGCATTACTGCAGCTACATTATGACTAACTTATGGCTCTGGAAAAATCCTGGAACTTTATTGGGAAAACTCGAGAACAATTTGTTTTTACTAACAGTGAAGCTCAGTTCCTAGCATATATTAGGACGATGAGCGCACACACACACACACACACACACACACAAAATACAATCAAGATCCAGTGATGGAAGAGAAGGAAAGTCATTTCTTTCTGGTAAATATGAAATCTTGAATGTGTCACTCCGTCTTGTCAGTCGTCCATTGCCCAGCATCTGCTGATGTAGTTAACATTACTCACGTCTGTCCTGTATGACACACCACCGAGTGAAATAGGAGGACGGCATTTACATAATGTGTCATCTCATCTCAACACTAAGACAGCCATTGCCAATCTGGCAATCTTCATTTTCAGAGACACCCCCCCCCAGCAGGCCTGGGGGTTTTCCTGACACGAACACATACTACAATGGTTCCCCAGCAACAACGGTAACAATCACATGCTCTTTCAGGAGAGTTGAGCTAATTGTGCATTACGTTTCTACAGCCAGGACAAAATGTTCTGCTTTAAAAGGAGAAAATTACAGAGAAGTAGAAAAAGTGAATGGATTTTTTTTTTTTAAGCAATAGAAATAGAAATAAATTTATAACAAATTTTGGCTGAACCTTGTGACCAGCAACATATAAAGGGAACACTATACCTGAAGTTCAGCTGAATGAAAATAATTTTATAGACACACACAACAATAAAACTTAACCAACAGAGTCTGGAGGCTCGCCAAAAAGAACGAAAGGTTGAAAGAAGTCCTGGCCAGCCATGCGATGGGCCGTAGGACGTGTTTACTCCTGGCGTACACACGAGTTTTTGAGCCCCTGAAACTTAGACTTTTGGAATCACTGCTGGACCCTGGTTCAGTTTGAAAACTCTGAGTCCCAATTCAGGGGCCGCATCCTTCAGAAACTGCATTTAAAGACCGATTGTGTCACAGCAACGCGACTAGACTGGACCCATTTCGAAGGCTCCTTCAAATCGACAGAGAAATGTGTCCATCTTTTCCTGGGCAAACAAGGATCCAAAGGGTGGCTCCGTTGTAGCCCAACCTGTTGTTGGCAGGGGTAAGGGCGGGGACAGCTGGTGATGCACAAAATCCTCCATAGCCCAGACCGTTCGGCCTTCACGGTCTACGACGGCTACAAACTTCCACACCTTTGACGATTGTGTCCATGCGGCCCCTGAATTGGGACACAGCTATTGACACCCACGTTTGCTCCCCGATTGGGTCCTAACCTTAACGACTAGTGATGTTAGCAACATGGCTAATGAATGACAGGCATTACTGACCTTGTTTTCTTTCCTGGCAGCTGTTGTGCAGTTAAATTTAATTAAAACATTTTAAATTTGATTTAGCATTTTAATGTTACAACTGTCTTTGCTGTTCCTTGTTCGTAGTATTTTGTGCAACTAACCAGCTGCGGAGTAGACAATCTGCTTCCTGTTTACACCGACTCACACATGCCCAGTGTATGTGAATGGTCATGTACATATGCGTTTTCATAACAGCCTGTATAGTGAGTTGATCAAAGCACGTGCACATGTGTCTTTTCTCAGTGCTCCTTGGCCCCGACAGCTGCTAGTTGAGATGATCCAGGCACCTGTTAAAGGCCCATGGGTTGGTCCCTTTGGAGATGTCCAGGCATGTTCGCCTGACCTCGGGACACACCCAGGAGGCGCTGATGGGATTACATCACCTAGCTGGTCTGGGAACATGTGGGGATTCTTGTAAATGCAGAGGAGAAAAACATTGGAGGGCTTTGTCTCTAATTGGAATGAATGGATGAATCATGACAAGACGCTTGGGTTTGGAGAGCACATCTGGGTGACGCTAAGTAAGACGAATACACCGAGCTTCTTCCTGACCAAACCCACATTGCTCCTTTTTAAAAAAAAGTGGGTAATAATGGAAGATAAAGATTGATAATTCTGTATGGGGGTGTAGTTAAAGTTAACTGCACTCAGTAGGGAATGTGTACGCCTCTCCAGGCACCTCTGTGTTTTTCTCTGTGTGACGCTGATTTTGTGCACTGCGGTTTAAGCAGAGACCTTGGAGCGCCTGGGGCAGCGCCCTAAACCACAAGTCATATAGCTTTGAGGAGTCACATGGCTGCTGCCAACCAAGCGTTCACAGTAACAGAGGAAGACTCAGATGTGTTCAAACACATATCTCATGTCGTCGTAGCCATATGGCCTCAAACCCATCTGATTAACAGCTGATTCACACTGTCACACTATTGTTTGATGACATTTATTGATGCAGTTGTGGTGTGAATAAAGGCACATATGGTGACACACCATGTGTTAATAATGAACATTAACAGCAGAGTTTTACTGCAGTTGTTTCTGCATAAATTCGGTTATTGGTTGCACAGTTGTATCTTGTAGGAAATGATTAAATAGAGCCAGAATTTAGATAATTCCTCAGGTCTTAATAACGTCTTCCAGCTGAGTAATATACAATAATGTGTAATATGTGGTTAGACATAGATGCATGTGTCTTCAATGGCAGTTAAAATTATAGAAATGTCAGAATATGTTGTTGGACAAAGATTAACATTGGAAAAGCCACAGACTATAAGGTTCTCAAAAGAGCATTTATCATGACCACAGTCAGATGGACGTAGCCTCTGTGATGTCACCCACAGGTTTCTGAAGAGCAGGAGGTTTGAAGCTCAGAGTGGGCTGCTGTGCTGTCGCCATCTTGGCGGTGTCTGACTCAACTAACCTCCCATCAGGCTGCATAGTTAAGCGAAAAATAATCAAAATTGCAGTGTGGCCAAGTGCAATATCGAAATCGCAGGAGCTACAAAAATTGTTAGCACCATAAGTGTTGTTGTGCTACAGAGACACCTCGGGCCTACAAATCATATTCTCCAGACATAAATGAACATGTTTGTTTGATACAACAAAAAATCACATCATCAGATTCATTTTTTTCAGTGAAAACGAAAACAAACATTCCAAGTGAAACTGTATATTGCAATATCTGCCAAAATAATGGCGAGGTGGGGCGTGTGCCTCCCTCAAATCTCTCCAAAAATCAGGTGCTGCTATTTAAATACTCGTGTGCAAAATGGAGAAAAAGCTTCAGAAATGGCTGCATTACGTTTGCACATCCTCTCACTTGGCCACTCGATACATAAAGTGGGTGGGTCTTGTTGATGTGTCAGTTTTGGGAAAAAACCCTCTGACACAATGTCAGTAAAGTGCTGTGTGAGAGGGGGTTCAAACACTTTCTGATAATCCAACAAGCACTGAACTGATATTTGAAAAATCATTCTAGCATTTTTCCCTTTTTTCTCCCATTCAGGAATAACCACTTCCCCTGCACTGAAGTCCTGATTGCTGTTAGCTCTCTCTTGTTTCAGAGACTGTAGAGAGGCATGTGTTTTCTCCAATACACAATGAGTCACCATCTGCCTCATTTCACCTAACCACAAGGACTATCAAGGAGGGCATAATACATGTGCAAAAGGTCCCTGACCAACCAGCAGGAATTACTAGAGCAGTGTCAAGAACATGATCCTTCACTGGCTTCCCACTTGAAAACACTGCTGGTTGTGTTTGATGGGGTGACAAGCCGGAAGCAACATTCATTGGGACTGAACCCAGGTCTGTGTGGTGGTGGGTTATGTCCCACGTGACTCCCAAATATTAAATCAAAATATAAAAAAATGTAACACATTGACAGATGTTACATTAAAGGCTCTGTTGCTTTTACAGATGATAGACTCAGTAAGGCCTTTGAACAGCCGCCCTAATTAACTTCGATGACTCCCTCCTATGAAAAAAACAAAAAGAAAGCTAATTATTTTATATTGATCTGCAGGTCTTGAATTTGTTTTTATGTTTAACTGTTGAAACAATACAGAAAATACATTTGACAGTGAACTGTAGCTGATACTGAAAGTGCAGCTGCATGTTGGCATGGATACCATAAAGTTAGATGAAACAATACATGCTGAACCCTGCAGCTGTGCTCCACCTGTCCATACTTTAAAGGCCACATATGTGACACCCATGAATGTGTGATCACATTATGTGATTTAGTTGTTTCAGTTTTGATGTGTTTATTGTTATTGCAGAGCCTTTTTTCAGTTAAATTTATGGGAATGTATATTTGGAGTCAATTCCTGATTTTCGCCACAAGGGGGCATCATCTCTGTAGCGAGACGGTTTGATGAGGCTGATATCCAACTCTCAACTCTCTCTCCAGCTGGTAAAACCACATAGCATAGAGGTGATGTATATGTAAAGTCCTGCTTGTGTTTTATCTGTCAGGAGGTTTATGTTGTTTCGTTTAAGCGTCAGTCAGTCAGAATCTCACTTCTTCGGTACAAGAGCTAGCTTAGCTTAGCTCAGTGTGCATGTATGCTAAGGGTGTTTTGAAGTTGATGTTTAATTTTAAGGCTTTCCATAATGTTATTAGAATGTGTTTTGAAAGAGGCTTTGTTGGACATATGTAATGTTTCTTCTAAATTGATAGTGTATTCATCCTCGCTAGCTGTGTTATATTTTCTTTGAAAAGTAATCGAATGTTATGCAACTTCATGTTAGATGTGGAATAGTATCCATCAGCCAGTTATCTGAAAACTAAACAGTGCAGTTGTCAAGCTGCTGAACAGTAAACCAAAGACTTTTGGGAGAAAAATTTATTTTTTATTTAATTTGTATATGAAGAATAACAGAACACATACAGTGTGGAAATTATTATTATTATAAAAAATTGAAGTTTCTTATGTGGGATTGTGTTATGCTTATGTGAACTGGTAGAGTTTATGAAGAGAAATGTGGAAAATGTAGCTAAAATATGAATGTATAATTAAAGTGCAACAGAAGCAAGCGGAGGAAACACATTACCTGTTGCCTGTCTCATCACTTTACTGTTCTTTCCAGAACAAATACAATCTGTCTACAGACCTCAAGCCGGGGCCTGTTACAATTACTCACCCACAGTTTTTATGTACAGTGCTCGGCAGGGGCGGAGCCAGACATTATAAACATTTGGGGGTTAGCCAAACTCAAGGGGCTGAAAATAAAACCATCAAGTTTTGCATCAAGACCAAAAGCTCCACTAGTTGTCGGGCGACTTGAAGATGGTGATATTTCCCCAGTAGCTGAGAAACTGAGAGGAAATTACAAGAAGTAATTTTATAAATTTTACTGAAGATTCAGGGCTTTTGTGAAAACATCTGGAGCTAGAGCTGGAGCTGTATAAGCCGCCCCCTGCTGTGCTATGCTGCTCAGCAGCTGGCTCAGGACATCAGGTCGCAAGTCTTATATAGATGTGATAGTTGGGGTTATTTGACACAGGGTTGTGTGAGGTACTTATCTATAGTCAGTGTATTACCTGCAGTAGATTCAGATCAGCTCCCAGTTTAGAGAAGCAGCAGGAGCACCGGCACAGAAGATGAGGCTTTTATTTTGAATATTTATACCGCTTTATCTGCTGTTAAAGAGCCCTTTACTTTGGAACTTCAGTTGTGAAATGTTGAACTACCATATTACTACACACAAGTGCACCTTTGGTGCACTGTATAACTCCACAGATCAGCTGTTTGAGTCAGACAGAGCTAAGCGTAGGTGTGCTTGTGCGTAAGAATACGGTAGTTCAATGGTTAAAAAAATGTAGTTCCAAAGGAAGGGCTGTTTGACGGCACGATAAAGCAGTGGAAATAAAGCAAATACTTCAGCTCATATTATTTCTTTTCTTTGGCCATAGTTTAAACAGTAAGTACCTCACTCAACCCCATGTCGAATAACCTGAACTATCCCTTTAGCCAGCCAGGCCAGATCTGGAAGTGATGCAGAGATAGTCATGGGACAGTCCGGAGCGAGTTTACTGAGCTGGGAATGTGCAGGACTCTGGACAGAAGATGAAAAATGCCTTCCCATTTTAAAAAAAAAAACATAATCTGATTTGTAAACAGATTTTTTCCCACTGAAAAAAGACTAAATAAGTGAAAAGTGAAATACAAATACATTTCCTTTTCATCTACGCATTTACTATGTGATGATTAAATGAAATATATTTTATATATTTAGCTTTTTTATACTTTTTAGCATTTTGTCTTCAGTGAGTGAATGAATTGTTTTGTTGTTGAAAGAAGAATTTCCCATGTCCCGATGAAATGAATCGCAACACAGAGAAGAGATATACTACATTTCAGTGTTGTCCAGCAGAGGGCAGCAAAAATGTACCCATAATAAACACAAAGCACTGTCATTACTTTGTCATTAGTAATGGAGATGCATTGTCCATACCAAAATGAATAAACAATCAACTGTCCAATTGTTTGATTTCTTTTTTTTTTTTTGAAGTACGCACTTTAAATCTTCGACACACGTCGACAAAATGATGGAAGTTGTGCTTTAAATGAAATAAAATCCTGGACACACTGCTGAACCCACAGCAGCCACTGTGGCTCATCACACACACAGATGACCCTTCAAAAATTAGCATTGTCAAAGAGGGGGGATTTTAGCAGTAACCAGTCCTTCGTCATCCCTCCAGACAAATCTATTCACGACTCCATCGATGAAGTTTCCACACTGCTAGTTACACAAAAACAAATAAAGTGCATCCCCAGTGCCTCAAACAAAGTGATGATTACATTGCGGCTTTGACATTTGAGGCAGCCCCTTGCCAAGTCAGCCCAAAACTCATTGCTCACCCTGTTCATTACCTCCCATAATAACCCTATTCAGAGACAGCGGGGCCCAGCCTCGGCCCAGGGACCCGGCAATA
Organism: Seriola lalandi dorsalis; assembly: GCF_002814215.2. NCBI lineage: Eukaryota > Metazoa > Chordata > Actinopteri > Carangiformes > Carangidae > Seriola > Seriola lalandi. The sequence continues at coordinate 858,350 of NW_019525521.1, read as the reverse complement.
ATCCCCTGCATTAATTAGATGACCCCCAGAGACGGCTGGTGCTGCAATGGTGGGCACAATGACAGGCTCTCTGCTTATTGTTTATGGCTGACTGTAAAGTATCCAGCAGTGGGAGAGATGGGAGAGATCAGGGAGAGGAGGAGAGGAAATGGGAAGAGGTGGTCGGCTGGGGGCCAATCAGGCCAGAGCGAACAGCAGTGATGCAGAGACATCTTCTCTCTCAACACAGCGTCGGTTTCTGAAGTTGTGACTGTCAGTTTTTATCTTTTCATACGAGATCTTTCTTCCATTTCCTGGCAAAAAGTCAAATCTGGCACCGCACGATGAGTGTGTTACACGATGACTAATGCAGGTTCTTTCTACATGATTTGATTATTGGCTCAGTCTTTGTTGACTCATCACACACTGAGTGTGGAACTTCATATTCACAATATGAATTAAAGTAATTCATCAGATTTGCAACCTTGTGACTCATGGTGAATTATCACTGGAGTTTTAGCACATTTCAGCTCATCATTTCAACTCCAAGTGTTGCTCCATGTTAACTGGATGTGTGAATAGCCAACTGTTTGCTAACACCTATAGCGCATTTGGAAATCCATTGAAAAAATCCAGAAGTAATGTGTCATTTTGTTTAGCGAACCTCTGGAACATGTTACTACTTCAAAATCATGTTTATAGTCCTTACACCAAAGTTAGCAGGTATAAGCAGGTTTTTTTGAAGGAGTTTAGAGCTGCTAATTGTTTATTTGTGGTTTCCATTATAAAACTTTGTGAAATTATTTCATTTTGTGCGTTATTATCGTCCATATTTATTTCAACAATACCATGATAATACTGATAACTGTGATAATTTTGGTCAATATCATTATGGTGACAAAAAGGTCACCATAATCATGATATAAATTTCTTATACCATTTCATCTGTAATTGCATCTTATAGATAGCACATCCTATCACCAAAGATCTAAGAAGTTTTAATATAACATTTGATTGTTAATGCCTGTGTTTGTGCTTATTGTGTCTCCTCTGGTCTGATTCTCTCAGCAGAGCTCATCAGTGCGACGCTGGTCTGCAGCCACATCACAGATCTCACGACGAACATGAAAGGATCACAGGTCAGTAGCCGAGCCTTTTAAAACAGGTCCACGGTTGTTAGCATGATAGCATGACAGTGTAGAAGTGGTCTGAAATTAAATGAAAGAAACAACTGTGCGAAAGGTAGGAAACACACACTCCTTAGATCCCACAATCAAACACCTGTGTGGTCTTTAAACAAATGCAAGAAGAAAAGATTCTTAATGAATTACAGCTTTGGGCTTCACAAAACAAAACAACACATTATATAAATCTTTTTTTGTTTCTGGCGATCAGATATGGATTAAAGACCACCACTAATACCTGACATATCCTTGACGAAAGGAATATGAGAGTATGGAAATTGGTAATCGGCCTCATTGACCAGCTTTAGTTAAGAAAAGTGCCTGAGGAGGAACAAAGATAGTGGGACTTGTAAAAACGGTAATAATCCTTCTGTTTTGTCTGTACAACCCTAAGTAAAGAAAAGTCAAATACAGTTTTAAGATTCAATCTGATCTTATATATGCAGTATATATAGAGAAGAGATACATATATGTATGTACATATATAGTACTGAATGAAGCCAAATGCATACCGAGTTAAACGTGCTGTGAATTTAGATTACATTGAGTTTTTACTTTGTGTTTTATTTTTGTGCTGCAGAAATATCATTTCAATTAACACAGACAGGATACAGTGGATATCAAAACACGCCAGTCTTTCAGAGCTGGTGATTTATTGCCTGGAGGTCTGAAATGAAAAAACCCATTAAAACCATTGTTCACACTTTCATTTATAACACACAGCAAAGAAAATAAATAATCTACGCTGAAGAAAAGGACACTCATTTTTTAAAGATTAAAAATGGGAAACCAAACACTTTCCTCATGTACGCACCCTCTGTAATTGTGTTTTGCTTTTGTGTTCATTTTTAAATCGTACCTGCATTTACAAGGTATTCATTCTTTCATGCAACATTACAAGCGTTCATTTACTTCTCATTAGGGATCATCAGAGTGAAACACACAGACACACACACACACACAGACACACACACACACACACACCTGCTACTCCAACATTCTCATGATTCACTACTTGTGCTATCCATCAGTGCATTATCATGATGGGTGGCAAAGACTCTCTGGAGCATTTATATGAAGCGGTGGTCTTGCGAAGCACTCAATGACATTTGATGGCGCATCCCAACATAATTGGATGTACTCAGAAATCCCTCTTCAAAGGCTAATAAAGCACAAAACAGATTTTTGACACATTTTATGATTACATTAAGTGGGGGGAAAATGCTTTATGGTTGTACCTCAGCTCAGGCTAAAGCCATTAATTGTTCAAGGTTTCACCTTCCAGTAATGAAGCAGTGCAGGGTTTAATGGGCACGGATCTGCAAATGTTACAGCAGCATAAAACTGGAACGTAATTATTTTGGCCCAATTAAAATATGACATAATTATTCTGTTGAAATTAGGTAGTGATATTCTAGAGCCTGGAGAACTGTACAGCTCGATTCAGGACGGAGGATTATGACGTGACTGAGCTGAAACCAAGGTGTGTGGTTAGATAGCCGGCTCCATCCGTCCAACCACGCCCGTGTAATGAAACACAATACGAATGTCAAATTCAAATGGAATTATCCCTTTTTTTGTTTTTTTTTTTTTTTCTTTAGAATTCAAGTTAGTAAATTGTTGGGACTCATTCAAGAGACCAGACGTTTCTTTGCTCCACAGACAAAGAGACTCACTTCCCCACATTTCCCCACTGTTCACACCTGGGGACGACCCTCCCCTGTAGACCTCACTGACCAGTCAGTGTTGGTCAGTGTGTGACACGTCCCTCTCACACACACCAGGTGGTCTCAGCGGCCATTTTGAATAGTTTCTTTGTTTACCACCATCTTGTGCAGTCTCCTTTGTTCAGGTCATGTGGTCAAAGTGACCACTGTGAATCGGCCATCTTTCCTTCGTTTGTGTCCCCACAGACACACACACACACACACACACACACACACCTGTATATACTAGATTAGACATTGTGTTTTACTCTGCTCCATTGTAAATAAATGTCTCTAAGTAACTACTGGTGTGTTTAATGTTGCACAAGCGTGAATATTGCCAACCTCTGCTCAGTAGAATTCCAATCCTCAACTTTAACCTACTGTTGATATGGTAATTTGGTTATGGTTAGTAAGGTAATTATAAATCAGAGTTCCAGATTAATAGTAATAATTTGAGACTGAAACAATATTGGCTATTTTGCCTATTAGTTTAGGCTGGTGCCCCGAAGACTTCAATTCATTTTAAAGTTATTATTTAATATAAATATTTTTTATATTAATATTTTCTTAATTTATGAGAATAAATAAATAAATTGATAGACAACTGAAGATCCAACATTTATGGTGTCCAGCTCATGAGGCAAAGCTCAGACCCAACATAATACTATTTGAATTTATTTGTCAAGGATAAAACTTCTTACTGCACCTTTAATAGATGAGAAACAGCTCAAGGTATTCACCAGGATAAAAAAGAAATGGATGAATTAGAATGGTAGGACTGAAAAGGTACAAGGGAAAGATGAAACAAAGAGAAATACTGAATGATACAAAATACAAGGGATTGATTTTGTACAAGGAGAAAAGTGGGTGATGAGGGGTGAGGGCGGGGGTTGTTATTAATCTTACAGCAGGTGTATTCAAAAGCTTTCCAGCAACTTTGTCATGCACTCTGAAGCTCATCAAGGACAGTTAGGGTCAAGGATGTGAAGCGCCCAGTACTCCCACAATGCCCTTCTGCAGCAGGGTGAAAACACCTCTCTTTTTGGGAACAAGCAGGAAAAAAGAAAAGTTGCAAGAAGCCCCTTTAATTCAAAAAACAGTGCATGCATGTGAGTATATCTGTAGTTTAGAAACAGTTGACTGATCATAAAGTTCTGGAACTCATGATCCATTACAGTGAACCCAAGGACTTAGTTTTATTTCCTGCTTTTCCATTTCGGTCTTTTCTATTTCTTCTTTCTCACGTCAGAAAACTTTTCATTCATTTCAGATGTCACCTTGACTTAAATTTTCTGCCCATGTTCCTAAAACCAATCAGTCCACATCATCTTTGAATATTATGTGTCTCGGTCTTCGCCACCGTGTCCTTCAGCATGATCCAGGTGTTTCTTTCATCTGCTGCCTTTACTTCACCACCACCACCAGTGTCCAGACTCTCTGAGACTTTACCTATCTCCCATCTCCATGGGTCTGTAGCACATCTGTTGTTCTACACTTTAAACCCATCTCTCTTTATTGACATAAAGTTGTTATGATCACAAATCGACCAGCACCTTAGGCCTCAAACTGAGATATGTCTTCATTTGATTGATGTAAGTTATGTTTTAATTCTGCAGCATTTAAATCAGCAACTGGTGGTTGCCAGATCATCAAGTCAGGTCTCTGAAAACGCACAAACCTGCAGCTATTCAAAGATATTATCAGTAACACTGTATGGAGTTGATACGACAAGATATTTTGAAATGGGTATTCATAGGAAAAATTCAGCAGCACCCTGACACTGGTAGGGACATGTCCTTAAATCTACACCCCATTATGAGTCATGTCACCTTTTATTATTATTTCCTGAATAGACTGAACAGATTAGAGAAGTGGTTTCCAAAATTTTCAAATTCATAACCCACTTGAAAATGTTGGTGGCCAACATCTGACACCATAACAATACTGAGGCCAAATAATGTCTTCCCAGGGCACTTTTAATTTGAATGCTAATGACTGATCATTCAGAACTGAACTGAAAGCAAGGGAAACAAAAAAAAAACCCAAAACAATTAAATGAGTTTTTAAACATGTTCCCGTGTACAGGGTTTATCAAATCAGAATCTGAATCTGGTTTATTGTCAAGTAGGTTTTCACATACGACAAATTTGCTTTTACGTTTTACTGCAGAACATTAAACATGGTCAGAACAAAAATTTAAGAAAGACGTAAGTACAGCAAATCAGATAGCTTAAATATAAATAGATCAAATACCTAAAATAAGAATGTGAAAAAATATAACAGATATAAATAGAATACAAATGATATCTCGGCCCTCTTGTGGCCACTCGTTTAGCATGAAAACATAAATACGGGCTCTCATAATGCCAGGATTGCTTCTCATACAAAATACTTCCTGTTAGCAGCGTCCTGTGCAGTACCTCTGACACTACAGGGTTAGGATAAGGGTTATGTACAAATACACAGGAGAAATTAAGTACCTTCAGAATCTTCTTTCCCTCTACATCGGCAGTCTCGACAGACAATTACTGAAACTTTAGATTACATCGTTAATAATCACCAATGGCAAAAAAGGCTTGAAAACAACAAAACACTTCACTTCCCTCAAGAGCAGCTACAGTGTTTTTTTTCTTAAACTAAATGGATTTTAACAATAACTGTAATTATTTTTTAAATCTTTGCAATGCGTTTCCAATTATTAACCTTTATTGCAACACAACAATCATTATCTTCCAATTAGTAATAATTATTTGACCTTTTCTGCCCTTTTTTTCCCTGACTGCTCACAATTGTTTTGGTTTTGTAGTGTAATTGTCTAATTTTGAACTCATTTCAAGGGTGTAATTTACTGAACTGTTTACATCTGACGTCTACAGTGTTGTAATGAAATCATCACATTATTCAGGTAGTCATCCACTGCTCATGCTTATTAATGCCAGGAGACCCCTCCAGTCTGAAAGATAAAATGCCTTGCTTGATGCTTTGTGGATGGATTGAGGCGATTGTATGTGTTTAGCATGTGTTTGGTAGCATAGGTCTTTAGAAGAAGCATTCACGGCTCGGGAACATTGTTATCACAGCAGGAGGGTCAGACCTGGGATCATCCTTGTTAGAGGGTGAAAGACGAACGTGGAAAGTGAACGATTATTGTACATTATGCCACATACTGTGCATCCGCCACAGCATGAGGAACACACAGCTCAGGCCTATTTTACCTGAAAACCACCTCCATCCCATGGATCAGCCTTTTAGTGCCAATGGCACATGGCCATCAGGATAACAATGATCAATTCAGCAGCCTAACCCGATGCTGCTGGAGATGGCTTATTGATGTCCTCACATTGCGATTGACTCACTGGTTGAGGCTGGAGCCTTCCAGAATGCTAAGTGCTTTAGTTAACCTTTTCACGGCTGAAGTCCTCTGCTTCCAACGTACAAAACTCTGGAAAGAAAGTTCCAGAGGAAAAGACTCTGTGTTGATAACACAAAGAACTTTCCATTGCTACTGCAGATGATTCAGACGAGAAAGCCACTTGAAGTAATAGCAGCATGAAGGAATTAACAGATGCCGGAGTGGAATACCTCATTTGCTTTAAAGGTGGGTAAGTTGTTATTATCTTAGCTGCAATACTCTGTTATTGTCCCCTGCTGTTGTAAGGTGAGTCACTGGCTGGTGCCATGAATCATCTCAGTATGCCCACACACACACACACACACACACACACACACACACACACACACACACACACACACACACACACACACACACACATACATATGCAGTCATCAGCTTTGGATGTTGAAGTTCCAGGGCCAGTTGTTTTAAAGTCAGCGCTGTACTCTGTGTGCTTATTATCGTGCCATCTTGCCAGCCTGTCCTCCCACTAGTTTTGCCAGCATTCAGTCAGAAAGAAAGGTCCCAATCTGCAATCTTGCAGGGCATACTTACCATGGCCACCATGACAATAAGTTCCAGATCCAGAGGCTGGGTGTGTGTCAGTGTGCGTAGGTATGTGCTGATCAGTTTCAAGGAGAAGGAGACTGCTTCTTCACTACACTTTCATTTTTAAAACAAAATAATGGGCTTATTTTAAACGTTACATCACATGATTCTACTGTTTTAGACAACCATACCACTTTACATGGTACATACACTATTTACTATTATCTACCATATGCTGTTGTGTTTAAGATCCTTTTTTTAGTTTCCTGAACCTTAATTATCTTACATGAACATGTGCCACGCATCCCTCATACAAATCATCAAATGGTCGCACCTGAGTATGACTGCCGTGTTCAGACGTGTCTGAATGAATCATCCTGAGGGAGAAAACAAAGCAGAGTCCACAGAACCGACAGTTTTCACACCAGCCGTAATGAACTGAACCAAAGGGCAAAAGTACCAGTTAGTTTGAAGTGAACTGACCAGGTGTGAAAGCTGCCAGAACCTGTCCTCAGATTATCACGGCCACAGGAAAAAAGTTTTTATGATGTCATTGTATTGAGCATGTATCGTATAGTTTTACTGCACTACAATTTTTTTGTTATATCTGCATATAATAATGTGTCAAAACTATCTGTTAAATGTCCAGGAAAGATCAAGATCAAACATCTTTGCACTGATTTTAAGTGAAATCTTGACTGAACAGAACTGCACATGTAATAACTCTAATGAGGGAGTTCTGATTTTGGTGCTTTTTGCTGATGACAGCTGAACTGGATTCGGTCTGACTGTATCCTGCATACTATTAATTAAATGATCTTAAAATAATGTCAGTGGCAGTTCAGGCTGGTCCAAATACAGGTTGTGACAAGTCAAGTCTAGAAAGGGGCTTGAATTGTATCTGGTAAGTTTTTTTAGGGTGACCTAAACTTTAACTTATTTTAAATGATTAAAAATTTAGATAAAATCTACAGTTACCATCTCGTGGTTGATTCCTCCATCAACCAGTCAAGTTGCAGGAAACATGGTCACAGTTTCTCTTTCCTGAGTTACAGCATTGACTCATGGCCCAGAGGTGTTTTTGCAGAACATTATGATGTCACAGTAAAGTTGACCTTTTGGATATAAAATATCATCACTTTATTTTATCCTTATAGACATTTGAGTGAAATTGTGTCATAATTAGTGTATGATGCAAAAATTCCCTCTGGGCGTTCCTGATATATTGCATTCACAAGAACGTGAGGTCAACGTGACATTGACCTTTGACCTTTGAACACTAAAATGTAATCAGTTTATCCTTGAGTCCAAGTGAACATTTGTGCCAAATTTGAAGAATTCAAAGTCATTTAATATTGAATCAATACTTGTGACTTTATCCAGCTTAGTAACATATGATGATGCAATATGGCAGTTCAGTTTAATACAAGGTCCTTACTTCTAATTATACTGTGTGCAGAGTGTGCAAAGGTTCTTAAAGATGAAGAAATTACAAAGCAAGAAAGCTGATATTAATCCAAGATAGAAAGTCAGTGGTTGTAGCATCTAAACTATATGGTAAAAAATCATATGATAATCTTTTTGTGTATCAATCCACAATCTTGCTCATCATCTGCATTGTGTTTCTGATCAGATTTTATTCTGTAAGTCCTGAGTGGAAGTTGTGAGTCCTATCAGCTGCAGTGAAGTCACATATTCTACATTTGACTGACTGATTTACTGAACTCCTGTTATTTTTTTTCATATCACACATCGTATGTCCGCTCTGTCAGAGGTTTGTGAAGCAAGCAATAGAACCTTTGGAACGTCCTTTCAGAACTTTTCACAGTAGCTTGAAATAAAGCATCGCAAAAAATATATAAGGACTTTCTCGTGCTTTCATTTTCTAGGCAAAATGGCAGAAGAAGTGATTGTTCCTCTGTTGCTGCTCAGACAGAGATCCATTTTAACAACAAAGATCTATTTCTTTTTTAGTTTATTAAAAAAATGATATCATCAAAATAATCTGGTGGGACAGTTTTGACCCGCAGGCCGGTAGTTGCCAACCATTGCTCTATATGGACACTTACTGTTGCAGCCTATTTGTCCTACCCTGTATTATGTTAAAGATTTGGCAGGTAATTACAAGTTTTTTGTCAACCTGCCATCCTCCCTGTCCAGCCCACAACCTGACTGTGTTGTGTATTGATGAAACCATGACGCTGTCCGTGGTGCTGAAGTAACAGACGGCTTTATACAAACTCCTCATTTCATATTCAATTACCTCTAAAGCAAATATCAAGAATTCTCAGGTAATTTTAAGAGACATATTTTAGCAATGTTCAGAGTTTCCTGAAGAAGTGAAGTAGCGGTTGTAAGAGCTAAATGTTGCTTAGTGATCTTTTATTTCCATTACTATGGCAACGAGTTGGAATGTATACGAGTGCCGTAGCTGTCACTTCAACTGTTGCTGCTTAAAGTCTCTAATCTGACTTTTAGTTCCTGTAGTAGTGGAATACTATCTTTCATCTGTCCTCATAAATCTTCACATCCTTCAAAGTTTTTAACACAGATGTTCTGTTCAAAACATTTTAAGTCTCAAACCCAAGATGACACATCTTCAGGGTTATATTTTCAGATTTTTAAAAGCTCCCTCTCACCTGTTTTCATGAGCTGAGCTGCATTTGAGAATCTGTGGCTCATTTGGCAGAGTGTGCTGTTCACCTATCAGAGGTTTGCCAGTTCAATTCCCAGCTTTTGTCTGCATGCTAAAGTGTCCTTGGGCAAGACACCGAACCCCAAGATGTCTCACTTGGAAGTGGCTCTGAATAAAAGCATCTTTCAAATGAGTAAATATAATATAAAATATATTTGTTCTGATGGGTAAACTGAATTTCCTGCGTAAAATCTGTGGACTGCCCCTTTTAAAAAAGGGTGTCTTGTTTCGTCTCTTACTCTCCATCTTGCTACATTAAGGACAGCTATTTCCTGCATTGAACACATAAATAGCAAGGTGGGAAATTGTCCACTATGGATGTATATTTCCTTGGTATTCTGGGCTGTCACAGGCTTGTCAGAGAAAATCTCTCTGTAGGTCAAATATCGGTAGTTAACCAACATCAGGAGCACCACATCCTCTCCACCACTTAATGCTAAATGAAGAGATTCTGATATTGCCTAGGCAAACATAGTGATGGGCTGTTATTGACCAATCGTTAGCTTTATTGACATCACATTAGAGGCCTCAAAGTGTAGTGTCAAGTTAAAGATGTCGATAATGGACTGTTTTAGGCTTTTAGGCTTCTAATGTTTCTCTCTTACCATTTTCTAATGCAGTAGCATCATTTTGTGCAGTTTTTTTTAAGGTTCATGAGGTTCATGATCCATTACGAGCTCCTTTCAATCACCAGCTCCTGTGGAGAGGAGTTCCTGCCGGTGACAGTTATGATGCCAGAATTTAATTTGGGAAAATGGAGAAAAATGTGAATGTATGACATCTGGATTAATACTGATGGAGACTGTCCTTTTTAAAGGATGATTAAGGCCTCTTTTACAATAAAGACAAACTTGCCTGGAGTGCTTCTTTTACTTTTTGCCTGATCCACTGAATCCTGGGCTTTAATGGACAGCAGGGGAGGCCGTGTGCTCAGCCTGTAGTGCCGACAGTCCTCCATCTGTTTATCTGAAGCTGTGATAGATGGGCTGTGGAAATTTCCTCCCCCCTTGTGTAGCTGCAATCAGTCTCCCCATCACTACTGATAAGACAGCGTGCCAAAAACACAACCTCACAATGGCAGTAGGTCCTCACAACAAACTAGGTTAATGATGCAGGAGGACTGCCTGTCACCCTCTGGACTCACAGAGGTCCGGCCTCGTGTTTGTCTGTCTATCACAAGAATTTGGTTCTCCTCCCCGTTAGTCCGCTGGCCTGATAGAAGCAAACATCAGAGCTGAGCTACGATAAAGAAATGTTGTTAACTCTTTACTGGGGCATGGGCACATCTTTTCGTTTTGTAGTCTCTCATATTGAGACTCAAAAAACCTGAGAAAATAAGTGGAGAAAACAAAGCTATCGCCGTCACTGTCACCAGATCTCAACCCAGAATGAATACCCTGCGTTTATTTTCTTTATTTGTCATTAAATAAAAAACCCATTCATGCCTCATATGACAACACAGAACAGAAGCACTTGCAGTGGAGAGCTGGAGAACAATGCAAAGCTATTCAAACAATACAACTTATAAAGGTCAATCAGAACTACTGAAGAGCAACTTTTATTCATTTGTTTATTTATTACCTATTTTTTTATTATTCGTATTATTTATTTATAATTTATTTCTCATTATTATATTATTTTCTCTGCACCAAGCATCAACCGCTGGGGGGTGAAAAATGAATCCAACACTGAAGTGCCAGAAACTGCAGTTCCTCAAATGAGTGAGTCAGTCTCCATAGACTCCCATGTTAAAATGTCCAACTTTACAGCAGAAATAAACATGTTTACGGCCTGGTACAAAAACAGTTTTGGTCTCTAGAGCTAATTTCCCATCATGACACCTGTTTATATAACTCACCTGTAACTCACATTTTATTAAAGCTTAAAGTTCTGCATAAGTGAGGGTGTGGCTGCTTTGAATGACACGTGGGTGACCGTCTGTACTGCTAGCACCAGCCATGCTGGGCTGTGTCTATGGAAACGTGATGCCACGTGCCGTAAAAATGACGTAAAAAGTTCATGTTCATCTTCACCATTTGTAAACTGATTCATGCAGTTCAGCTTTCCCAAAAATTATCAACGCGTTCAATGAACGCTGATCATTGAACACATTCATGCACAACACTGATAACAGGAACCTTGCCACAGTTATTAAACCAGCATCATGCACCGAAGTCTCAGCTCCACACACAACACACCTCTTTGCCCCTTTTTGATAAGTCGGGAGTTAGGGGCGGAGTCGGACACTGCCAACATGGTGACGGTGGTGCAGCTCACTCTAAGCTTCAAAACCGCTCTTCAAAAACCTGTCGGTGACATCACAGAGGTTACGTCCATCTTTATTTACAATCTATAATTTGCACCTCAGGTTTGGTGGAAACTGATTTTAAAAGAAAATATGTGATTGGATTTTATTTTACATTAATAAGGGCATAAATCCAGCGAGTAAGGAGGTGTTTTTTATGTTTTACACTAAAGTCGTCACCATAACCTTTTTTCTCATGGAAAATGATTGTGCTCATGCAGGTTAAACAAATTACAGCCTGTCAAGACATCAAGCCCACAGTGTTTTAAACAAGAAAGGGAACAGTGACAGCTTCAGTTTCTTTTGGGACTTCATTCAGTCATCTGTAAGAATATAATATTTATATTTTGTATAAACAAAAAAGTACTTTTTTAATTATTTCAATATTACTTGTACTGACTGTAACTTTTCAAATACCTGTGTGTTGCACTGAATGTGGTCTTTATTTGTTTTAGCAGAAGTGAGTCATTATTTTTAGAGCATTAGGAAATGACTGCAGAATTCATGAGCCTTTGTTAATGATTATCACCAGCCAGAGAGATCTGTCATAATTTGGCAGCCCAAAAGTTGTTAGCATTAATGGCTTCAAACAGGTCTGTAAAGCATTAGCAAATGATTTATTAATCATTAATAAAGTCATGAGGGTAAAATATAAACCCTTTATAAGAGGCGCCTTATTCTAATTGCTGCATTTATGGGCTGGTTATGAGCTTCTACATCTATAAAAGTAAATGAACAGTGTTGAGCAGTGTTGGACTGACAGGTTCTGTTGTGTGGAAATCGAGCACAGGCGACACTCACTGAGCAAACATGCATGTGGTGAAACGGAGAACGGGGTCTTTGCATGACTTGCACCAATAATCGTTCACTTTGTCATTCAAACTCTCACTCATCCATTTATCTCAATGTCCTGAAGAGTTAATCTGCCTCATAGGTTCAAAAATACATTTAATTGCATTACATCTTCTCGTCTCCTGCCACATATTGCTCCATATTATTTCATTAAGCGCCCACAGAGCTGAGGCCTTGGGTCTAGAGCATTAAAGTGACAAAAATATAGTGAGCTTGCTGAAATCCACCACGGTGGGGCAGGTAATTAGCATTAAGTAAAAATTTGTGTCATGATTTTCACGCTGCTATTAATTACTTCATCACATGCATTGGCTGCGAGTAACATAATGCCTGAATGTGTCCCAGTAACTTTGCTGAAGAGATTATTTATCATCATGGGTTGTAATTATACCTGGGGCTCGGCGGATTCAAATGGATTTGCTGCGGAGCTGATAGCATAAATGTTTGATGAGATGATGATGTTTTCATTGATGTGTGACCGGCTCGGCATTATAGCCAGAGAAAGGCTCACAGGTTTCCCTCACTGATAGTGTTTGCCTCAATCATTGTTGATAAGATTAAGGACTTGGGGAAGGGGCTTTTCACAATATACTGATTCCACACAAATATCTCATTTGTCAGAGGTCAGGAGTGTGAAATAAGTTGCGAGCAATTACCGTCTGCAACTCCTGCATTCAGTCATACAGCCCCTGCGAGTCATTACTATGCAGCCCTGTGACAGAAAACACAATGTTCTTCTGTGACTTGAGATTTGTCGTCTGTATTGTGTGAAAAAATGCAACTTTATTATTTGACCCTTGATTTAGATAATGAAAAGTCCAAAAGACACACTGCCACTCAAAGTGCTGAAGACCCAGGAGCTGAACGCTGAGATCAGTCGCCTCAGTCAGCTGATGGTGAAGTTAACCAGCCATCAGCACTGCTTCAAAACAATATTAGTATTTGACCCTAAACAATATAAATTAGCTGAGAGAATTGTGAATGTCATGTGACTCTGTGGATTGAGTTACTGTATGTTCAGACTGAAAGCAGCGAGTGACTTCATTTTCTATATGAGCCAGGGTCTCTTGGCAGCGAGCAGCGGCATGCCTGTTCGTAGCATGTCTTAAGCGGTGTGGGCATAGAAAGTTGTCCAGGCAACTTTATGGTAATTAGCTATGACACGGTTGGGCAGCAACCAATCGGAATGGAGAAACACTGCATCAAAACACACCCATCAAACATTTGATCCCAAACACAATGGAGGAGAAGTTGATAATTGCAGTGGCACGTTTCCTCGTCCTTTACGACATGTTCCTGTTTGCTTGCAGAGACTTAAATAAAAAACAATGCTTGGACAAAGGTGTCTGACATCGTTGGTGTTCCAGGTGAGTTGGTGATGTGTAGCTTATAATTTATAGCATTCCGAACAAACTTGCTAGCTGTTTATTTATCAGCAGAGTCCTTGGCGCTCTTGGTGTGAGTGTACAGGAAGTTCAGTGAGTGGAGGAGAGCAGCAGCACATTCAATTGAACAATGATCACCCAGACAGAAATGTCATTGAGCTGTGAATGTTTCTTAATTAACAACTACCAACTAATCGCCATCATTTGTCCGTGGAACTCCCTCTCCTTTTCTTTTTTCCTCTTAAATTATTAACTTTACTAAATAAATGTAGTTTTCTCTTATGGCAGAGTATGGATCCTCTCCTTCATTAAAAGTCTTTAAAATTAGATGTAGATTGTAGATTTCTGTTTATTTTGATGACAGCAGCCCAACTGATAAAGCTATTTAGAGTAAGTTCCGTTTAGCTTGTAAGCACTTGACGGCAACACTGATAGTCTGCCATTTAACTTAACTTTAACTTAAACCTTGTGTTCTGTTGACTTTACTTCCTTATTATTTGGGTGTCCCAATGCAAGCTAACTGCAAAATTATTATTACCACCTACAGTAAGCTGTAGTAACATATTCTCATTTCTCAGGTCCTTATTACCAAATACTGACTGTTGAACTTCACACGGACACCCTTCATACAGAGGGAGAAGGTGAGAGAAATAACAGAGGCTATGAGAGGATACAGTAGTTTCCTGTAGACAGCACAGGGTGTGAGAACAAGTTATGAACAAAGATGGGAACAAATACAGGCTGAATCCTCCATTTCAGTTGGTTATATTACCAATATACTGATCACTGAGAAGTGGGGAAATTACTGCAATAATGTCTGTCCGAGTGAGAAAAGATGATCCAACAGGTCGTTAACAAGAGGAAACAACAATTTATCCATATTTATATTAGTCCATATTCAGAGGATAGGTTGCCAAAACAAAGTACTTTCACTTTTTTGTTTCCCGTTTGAAACTGACAGTCACCAGTTTAAATAAAGACACGTGTTTATGCCACCGGTACACTCTTATAGATCGCATCGGAAAAAACAATATATGTAGGTAGCAAGACTTGTTGGTACAACTCATAGACTGTAAGTAAAAATGGACATAGTCTCCAGGATGTCACCCATAAATTTCTCAAGAGAAGTTTTGAAGCTCAGAGTGAGCTGCTCCACCGTCGCCATCTTGGCAGTGTCTGACTCAACCCCTAACTCCAAGCTAATCCAAAAATGGTCAAAGAGGAGGGGCGTGTGTGGAGCCTTCGGTGCATGTTGGTTTGTGGCAAGTATACGCTCACCCACCTGCCACTCAAAGAGGCCACCCCCATCATATTATGTATAACTTATAGCATTAATAAATTTAAATCAGTGAGTTATATAAAAATTCACACCCTGTACAGTTGTAATGAAGGAGGAAATTAGCTCTAGAGACCAAAACTGTTATTGTACCAGGCTGTAAACGTGTTTATTTCTGCTGTAAAGTTGGACATTTTAACATGGGAGTCTATGGGGACTGACTCACTGTTGGAGCCAGACTCTAGTGGTCATTAGAGGAACTGCAGTTTTTAGCTGTTTCACGTGGCTTCAATTTCAATTAAGTGTATTAGGTCAAAGTTGGTTGATGAACCGGATGTTTACAAAGATCAGATCAGATAATAATTTTACTTCTCACCTTCATTTTGTCTTCCACTGCTTCTTTTTAGTGACAAATCTGAGCAGTTTTCATTCTGAACGCAATGTTATTAAGAATAGGAATTATGGTCAAAACTACAAAAGAGCCAATCTGGAATTATCCTTTAATTCTTTGAAACATTGCTGAGAAAAAAAGGTAGAGTTAATAGTAAATAGTAATTTAAGCAGAAATATTAAAAACAGATTGGGAACTGATGGTTCAGGATTACAAAACACGTCTAAGGAGGCCCATGAATTTTTCATGCAACATTCTGCAGGCCATTTATACCTAAAGACATTGCCCAGAGCACACATGCCCTGTTCTTTTCATTAATGATGATGACCCACATTATCATTTATATGTGACTGCTCTGCAGCTGCACAGATCTCAGGGAACATTATACAGGCAGGACCTCTTGTTGTTGAGGTCATCCCACTTTGCTATCATACTGTTTACTTAAGTGATCTGAGCTGTTATGTGAAGCCATGCTAAACATGCTGAGAAGGGATGCACACAGAAAAGATGTGTCCATGCATCTCCTATGTGAATTGGTTTCCAGCACTATGACATTAATTGAGGAGAGGGCAAAAAACCTTCAATCTGTCTCTGTATAAAAGCTGTAAATCTGTGTTCTTTATGTATGCATTGACATGTGTGGTGGAAACTGAGAAGACACTCACCAGGAGTTCAGATTCAGTTGTCTCAGGCAGAAATATTTATCAAAAGCTTGAGGTGAACCAAGGAGAAAAAGATGAGCAGTACAATGCCAAGTGAATCAGAGTAATGCCGCATCAATTTTTTTTTTAAGATGTCTTGTTCTTCAGGGCGTACATATATTCCTCAGTATCACACAATTAATCCTAGTGTGAAGATTCTTGTCATGGTCTCAGCCTGGAGGCTCCAGGGTTTGGGTTTTTTGGACTTTCTTGATGATTTAGTTTTCTGTGTTTTGGGTTTCTGTTCTGGTTTGGGTATTTCTGGTTTGGGTATTTCTAGTGTCTAGTTTAGTCTTCCCTGTCTTGTGCTCTGTTTCCCCGTGCACTTCCTGTTTTATTTTGATAGTCGTGTCGCCCCGGTGTCTGAGTTCTAGTTTTGCTTCCTTTGGTTAATCATCCCTGATGTGTCCCACCTGTGTCTGCTTCCCCACCTGTTCTCCATCGTTAAAAAGCCTTTGCTCTGTCTTGTGTTTTTGGGATCACTGTTGGATTATGAGGTTTGGTGTCTTTTGTTTGAATAAATTCTTTAACACTGGTTCCTCCTCCGCGTCTGAGTCTCTCACCCTCACCCCTGCCTCATCAGATTGTGACAGTTCTATTGGTCACTGAAACTTCATCACATGTCATATGTCTTACCTACTTCCTGCTATGTATCTCATGCCCTTTACTTGACTTCACTCATCTTCATGTTCATGAATTTCCCCTAGGGGATAAATAAAGTATCTATCTGGAACTGAATTTGGGCAGATATTGGTTTCCCTAGCTACGAATGATAGGCTAGTGGTGTCTCCATGTGAACACTATCAGTCATAAATGTAGCTGAACATTGAACAATATGAGGTCTCTACGACCTGAAGTTTTAAGTGTGAATGCGAGCCTACGAAATAAGAACAAAAACTAGATGGAAGAAAATTCCTTCACAACAGGTGACCAGTTGCCTAGTTAAGTTATGGGTTAGTTATGTGTTGCTAAAACCACATTCTATCTATGATTTTAGTAAAGGTGGCAAGGTGGTATGAATTTAAATCAACTCAAAACAAGATTTGCGGCTTTGTGACCAAAATTAGAGCTGCAACAACAATACCTTATTATCTATTAACAATGGGTGAAATGAGAATGTTTTATATGTGGATGCTCCAAACTCTGCTGTTCCCCTCACCTCTACAGAGCATTTTAGCATCTTTTACCTTGTTGCTTTTATTGTGATTAAAGTCTTAGTACTCTTGCTCTCTCCAGCAGCAGCAGACAGCTTTTTCTAGAGACAGATATTTTTCCCTCAGGAGTTGGTGGAGACCAAAACACAGCAAAAAACTGAGAGAATATTAGACTAACATTCAACAGATAGACCCAGACATGACTACGTTTGTTGTAACATCTGCCAAAACAACTCTATAAGCTGATGTTGTATTTCAGCTCTGCTGCCACTTGGTGACAAAAAACAAGAAACAGTTAATGCTGCTTGCTTTACACTCTGCACAAGCCTTGCCATCACATGGTGTATTTTTATTTTTTTCCAATTATAGACCCTGGACATGAGCAGAGTTATGTAATCAGACTTTTTTCAGTTGCTCAGTTCAGTTTTCCACTTTCTTGCCATCTTACCGCCAAATGTAAAGAAACCCACTTACAGCAGCAGGGTGGTCTAGAACAGTTGAACTGATGGAGTCCTATGTTGTCTGCAAGCCCTGACTCCATCAATGTAAATCCCATCATCTCCCAGTTTGCACAGGAGACTGGTATTGACGTGTCAGGCAAGTTAAGATTTGTTATCACTGAAGCGCCACTGCTGTGAGAACAACAGCGATAAGCAGCAGCAGATTGACAGCGGTTTTAAGCTCTTGTTGAAAGAATAGTTAATTGAAAATCTACCTTGAGTATCAACACACTCACGTCCTCTAAGCTTAAGAGGTTGTTCTGGAAATTGTAAAGCACTGTACAAAAGCAGCATTTTTTTTTTAACTACATCAAGGCTTTGTCAAAGTTAGAAAAGGTGAAATGCTTCGTGAAGGGGCTGTGGTGATCCCACTCTCTGCCCTGCAATGCTTTCTACTGTATCCCCTCACTTACTGTGGCATCCTCTCCCCCCACAGCCCTAAAGCTAACGTCTGTGATGGAAACCATGCACAAGTAATTGACAGAATATTATGAGTATTTTGTTGTGTGTTGTGTTATGAGCAGAAGTGTAGCTTCACAACTGTTAGAACTCTGTGAATGAATGATGTGTAGGAGGTTTTCTCCCACAAACAACTTTAGGCATGGTGTTTTTAATGGTTTGGTTTGGGCTGCAGAGGTCTGCTAAGCTCACTCCTTCACACAAACTTGTAGCCTTCAGACCCAACTGCAATTCACCAGCCATCACACAGCTCCCTCTGGAGCTACAAAAAGCTTTATACAACTTTTTTTTTTTCTTCTTTCATATATAGTATTCCCCCAATGCCAGGAGACACGCTTTGACATGGAAAATATGAGGTGTTCTCCCTTCACTTTCCAGAAAAGCAGCAATTTCATCACATTTGCTCCCAGTTCTTGGCTACTTCTGTGGTGGGTGTCAACTAATGTGCGTTAAATGATGCAGCCAGTGAGTACACTGAAGACCCCAAAACATGGTCTGCAATGAACAGAGAAGCACACAGACCATACTATAACATGTCTCAGTTGTAATTTCAATAATCATTATTCCACAGAGGCGATAATACAGCTTAATGTGTTGTGTTTGTTTGATTGATGTGACAAGTTAAAAGAGAAGTCATGGTCTGTAATGAGATTAATATTATGGGAGAAGGTGAAACAGATAATGTGGTCATGAGAAACAATTCATGAGATGTGTTTAAAAATTGTTTAATAAAAAGTAGAGACTTATATTCAAAAATGGTTATTTTATTCATTCACTGTTAGTTCACTCCTTATTGTTAAAAGTTAAACTATGACAGTATTATCAGGGATCTACAAAGTGGTCTTAATCTGTCAGTCTGAGATCAATTGCTTTTGTCTCCATGATTATTTCAACCTGTTTCTCAGGTGAAGTTTTGCAGACTAAGTGAAAGTGGGTGTGTGAGCAGAGCCCCTGCTCGTTAGCTCAGTTCAACCCATAACTGCACTTTGTGCTTTTGCCATTTTGTGAATTAATCTGTACACAAATGTAAATATATTACAGACAGTTGTTTGTATTTTGTTTATTGAGTAATATTTATAGGTTTTGTGAGAGTTGCTTTCCAGTATCGGATAACATGCAATAATCACACTATTCTGACTCTCACATATCCAAATATAAAAGTTGGTCTCCAAATGGAAAACAAAAAAGTGGAGTTTGAGAATAATGATTTGATCATTTTAGAAAAGTATTTTATACATAAATGTTGTTTCTTAAAAACTATGTCTATATTGGATGCCTATTTAAATGAAATAATATTATATAAAAAATATGTGAAATGTTGTAAAATTGAAAAAGCCCTACATTTATATGATTATCTATGCACTTTGATACCAGTTTTGCCTTTTCTTATTGTTTATTTATTTATTTGTCTTTCTACTGATCTATTCTATATGTATCTTGTTTTTATTCCTGCTTGCTCAGTTGTTTCTATAATGACATGCAATTACCTTGAATGTGACTTGTGCTTTTTTGATTATATCAAAAGATTGTCCATCAAAAAAGTTTTACGGTGACACTGGAGAGAATTACTCTATACTGTTATAATGTAACTCAGGATATGAACTCGTATTGAAACCAAGCTGTTGTGCAGATGTGTTTGTTTGTAACTTGTACATATTTGATTATATACGTGAGTAAATGCTCTCACTGGTGAAACATCAGCATATCACTCTGGTGATTATTTCTCCCCATTTCTCAGGAGTGTAACATTGACAGGTGGTAGCATGTTGCTGCCGTCTTAATTATCATCTGCTGATTCTAGATCATCTCCACCCTGGATCCCTCCCTCTGCAAATTTGGATTTTCTGGCTCCTGTAAAACACAGAACCAAGACCTCAAAAACATGCTTTCTACAGTTTATGGTTACACATAAATTGACTAAATAAATCCAAATATAAGTGAAATCTTTTGTAAATTAAAAACTTTATTAAAACTTCAGTAGCTTTTATCTTGTGTTACACACAGGCTCAGCTAGTTTGTCTCATAAATGACACTAAAGCGCGTCTCATGAACCTTCTCTCTCTGCTCAGACATCGACGCTGCATCGCTCTGACATCCGGCTGCTTCTGGAGGGATGCCACACTTTGCTGGGAGGTTGATGACGATAAGAAGAATTGAGAACTATCCACCTTGGAAATAAAAAAAAGAAGAAGATTAAAGCAGTGAAGCACAAAATAAGCAGTTCAGGTAAACTTAAATGAACTACTCTTTTTCATTTTTTAAATTTTAATTATATGGAAATATGTTCCTTGTGTACACCAGTTTTGTTCAATGTTGCTTGCTGGGCTTTGGGGCCTTATTGATATGCTAGTTGTTCTCCACATCCAGATATTATGACCATGAAACCTTGGAAAGCAAGATAACAAGAGATGAGACAGTTTGGAAGAAGGCATTATTATTGTGGCAGTCACATTAATGAACATTACTGAATGCAAAGGCAATTAATTACTGCTTGCATCATCACCCTGGAAAAAGTGTTTAATTATTTTTTGATGCACTCTGTTGCACTCAGCGAGCCTCGTGGAGTGTGCTCAGGCTGACAAAATGGATGCTGGCAGGGAACCAGCTAAACTGTAGTTTCACTGCCTAATGGCCATTGTACTGACAGGGCAGATGGTATTTCTTGACAGTGGAGATGCACTGATGCTGAGGGCTGCTGCAGAAGAGGTGACACTGCTTCGATATGACGTTTCTTTTTTTTTTTTTTTTATTCTAATGATCAGTGTCTCCAACAGCTGAACATCAAGTTCCCAGAACAAATACCACTGTAGATATAAATGAGAAATAGTCAGGTCAGTTGTTTAAATCACCTCTTCTTCCTGCAATGCACAAAAACGAAAATTAACGAAAATATTTATTCAGTTAATCTGTCAGTTATATCGTCTGTAAATTTTATTTTGCACTTTGGAGGGTCAAATGGGATGAAGTCCTCTGCATGCAGACAGGAAAATAAATAAAGAAATAAATAAAGGTCAAATTTAAACTGAATCTGTATCACAGTTAAATAGGCATTTAAAACTGGGAACAGCCTAGAGACATCCATTAACTCTTGGCTTTCAAACGAAGAATGTAAACTCAAGCAAAGATACCAAAAGCAGCAAATTTCCAACCAAAAGTACAAGAACACAACCTTTGTTTCCTAAATGGCCGCTGCAGCGCTGCCGCCAAACCACTCACCGCTCACGCCACATCACTAAATTTGAAGACTGTCCTTCAAGAAGAAGAGCGTCAGCTGTTTCAGCAGCCCTCTAGTGGCTGTAGGAGTAATTGTGATGGGAGCAGAGGAGGAAGTCAGGTGACCTTATTACTGTACATTCACACCTAAAGAGGTGAGAGCGAATAGAATCGCTCTGGCTGCCTGGTCAAGGATGCTGTTGAAGTTCATGGGTGCTCTGACGTAGATGATGTAGCTGGTGAGTGCTGTTTTGCATGCTATGGTGCTAGTTAGCATGCAGATTCAGAAAATATGTAATAGGCTACACTTCACCTGGAACACCTACAGTGTCAGACACCTTTGTCCAAGCATCGTTTTTTTAATATAAGTCAATGTAAGCGAACAGGGACACGTCGAGAAGGACGAGGGAACTTCTCCTTCATCGTGCCTGGGAACAAATGTTTCATGGGAACCAAAGCTTACACGGTTGTGTTCTCTAGTGTTCTCCAGAGCGGAGCACTTCTGCATTCTGATCGGTTGCCGCCGAACCACGTCGTAGCTCGTTAGTTGCCTGGAGTTCAACTTATTCTCATGCCCTCCACACCACCCAAGACGCGCCACCATCAGGCATGGCGCTGCTCGCCGCCAAGAGACACCGGGTCACGTAGAAAACGAATTCCTTTGGTTTCATTCTGAACATACAGTAACAGAGCGACAAATCTGCAGAGGGAGGAAGTGGAGGTGGAAGGGTGAGTCACTAAAACATCGAACTTCAACACAGGAAGCTGCTGTTTGTTTCCTGTCACCATGACCACAATCCGTCCATAAATTTAACCAGGTGTTTATTATTGTAACCGTGATGACGAAGCTACCCCCCCTAATCTTAACCCTCACCCCAACTCACACTTGTTTTAACCCAAACCCTCAGGGGTCCCCACATTTCCAGGTTTTCAGTGTGGTAATTATTTTGTAGTATTTTAATGAAATTCTAATTTGCTCGGGAGTACTGCATCCACCACCCACCTGCATTGTTCCTTTTTTCCTGGTTTACCTGCATTAGTCTTGTGGTCTGTGGTGCCACAAGTTAAAATCTAGTGTTGTGGCCTTTTTCTTATTTAAGATTATGTTCTGCCTACATGGCATGCCTATTACATGCCTAGATACATGTGACTTCACCAGGGTCTCCTGCAGAGTTTTATAGCAGGGGGCCACTGTGCCTGAAATAGATCAGATGTGATATTTGTGATGATCAGGTTTATGAGAAAACAGGGTCAGCAGGTACCGACATTTTTTGGATGATCCAGCCTGGGGTTTTGTGGCTCTACTACAACGTCTGGGTACTTCCGCCTTTGCGCATGACAGACAAGTCATTATTCACACAGTAGCTCGAGGTGCTTTTCAGCTACATGAGCATGTGTCATATTTAAGCATTTGAACAAACAGCTGGGTTTTTTTTTTCATTGTTAAGAGAAACACAAGGATCGGAGCAGTCAAACACTAACGAGATCAGGTGCTTTACCTGGAGCACAGTGACTTTTCACTCATAATCAAACACTGAGTCGGTCTACTTAATCAAGCCAGTATGACATGCTGTATCAGAGAACTAGATACAAAATCATATTTACATGTTTCCTGGAGGAGGTTTACAGCTAATGAAATGTTACTCAGACAAAGATTCATGAAAAAAGATCCTTCTTAGTAAAATGCTCTATAAGTAATTTCAAAAACAATTACGAAAAAAAATAAAAGCTCCGTTACAACTGAGCAAACTCCATTCGCTGATGAGTACCATGAGATAATGGCTTTGTCTTATTTCATAAGATTAGGATATTGTCAGGTAAAGATTTGTTTTGACTCTAAGCAGGATTTGTTCGTCTAAATTGATTATGAGTTTTTGCAAAGATGAGGAAAGCACAATCATTCTTTGGTGTCGGACTCACTGCAGCGTTCTGACTCTAATTATACACTTAAAAATGTATACTCAGTTGAACTTTATATTCATAAATAAAACTACTGAGTCACTGAATTATTAAGTTTTATTAAGACAGAAAGCAGAGATACAATTCATCTTCAATCAGAGCTCTTCAAAAGAAAAGAATCAAAGTCTCTTTTTCTGTTCCACAACAAAAGGTTTCGTATTGAACTGATTTTATTTCATGTCTCCAGTGACTTTGTCACAATCTAAATCGTCTATATCGTTAACTCCTTACCTGACTCCAAGGTGACTCCTTTAAAGTGTCCTCGTTTCATTATGTTACGCCAGACCTCCAAGCGTAAGGACCCGCCAGCTATCAAGTGTCTCCTCAGCTCAGCTGGCTTTGACGTGACGAGCAGCAGAATCCCTCAGTGGCGGCTGGTTGCTGCTTCACACTGAGGGGCAGTGGTGGCGACCAGCTGAACACACAACCTCACAAAAAAACACTTTGCTCAAAGTTCAGACCATCTGAAGTGGAGGCAGTGAAGCGAGGAACTTTCCTTTGCATGACCTGAAATGTTAATTTGAGTCACATCGGAGCTGATAGGGAACTAATCCCCCTGAAACTGAATGCCTTCATTTTTAACCTTGATCATACTGATTTATCCATTAATAATGACGTGCAGTTCATAAGGTATTTTATTGGATTATCTGCACATTAGCACATATAGGAGTAAAAAAATATATTAAAATTTACCAAATTAATTAATTAAAGCGCCTTCATTTTCTAATTAAGTTGAAAATTCAGAAAATTTGGTTTACAAAACCTTAAATTGAAGTTTTGAATGAATTAAAAAACTATTAAAATTGACTCAATCTAATTATTTAGTTCACATGGAATTTGACATGTGACTCAAGGGGAAACCTGACTTCTTAAAATCTTAAAGCTCCATTTTTTCTTCTTCTCCTGTGTTTTATTTGAAGTGTTGATCCAGAACAAAATATATTTGTGGTTTTAAGAACCATAAAACCGGTCAGTGAGCCAATCGGAAGAGAGGAGGCTCTGAGCCTCTCTTCTGATTGAGTGTATTACCTGAAATCTGTTATATTTTTATTGGCTCACTCAGAAAACAGTCAGCCAGAGAAACCAAATCCTGCAAGGTTTGGATGGTGGGTCCAGGTGGGCAGGGCTTGGTGACTGCTTTGTTGTGACATCACAAAGTTCCAGAAGTCCTGACGGCTGGTTTTAAGGCTCAGTTTCTGAATACAGGCTGTGTGCATTTCTCTGTGGACTGAGGCTTTGATACTTTCACAGTATTAATATAGAAGCTATAGCTGATCTATAATCACACTACACATGGACAGAGATCTTTAGACTATATGGGACCTTTAAATAATTAACTGAGTTCAGGATTTTGAAATTAAGGGTTAGGGTTAATTTGTGCTTATCTAAAATTCTACATCCTTTGTAAAGGACAAATTAATGACATGGATAGATTTAATTAAATTAAATTAGGAACTGTTTTTTCATAGTGAGTCCATGGTCCAGTTATAGTTTTGCAAACATATGAAAAATTGTTAATTCTATTTATTAGTAATAGTAATAGTAATAATGAATGAATATAAATAATTTGTGTACAATTTACAAGCATTATTTATGTTCTTAACAGGTTCATATCAGTCAGTCTTCCCACACACAGTTGCTCCTGTTGCAGCAAATTTGAAAAAAAAAAGAAAATGTTAAAAAACCATATTGTTTATGTATGATCTGGTGACACCTCCCTCCCGACACCACCACTAAGCAGCAGCGAACACGTCTCAGAGTCTGCCACAGAACAGATGGGAGGGAACCACGTTCAGCCGGAGACCTGCTGCAAACCACAGCAAAGTGTTTTCAAACTGAGCAGCTGCCAGGCTCGGTTCGAAAATCACATTTACTCCATCTCAAAACAGAGCTGTGCTGATGACATACTCATTCTTTTAAGGCCAACAGTGGACAGTCCTGTCATCCTTTTCCTGCTGCTGCATATATTTCCAATGGAGTTTATGCACTCAGATAAAGATTTTGAAATATATTTTTAAAGCTACAGTTGTTGTTTAAAAAGTGCTGTTGTTGCAGCAGCTGAGAAACTTTAGCATTAAAAAGTTGTTGAAATAAATATGCATTTCTCTCTCTGTGCTCATGGTCTTTCAGGTTGAACTTCGACAACGTTTTTTATTGAGCTGCTATTTCATCTTAGCAACAAAACATGAGGCACATCAGTTTCTTATCTTTCTGAATCCACTCTCAAAATACAGCACCATCAGCATCGGGCAGAATCAAGTCTGTTCTGATTTAGTTGAATGAAATTGTTTGATTTTAGTTCCACTATTCACAATTGTAACTTTACAACGTTGTGAATCTGCTTTGAGTGGCTGTGTTTTCCTGCATCAAGGTAATTTTTTTTTCCTGAATGAGCTCTTTGTGATGAGCATTGTGGTTCTACATGAACGCATAATTTGGTTTCACATGAGTTTATGGTTTTGTCTGTGCTCCTTTCACATGGTGATGGTGGTTGTGTGCTGCTGTTTGTTTGCCTCAACCAGCCCACTGTCAATCAAACCGGATGAAAACACACCCACTCCCTTGATGAAACGGATCTGCTGTGTTTCAACCCAAAATGCAATTTCAAAACCAAATTGCTGCTTATTTAATCATGAATATTTAATATTATTACAAAAAACTTGACTTGAAAGCAAGTTTTCATTGGCTTCAATGCAACAATGCAACATGATCAATTAGCTGCTTCAAAGTACAGCCCTGAATCTGCTGTGAACTGGATGACATCCGGGACCAGAGATTATCCAGCTGACTCCAGACCAGTCTCTTTAATAACACCCGTGCCTGCAGACACTTGTGTTGATGGGAGAGTGAAGAGCTGGTCCCAGAAGGATGTGACACCTGATTGGTCTCTGAATCAATTAAGAGCAGAATATGAGGAGTGGCGCGATTTGTGCCCGTTGCAACAAAAAAGGGGGGCAGAGTGTTCAGAGTCTGCTCAGGAGACCAGTAATATTCCGGCAGGATTTATTCTACCTTAATGACTCTGGACATGCCGTGCTTTGCCCTGCACTCACTGGTCCAACCCCAACCCCCACCCACCCACACCCCCTCCCCTTTTGCTCCAATCTAATGCTAAAATATTGTTTTATAGCCTCGTAGACTGGCTGTCGACACACCCACAGTGGACACGCACACTTCTTTATATTATAGACTTTTGAGCGACGGAAGTTTTCTGCATTTTAAATATATGTAATTCTAAAAAAAAAAAAACGTAGAGCGCAAAAAAAGAAAAACAAGAGGAAGCTGCATCATTTCCCACATTCTACCAAAAAAAATAAACCCCCTCTTAAAGATGCAAATATCTGTGCGCGGCGCATTTTGAAAAATCCAGCGGTCAAGGTGACAGTGAGGAGCCGGGGTGAGGAGGACTAGATTTGCAGAGGTGCGGAGTGTGATCCACTAGACTGACGTCTCTCCGGTAGCGCAGACGGAGACCGCAGCCCGGCTATTTCACAGACTTCAATAGAGCCGAGCAGTCGACAGTCTCTCCTCCTGCAGAGACACAGAGAGGAGGAGGAAGAAGAAAAAAAAAAAAACCTAAAGAACTTCAGCACCGACAAAGCTGTGTTTTTTTTGCAGCATGTTCCACCTTCGGCAATCTCCGTTTAAACACACTCGCTCAGCAACTGTTTGATTTTGCTGGT
This sequence comes from Seriola lalandi dorsalis, assembly GCF_002814215.2. Lineage (NCBI taxonomy): Eukaryota > Metazoa > Chordata > Actinopteri > Carangiformes > Carangidae > Seriola > Seriola lalandi. The sequence continues at coordinate 830,962 of NW_019525521.1, read as the reverse complement.
GTGTGAGGCTGCTTTTTTTTCTGGGGGAAAGATTCGTCTTTTTTCCTGCCTTCGGCTGATGTAAAGAAATCTCCCCTCTCTATATTGGAATGATGTGGACCTCTCATGATACTGTTGGATTTGTTTTCTTAGCCGGATTTTGCGTGCAATTGGGATTCTCCTTTGAAGGTAAGAATCGCATGTTTCCTTCAGTGTGTTTTCGGTGGCATCGTGTCGGGATTGCTGCCCTGCATGGTGGAGGCTGCTCGGTCGGAGAAAGTGTTAAAAGTGCGCAGCCTTTTCTGGAAAAGGCTCAGGACGCTGTTTGGAAGGAGATGGAGGATGTTTTAAGTCAAAGGGATTGTCAAAGAGAAAAGCAAGGTTGCGTCTTTTTCTTTTTTTTTTTTTTCTTTACTGGTGATGTCGAGAAAAAAATGCAACTGGTGATCGTTTGAAATCAAGTCATTTGGCGTCATGTGGAGGAGAGAACACAGATGTTCTTTGTTTTTTGTTTTTTTAGTTTCTTTGCATTTTCTCTCATGATATAAAAAAGGTTGAGGCCATGAAGAGAAATAACTTGTGAGAAGTGGCCGATGAGCCCGTGATTTCAGCACCGCGGACGCTGCTGCATGACGCTGTCCGTGGTCCTGAAAGCGACAGTCCAGAGCATGTCTGCCCTGCTTCATCTCTGATTACTTTCTAACTGCCTCTGCGCTCCTCTTCCTCATTAAAGCTGCATTCCCAGATCGCCCATAAACGCGCACAAACCTACAAACAGTCTAAGAACGGCGGCGGTTTCTTATACAGAATGTAAATCACGGTTTGGTATCAAAGTTTGCATGCACGGATATCCTCACGCTTTTTTCCCATCGTCGCCCTCACTCTGCTTCAGGCTATATTCTCCTTTTTCTCTCCCTCAAACCAAACTCATCTGTTATTTTCCGTGTTTTTCACTTTAAGGCTCTTTGTGTTTGTTCACATTCTGCTACAGACAAGTTTATTCAGTGATTAATCCAGGTGTCAAAAATAGCTGCACAACGGCCACATAATGACACACAACACGGAGTGATGGAGTGAAATAGAATTTAAAAAAAAAAAACCTCCCATAAAAACATCAACCCGCTCGAAATGAGGCGTCTGAATCAAGTGGCCGTGGTGCGACTGTGCGTTATGTAAATTCCCGATGAAGACGCGTCAGTGTCTGTGACATGGGGGGAGGTGTGGGGGAGTGGGGGGAATAGGGGGGAACGGGGGGGGCGCCATCTCCTTCAATTAGAACAAGAAAGCACCTTAATCAAGCGCTTGGCTCCGGTAAAGCAGCCGCCGGTGAGGCAGCGTTACCCGCGGTCACGGTCATGACAACGGCCACAGGCGGACTAGTATAAGTGATCATTTGCAAGGAGAAATAATGCAAACTGTCCTCATCATATACACCCCCCCTCCCCCTTCCCCAATTCTCTCATCCGCAGGTCGCTTCACGGATCTGCCCTCCAACATGACGGTTAAAGAGGGACAAAACATTGAAATGGCGTGTGCTTTCCAGAGCGGAACCGCGTCTGTGTATTTGGAGATCCAATGGTGGTTCGTGAAAGCACCGGAACCCACTGACAGCGAGGAGGACGTCGATGCTGAGGAGGTACAAATGGATCCTTTTCCTTTTTTTTCCAAGAGCTGTGCGCGTTATGTTTTAAGCACACCCACTCATGGAGGGAATAAGGGCATCCAACATGTTTCCGCGCTATTACGCACGAGCACCTTATGTCGTCGGCGTCGAGCTCCTGTGGCAGCCCTGAAGACGATGTCAGGCAGTCATGCTGCAACTTTTCAGCTCACCTGCTTTCTTTCTTGCAAGGAATTAAATGTTATAACCCTTCACACATCCTCAGCTGCTGCTCAAAAACTCCATTCACAGTCAGCTGGTTGAAACTTCTCTTTTCTCAGCTTAAAATAAGATAACTGAAACCCTGTTAGAGTTTCATCCACACACACAGACTCTTTGTTTAATGAGAAATTACTCAATATCCATCAATTCTTTATCAATTTCTTTATACTTGATATGAATGTTTTGGATTCTTTCCTTCAGAAGAGTTAAAATATCCCCTCCACACACTGAGCAGGGAGCAGTGAAGAAAAAAAAGAAAAAGTAACAGGAACAGGAACATTAATCAAAAACTACTGTGAAAAAAAAGAAAAGGAAAGAAATGAGCACGTTCTGGATATTAATTATAAGATAAATGAAGTAAATGAGCCTGACTATTCATGAATGGATAAAAAAATGGGTGAATCAATGCAGCCGAAGCATATTCTTGTATCTTGCCTCATTAAACAGTGCAATGGAGGCGCTTTGGCTTTTTTTATTTTGTTTGTTATGTGTTGCCGTTGCATTACTGCTGGTTATGATGACAGCTTCCCTCGCCCCAAATAATGATCGGCTGCTTAGTGGATGAAAGTGACTAAATGTGTTTGCTGCATTCAAATGGATGGAAATGACTTGCTCGCACATTGTGTGGCAGGTAGCTGCGTGTCAAGATTTGGAAGGGCTGGTGTGTTGTCGTGACAGGCATCAAACGGTGCTCTTTCTATTTGTGTGACAAAGAGACGTGTGTGCGTGTGTGTGTGTGTGTATGCGACGGAGCGGATGGCTGGATATCCATGTGGCTTTAATTATTGTTCCATTGTTGCTCAGCTCAGCATAGTGGCATCAGCCAGGCTTTGATGTGGGTTTGATCCCACGTGACTCTTGGATGTTGGGCTGAAGTGGCCTATTGATGCAGACATCACATTGTTACCCACATTTCTTATCACGGAAGGCTGTTTGAAATGAAAGCTGTTCTGTGTGTGTGTGTGTGTGTGTGTGTGTTTGTCCTGCAGCGCTGCAGTTTGAATGGGAACACAGTCAAGGCTGTGTGTGAGATGCTGCTTGGGAACCAGCTGGTCTCCTGGAAATTTAGAGGAAATGATCGTGATGTCTTCGAATGCAAATATTTATGCAGATATGAGCGGCACGCATGAAAAGTGAGAGTTGTTGGATCTTTAAAAGGGCGACATGAAAAGAGGAACAGACAGCAGTTTCAGATTGAGATGGTGCAGAGGAAGAGTAAGAGTCACGTAGAATGGTGGGTGGTTACTTCAACTCTCAGTGACCCAGGATCAGTCCTCAACTTTACAAGTATTCTACTGTGACACTGTAATATTTTTTTAGTCAGAATCCTTCTTCAAAATTCAAATGTAAAACATCCGAACACAACAAAACTCTCCATGGTGACATCTAAACCCCGTACCCATCCTCATCCAAACGATAAAAACTGATACACAGCGCACAAAGAGAAGGGAAAATACAGCAATAAATAAACATTATGGCAACAGTCCAAGATGATGAGTTATCAAATTACAAGCGCCCTGCATAACATGCAGACGTTCACAGGCAACCAGTGTCCCTACAGACAGCAATACAAAAATGACGTTAAAATGTAATTTAAACTTATACAATGCTGCAAATAGAGTCAATTTTGTTGTTTTCAAGAAATAAACATTAATAAAACAACATACAATACTCACAAGTGTTGCCAGGTACAGTCAAGCAGGCAAGACAGTACATACAGTATATCTAAAAAAACTACATTTCGTCGTCCGCCCCGTTCTCCTGATCGGGATATTTCAGGAACGGCTGAAGGGAATTTTTTCAACTTCGGCACAAATGTTCATTCAGAGTCTGGATTGAAGGTCAAAGGTCAAGGTCACTCTGACTGAAGTTTTGGCCATAACTCCAGAATGAATACGCTAATTATGACACAATTTCACACCAATGTCTAATAGGATAAAATGATGACATTTTCAAACAAAAAGGTCAAAGATAAATTTCACTGTGACATCATAACGATCTGAAAATACACTTTTCCTGCCGTAAATTAAGGCTGTAACTCAGCAACAGAAGGAGAGATTGGGACCATTTGGTTGGACAGTGAACTGCTGACACTCACCTTGGTGTTCACATTGAAACTGTGGTGATTGTGTAGATCTGTGCTGCTGGGTTGAAGTTGTGCATGAAGCCTCCATGTTTAAGAATTTGTAGCTACTTTGCAGAAACATCCATATTTGAAGCGTTGTCCACTGTCATGGCAACAACTTCTTTTCAACTTGTTTCTCTAAATGAACGCTCATACAGTAGTAAACATGCAGCAGAGCAAGAACAACAACGCTTTACAAAGTCAAATTAGTTTTGTTTATATATCTGAATATCACAAAATACACACATTCCTTCAAATTCTTCACGACATATAAGAAAGGCGATGAGTGTGGACAGACTTGGATGTGAACTGTAACTTGACTGCTTGGCGGAGGCATACAGCCGCGGGGCGGTAATTCTAGGTTTCACATGCAGCAGGCTGCTTAATTCAGACAGGATTTAAACTGCTGTTTAAGGAGCCTTTATTCCACAGCATTAGAATTCATGTATTAGCTATTACCATTCCACACTGAACCGCTATGATCTCCAAATTACAATCTGCTATTTTTGGTGACCGATCTTAGATTGTAGTTCCTTGATCTGAGGTTAATTCCAATTCAAATTTAAGTCTGAGCTGAGTGAAAGAAGCAAAGACGTTATTAATATATATGTCAGCAACAGTTACAGTCCCTCGTAATGAGAAAGCATTTAATCATAGCAAAATTTTAACCCTTTAATTTCCCCCTTAATTTGAATTTTGGAATCTCTGGGATTCAGAATAGAATTCACTCTTAGTCTCTTCATTGTCTTTTTTATTGTTCATGTCTCTCAGAAAACAAACACAAAACAATGCAATACATAGAGTACAGTGAACATATGGTCATATATACACATATATGCCTATATATACTTACTTATTTCTTATATTTATTCACAAGGATGAAACAGGTTGATCGTGGCAGCGTTAGCCAGCTGCTTATTTTTCATAACTGCTTTAAAAACACGTTCAGGGAATTAAGATTAAGTGAAAAATGATAGTAACAAGGCCGTCAGAATAAAATGAGAAATAAATACTTTTATCAGACATCCTTCTAATCTCTGCTTTTTCCCTTGTGAATTACTTTATGAAAATATTCCAGTACTTTGACCAGATCTTAACCCGCAGACATAAGTACCAGACATTGCTTTGTTTTAAGGGATAATTGTGGCATTTTAAACCTTAAAAACACCTACAAGTCTAAACAAGTCTCAGTAATTCCTTAAAACAGCTGGGCACTGTAGTTTTTATCAGACATGACTCAAACAGGAAGAAATACTGCAGTTGTTAGGAACTATTTTCAGTGGCGGATTAACACACTAGTATTTGGAGCGGCAGCACGGTGTGTGTGGGACTGAGTCTAAATAAACTACAGTGTGTGTGTTCATGGTGATGAAAGAACAGTTCAACAGTGTGACTCACTGATGTGTTTAATAACAGAGCTCTAATAATACTTAATTGACTTGTTAGTAATTCTGCTCATGGGATCTGTTGACAATTACAAAAATATATCCGTCAGTCTATCAATCTGCAGTTAATGTGATGTGGAGAGAAAACATGCAAAATCACCGGTGACTAAACCTGACTGTTTCCTACATGTACAATAGTCTGTCCAATGTTCACAAAATATTATTTGTACTGAGGAAAATAACATCCATAAGATTCATGCACTGGACATGGATTAGAGAGGAAAAAACCAAAACAAAACACAAACAAACATGTCAATAGAGAAAGCTGCTGTTTGGTTACAGCTTTCACAACAAGTGGTAAATGATTCTCCTCTCAGATTATAAATGACACGCTGCCAGTTCATAATTATGCACAAACACAGGCAGAGAGAAACAAAATATTCACACCTCCATGACAAAGAGGAGTCACGCTGCTGACGGGCTCCGCTACACTGTGATGTTGTTGATTCAAGTCAAAGAGTAAAGATACACAGAGAGGAGAGAGGGGGGGTGATGGGGGTGATGGGGGTGATGCAGAACATGAGCAGATTGCTGCTGTGGTGCCGGGTCTTGAGTCTGCTTTTTCATTTTGGATGCAGCGATTTTTTTGTGTCTGAGGCCGCGTGAGCCGTGATGATGACACGTGATGATGACACGTGATGATGACACGTGATGATGACACGTGATGATGTCGTGTAGTCTAATGTTGTTTGCATGTTCTGTTTTTGGCATTTGTGGTTACAATACACCGAGGCTGAAAGGCAACTCTAAAAGAAACAAAGAGTATGATCATGTGTGCATCACAGATTTGGTGCTATATTCGATAATATCGAATATCGCGATGTTTCCACCATATGCAATATTTTTCATCATAATTTTTCATTTTTGCAGTCTGCTCTGCTGCTGAGTCAGACCCTCATTTCACTGCTTTGTTTACTGTACGTTGATCCTCGCCTGTGTGACGACCCTCTCCATTATGTTTACCTGTTGCTTCCTGTGTGTGGCTGCTTCCTTTGCAGGTACTGGAGGTGGGTGTGGCAAAGATTACGATTACGACCTTTTAGGTGACTTATAAGATTTGTTGTGTTAAAACTTGCCGTCTTTTTTCCTCCTCTCAGAATCCTTGCTGAACATGTTTTTGCAAATTGCAATGGCGTTGACCTCCGCTGCCACCGAGAAAAACATCCAGACAGCGAAGACATGTTGGCTCTCAACTCCAGACATGAGCGCAGTACTGAGGTGCAGCAATTGACGTCATGAGCGCGACAACTTAGACTCATTTTGGTTTGGTTTAGCCACATAGTGCCACCCGCTGGCGTAGCAATGCCACTGCATTATCAGATCTATCTATCGGGTTTAAATTTCATTATTGAAGCAATAAAAAATGGCATGCTTTTGCCACAATAGAATGATAATTTATCGGGCCTGATTACTGTCGTGCATCCTTAAAAATTTGTATAGCACGTTTCAAAAATAAGTTTACAAAGTTTACCACCCTCTGTCTCAAGCTTCTCCCTTGTAGCCGAGAGCAGCAGCTGATTTGCAGATCTAAGAGAGCGAGGTTCTCGTTAGAACCCATGCTTCAGTGCTTTGAACACGTTGAAGACGGGTGATGGATTTCCTGAGAAACCCGGAAAATGAGGAATTGCAGTGATCAGTGTGGGTGGAGACAAAAGTGTGGATGAGAGTTTGAGTGTCACTGAATGAAAGAAAGGATCTGATCTTGGCAACACTCCTGGTTTGACCGATGACCTCGTGGCTGCACTGTAAACCGTGGGAAACTAAAGTTTGCTTAAAAAAAGAGTGATATCATATATCTACGTTTGGGTTTGACAGTATCGAGCACCATTATTTTGTGGATCTGAGGATGAGTTTTTGAGCTATGAGCAGGAGCAGAGTTTGTTGGAGGGCTTACTGGTGTATGTATCATAGCAAAGGCATTTTTATTTCATTTTTAAATACACAATACCATTTTTTTTAAATCAGCTGTCCAAGATGACAGTAATGAGCTGTTTACTACAGTGAGAGGTGTAGTGGTTCACACTGATCCCGCCTCTGCAGAACTGGGACACAGGCCGCTCGTTTTGGATGTTCTAGATGTTTTTGGTGACCCCCCCCCCCCAGGAAGACGGCAATCCAAGTTCAGTAATGCATTTCATAAGAAATAAAAACAAAAACAGTGGACAGTTTTTCTCCAGTACAACACTGGTTAGTCATCGACTGTTTTTGTCTTCTTCAGGCTACTGTCTGAGGGTGTTTCAGTTTCCTTGTACAGTCCATTGCTCAGTCATGTGATTTGTAGATCAGGGGGTCCCACTCTTCTTAGTTTGTGACCACTCAAAGTAGATGTCTCCTCGAAATTACATTAGTATTCTGCTAATTTGTTTTGTCGAATTTGCTTTGAAGGAAATGTCATTGCTGCCTACAGAGTGCTTCCACTGTGTGGGCTGGAGGTCGGGTTGACGGTGAGAATACAAAACACAGGACTGCACATGTCCAAGGGGCCGGTGACACAAAGACAGACTCTGACTGTGTCTTAGATATAACCAGTAGTCAGACACAAAGCAGTTTAGTTCTTGACTATCTTAAGATAGGTAACCCTAACCCTGGTACAATGAATTCTGGGTAAATTAAGAGGTCTTTTTTAAAACAAACAAAACTAAAATAAAAAAAACAAAAACAGTGTTTGTCTTTCAGAAGAATTTAACAGTTACAAAGACCTTTTACTTTGGAAATTCAATAAAGAGTGAAACAATAAAAAGAAAAATCTGACAAAAACAGCTGCAGTCTCCAAACACTCTTTCCCTTCTCATCGCTCTCTCCATGATAATGTTAGCAAACCATATATGTGCCATGTTTTCCTCTTTTTTTGTTGCTGGGTGGTACTGCTCAGCGCAGATGTCATTGATTGTTACCACGGTAACATGGGTCTTAGACCTGAGTTAGTGTGGGTGCAAGATGTCTAATGTTTTTGGCTTAAAATGAGTCAATGAGTCTTAAATAACAAATATTGCCTGTAAATAACCACAAAAACATGAATGATGTCAACATTACCAAAGTTAATTCATTATCTTTCTTGAAAAAGCAAATTTGAGATAAAAAATATATGAAATATTGGTTGACAAGTTATTTCATTGGACTCATGGGAGGGTCAGGGTTCAGTAATCACTGTAGATATGAAGTATGCAAAACATTTCCATCATCTTTCCAAACGAAATATTTAGTCTCACCTAGAAGATACAAAAACAAAATGCAGACTATTACAAAAAAACATGATCAATATAAATAACTATAAAGAGAAAACATAAAACTTTTCTAAACACTCTTTACAAAATACAATATTCCCATTCATGTTTTTCATTACACAGCATTAAAGCTCTTTCAACCTCATGCTCAAAACGCTGCATACTTACATTTCTTCCATCTGTTAATACTCATGGATAAATTTACTGTAACTGATGTCAAAGTCAAACATTCAGAGTGCTTTGGTAGTGGAATAGTTCCCCCTCCTCTCTCCACCGTGTTTCCTGTCTGCCTCTCTGCTGCTCGTCAAATAAAAGGCAAAACCCACCAAACGAAGGTCAAACAACAGTTGACCACGACATATTTTTAGTGTTGATATTGTTACACACTCTGCGGTGTCCAGGCTGTGATCTCGTCACTCCCCACAACCACAAGCAGAAGGAAACACCGTGTTCTGCACAGCAGACAGTTTCCCGAGGGGAGAGGCAGACTCTGCAGAGGCTGCAGGTGGTAGAGCTGAACGTGTTCGTGCAAAGCTCATGGTTCCTCATGGGGTGTGATCATGCTTCATGGTATTTACCATATTTTGTTTAAAGCTTTAATAAGGTCAGAAGAAAAAAAACAAAGTGGGACTATGTGCAACCTGATCTCACAGAAATCTGACCACGGCCTCTTAACACTGCATTACACGTCGGTGCCACAGAATCTGTCGAATTACGTGCTGGCGCCACGGCAACAACGCCAATGGAAAGTCAATTAGGATCCTTTGTCATGGTGGACACACAACAGCATCATGCAAGGGGCGCTGATTTCTATGCCATCAATTTGGCATTGAGAGCGTAGCAGCAGACTGTAGTTGATTGGCTGAAGCAGCTTAAAGGCTCAGTTTCGTTCATTTTACTTATTGTGATATGAAAATGCAGAATCAGTGACTTTAAACTTTGCCCCTCTGAGATGCAAAATCAATATACATTTAAATGTAAGCGTTGTCCCTAAGAACTCATGAAGTTGGTTAACCTCTGCATATTACAAGCTAGACGTAGGAATGAACTGTCTTCTTGCAGAGCAATTGAAAGGCATATATATTTTTCTTAATATATGGGATTCATTCTTCACATTGTTGGAATCAATACCTGATAACCTAACTTCTTAAATTTGGAATTTAGCAAGTGAGACTGTATTATTGTAACCATGACAAACAAGGGCTGGTATGCCTGCCACCATAGGGGGGCGCTATTTCAGGAGACACTGCCACCATTTCTAAACCTTTTTGTTTTGATTTTCTGTTCAAACACCCTGTTAGCGTAGCGCTGATCACCATGATGAAGAGCAGTTATGAGCAAAAACTGTAAATCGCCTCATGCTGGGCGTCATAGATCCAGATCACCACCATCTATTCAGCCACACGTGAGTCAAATCTGTAGTTAGTCTCGTAATATCATACATAAACGTCAGAGGTGAACACATAATGTGTTTTCTCTGGTGGGGGGGTAATAAATACACCAAGCGTAAATAAGTATATCCAGAGGCTGTGAATTTCAGGTGTGCTGCTTTGACCTCTATCATAGAACCAGAGAGCACAGAACAGAACAGCACACAGCCTCCTGGGCAACAGTAATACCTGAGGGGTATATGTCACACATGACGGACGAGGAGCCTCATTTCCATGTATTTCAATTTGAAAAATACATTAGTGAATTCCACTTTTGGTTTTAAACCCTAAATCCCTCTTACTCTGAAGAGGTGGATTCGATTCTTCTCCGGGTTTGATCTCTCTTTTTTATCCAGCTAATCCGCCCACTGTTGTTTGCCATAAGATCAATTTATTGAGTAAATCTTTACAACCCTGTCCACTGGTAATTCTATTTGGTGTGGGATTATGTCTGGATATAAGGGGAGAGGGAAAAATATCTGTGAAGGTAACTGTTCTGATCCTTTCAGCCAGTGCTCAGTGAGTTTGCACTTGTGTATTGATATTCCTGCTTAGGTTCAGAATAAATATATGAATAATAAAAACAGTTTAGAATCAATTTAAAGCTTTCTGTGAGCAGAAAAAAAGGTCTCTGCATGTCTGGAATAGCAGAAAGGCTCCACCTCGCCTGGATGAATTTCTAAGCTGTATCAAGCGAAAGGCAAGAGAGTCAGAATCAGAGATGGTGCTGGAGACTCGACGCAGATGTGTGCCGTTTAAAAATTCATACTGCATTTCATTCCTCAAATACCGCCCGGAGTGTATGAATGGCTAGTCTGCTGCTGAAGTCAAATGTGGATTTGCCTGACCTGGGATATGTTAAAAGGTGGTGTGATGTGTCTGTGAAAGTGAGGTGAATTTAAAAAAAAAAAAAAGGTAAGCAGACACGATGCAGGGCTTTTTTGTTAGCGAGTGAAAACAGGGATCAGCTGAGGCCTGTGGTCAGGATTCAAAATGACCATTAAAACATCCGCCGGTGCACTTTGACCGGAATGCACTCAAGCCACAGCGAGCTTTACCTCTCTTAACAAGTGAGTTTATAAATCCAGTGGGTGTAACAGCAAGGAAGCATAAAATCCATTGGCTGCCGTGCTCTATGAGTGACCTTACTGTCTGCCTCTCCGCCCCTCCATCACTGCCTGACTGCAGCTTGTGCAGCCCTCCTCCAACACTCTCACCGAGGTAACTGCACCAGGAGTCAATACGATGCACCAGGCGCAGTCCTGGTAACACGCTCTCATCAGCTCCGCCATGCACACACACACACACACACACACACACACACACACACAGTTCTGTAATGATTGTAATGGTTTCCAGAGCGTTTGCGGTGAACACGAGTTCTCTGCGGGAGGCTGCCGTTTTTGTGTGAGCATGCACTGACACGCGAGACAACTTGCTGCTTTCATTTTCAACTAGTGGACCACGGACTGCTTACTCAGGCTCCCATCATCAGTCATGCAAAGAGGGCTTCCTTTGAAATCACTGATAGCTGCTGCATTACTCTCACTGCTGCTTACTCGTGTTTTACCGCCCCAGTGGCACATCTCACTGTTTCTCTTTCATATTCTGAAATAAAATAAATACAACTGCCTTTAGAATCACATGGCCCTTGCTACTTTTAGCTAAAGCGTACGGCTCTGGATCAACCACTCAGTTTAATATTTAAAAATTAATAATGATAAATAAAGTAAGACAACATAAAATCATAGCAGTTATCGCACAAAAAGACTAAAACAGCATCAAGCCCGTTGGTTCATACTGAAAGCATATACATGTAACATCCTTCTTGCAGTCAAAAATAATGTCATAGTTATTTCTAAATTATTTTCATTTTGTTTTATCATTGAATGGAAGAAAAAAATGGTCTGAACTGGGAGATTGAGCTGAAATGTCACTTCAGCTTCAGAGGAGGCATGCCGGTGTGCACGTTTGATTGACAGCTAACAAGGGCAAGTTGACATGGTGTCAACAAACCGAGGCCGGGCGGCGCGTTATTAGCAGTGGTGCTGAAGAAAGAGAGAGCCACGATGTTTAGCAAAAAAACTAAAAACGGATCCAAACTGACCAGTTATTGACATTTGCTTTTTATAAGATTTGGTGTAAGGTGTAGTAGCTAATTAGCTGCCAAGTCTGTGAGCTAATGGGGACCATAGAGACATGTCTGCATGTTTGTGAGGTGGATGAAGGTAGAGAAAGTAGAGGCGCGACCCATTAGCCAAATGATTGTCCTTTAGCCTCTGAGAGTGAGTGTGTGTGTGTGTGTGTGTGTGTGTGTGTGTGTGTGTGTGTG
>NW_019525521.1:807664-818525 GCF_002814215.2 Seriola lalandi dorsalis | reverse complement strand
GGGGGGTGGGGGGTGCTGCAGGTGTATGTGTTTGCTGATGTGCTAATTTAGCTAAATATATCTAACTAGAAGAAGAAAAAAACAAGCAAAAATAATTTCAGTTGGATTTTAACATATGTAGTCAAAATAAATATATAATTTCTAAGTATAGTTCAGGAAGGAATATGTGTATATTTGGGGACTATTTTCAGCAGTGGATTAATCCACAGTTGGTGCTGTAGTGAGTATTTCTGGCAGCAGGACGCTGTGGGTCTGTGTGGGATTGAGTCGAAATAAATTACAGTCTGTGTGTTCATGGTAATGAAGGATGTCACACAGAGCAACAGTGTGGCTCTCTGATGTGTTTTTAATTGTTTTTGGACAATGATGTAGCTCCGCGGCTCAGAGGAAGAGGAGGAGGAAGCTTCTGCTTTAAGATGTCGAATAATCAGTTAAAAGCACAGTTTCCTCAGTGAATGGTGACTAATGGACGAAGCCAACACTGGAGAAAGGTTGTGTCAAGGTTTTGTAGTTAGAGGGCATTTATTCTGTCGTGATGGCAGCAGAGTGAGTGTTATGGAATATGATTGACTGTTGTGGTGTCAGAGAGAGTGACAGACGGAGCGCTCTCAGTCGATTATACTAAAGAGAAAAAAAAAACATCCACAGCTATACCTCTCTCCATATTGATAAATCTGATTCCGATGCCTGTCTGCTTTTCTCTTCTTTGAAAATCAAAGCTGTGGAATGACTCATTGGTCCGTCATGCAGGACAAACATAATGCGTTTTGATATTTGAAGGTCAGAGAGAAAGATTTTCACTCTTTCACTGATTTTAACTGCGGTCGGATTTTAACACTTTTAATTTGATCTGACTTTGACGGTGAGGCAGCCCTCTACAGTTTCTTTAGTTTCTTTTGGAGTTTTTAAACAGATTGCATAAAAAAGTAATTTTTAAAAGCATGTGCTCACATTCAAGCCAGTAAATAAGGTTAATTAATAATGCTGCTGTTTTATTTTCTGTGTCTGAAAAGCATGTCACTCTCCTTTCTTGCTCTGAATGATCATTTCTGAAAAGCCAGTAAAACCCTGATGTGGAACTTTAAATGGCTCTATTGTTGGACCCAGTGCAGCTTCAGCCGTGCCGGGCCCATTCATGTGCCGTGGAAGAATGAGAGAATGAGATGACGGAGGGGGGCGAAAGATGAAGGGATGGGCAGATGGAAAAAACATATGGGATGCAATAAGGATACAGGATATCTCTGGGGAAATATCCGGAAGAGATTCATACGTGCGCGATGAGCAAATCCTCATTTACTGTCCTGTGTGTATTTGCACAGCTCTGTGTATAGGCCAGATTGTATCACATGAACACAGCAGACTCACAAAGCAGGGACTTGATGTTTAATTGAACCAAGCTGTTCCTGCTCCTCGCCCCTGACGGATGGAGAGCTAACAGTTAACAGTGGCGAGTTACTACTATAAACTTGCAGCGTCATAAGGAAGACGCTCAAAGACAGGTTTAAAACTGACCTGAAGCAAAACCTGGCTCAAGCTCGACAGGACGTGAAAGACTGCAAAATGTTTTTTTCACGTGTTTCCATTATTCGTTTTTACTTTTGCAATTTCAAATTGAGCTTTAGGCAGATTAATATAAACGCAGCCATTCACTCTCAGCAGAGATAAAAGTATAATAAGCATTCTTCAGGTGGTAGATGCTAAAGCTAAATGTGGGACTGTCAGTCCAACATTGTAGATTTAAAAGAAAATAAAGGGTTATCAAAATTGATAATCCGTCTCTATGAGTGACACCTTTAAGATTACATACGGCAATTTGATCTGGCGTTAATTAGTGCAGCTTTAAATATGACCATATCACTCAGAAAATATGAAAATCATTGTGAACTGCAACCAGTGTGGACATCTCCGAGCTGGAAATGTCAAGAACTTCACAAATCTTAACTTATAAACCCCGCTTTGAAGCAGACAGCCCGCAGACACGATCGATTTAGAAGAATCGTACAAAAGTCAGCGACATGCGCATCAGTCACCGCTGCTCTCACATGCCTATACATCCACTGCAGCCAATATATTTACCAGCAGCTTCCCCATAATCCACCATATTCCTTTTGGTGCTTTAATCAGCGGCAGATAATGACCAGTGATGGCAGAAAAAGGGCTTATATGCATCACAGTGGGACAGGAAATTAAACATGGATTAGGGAGATGGTTTATCTTTGCTGTTTGATAGTGGAGGCAGATTATAACACATGCGTAATGATGGAGGTGTTAAGGTTTGCTGTGACTTTAACACCGTGGAAATCAGCTTATACACACTGCCTATTTTCTTCATGTTGATGTCAATGCACAGGCTTTATTTTATATCTTTTATTGCTGATATGGCAGTGAGGATTAGGTTGAAAACAGGAGCTGCTGCTGCTGCTGCTGCTGCCTGATGTGATGCGTGTGTTTATTCAAACTAGCAGCGCTTCGCTTTTACAGTGGGCAGTGGTTTATCGCTGGTGTTTTCAGCCTCCACCTATAGGCTCTCTGTGGACTTGTTTAAAATGGATTTTTAATCCTGCTGGTGGGAAATCTGAACACACACACCTGAACCACACAAACACTCTATTCTTCCTGATTGGACACAGGCTCGTTATTTTCCATGAAGCGTGGCGTCGTATTGTTCCTCTTGCAGAATGCACACTCAACAGATATGCGGCCGTAAACAGTGAAATCGCCTTATTGCTCTGGATGTCAGGCTCGGTTGCCGCCCCGCGAGCCGATCCACGACACAGACAAGAGGGGCGGTTGATCTCGTATCGGCCTTTTTCTACAGCAGCTGCAGATAATTCAATCAGCGGATCCTTTGCTGTCACTGTTCTTCTTGACCCCTCTGTTACGCTGTCACTAAAAGGAAACTGAACCCATTTGGTGTCACAACAGCAGCTGTCAGACTCAGAGAAGTACTTTTCAAATTGAATCTGAGGCTCCTCCAAATGCCTACAGATGATGCCTTTGATGTCAGCTCTGTCGGAATACTTTTCCATTGTTGGAAACGTCGCCAAGCGTCACCACCCCTTCCTTTTCTCTGTCACTCTCTGCTGTAGTATCTGAGACAGGGATGTATTTTTGTTTATTTGTAGTCTTGTTGATCATGGTTGAGTCTAGTCAGGAAGAAAGCCGAGTCTGATTTGCATCATATCTCTGCCTCTTGGGTGATTCAAGATACATGATCAGGGCGAGAAAACAGTATTGATTTCTAACAATATGATGCACGTCAAAGCCAATTTAATTTGAAAAGAACAGTATTCTATCAATATTAATTTTCATTTTATTCTTTTTTTCTTCCACTAATGGCAAACATGGGCAGATATATACTGGGTAACTAACAAGCGGGATGTATTTTCATTGAGTATTGTTTCTCTTGCCTCTAACTGTCATCCATCAGATTTTGGTATTTAGGCTACAACAATATTAAATGGGATTCAATACTTAATAATAATAACAATAATAATAATAATAATAATAATAAAGCAGCTTGTGGCTTCAGTTAAAGGTCCCATATTCTATAAAGGTCTGTGTCCATGTGTAGTGTGATTATAGATCAGCTCTAGCTTCTATATTAATACTGTGAAAGTATCAAAGCCTCAGTCCACAGAGAAATGCACACAGCCTGTATTCAGAAACTGAGCCTTAAAACCAGCCGTCAGGACTTCTGGAACTTTGTGATGTCACAACAAAGCAGTCACCAAGCCCCGCCCACCTGGACCCACCATCCAAACCTTGCAGGATTTGGTTTCTAGGTTGTCCTGAAATCTGCTACATTTCTATTGGATCACTCAGAAAACAGTTTGACCTGTTGTTACTAGAGGAGCAGTAAAGCTTCACTGAGATGGTTGGGACATTTAATGCTTTCAACCAGGAGGAGTTCTTGATCTTGATGAGCGTGCTATGGAAGTAGCTCCAGTTTGAGCCTATAGTATAAGTCTGTAGCCTATGTACAGATCACGTGGGTCATTGAGGTAAAAAGGGCAGTAATTAAAAATAAACACCTACCACTGTTCAGTCAGAAAAGATATTTAATCCTATCCATGAATTTATTTAATGCTGAAGCACAGGTGCAGCTTCAAAGATCTTTTTTAACATTCAGCAGGCAGAATATTTTCTCAGTCAGATGGTGAGAAAAGTGTGAAAATACTTTCAGATCAGCTCCAAGTGTTTTTAAATGACCTTTTGGTTTTTTTAAAACTCACCAGTTAATTACCTTTTAGACAAACTGATGGTTACTGTTGGCTGGTAACTTTGCTGTCAACACACATCTCCTTAAATTAGTCGTGAGGTTTTTGCTGCCACTGGAATGTTTTATGACAGCACTTTACATAAATGCAATGCAAATGAAAAGTAATGATTAAACATTTCTTTTAGTGTCAAAATATTTCCAGGAAGCATATTTCTGTGTTTGCAGCTCCAAGCTCGGAGAGAAGGAAGAAGTCGTACATCGAAAGAGCTACTTAGAAAGATCATTTTTGATCACCGTATTCATTTTTATCAGAATCCACACAGAATGTGCAGCGGCGATCATATGCAGACTATTGGCAGATGCTACAATTTACAGACGTCCCCTAAATGCCTCACATGCAGGAAATGGGTAGACGCTAGCTACAGTTAGTGGGGTGTGCGGCAGCAGCAGTGCTCTGTACAGTGTCTTTATGGGAGGTTTAAGGAGGTTTATAGTTGTCATTGCAAAATGTGCCAATTTTTCCTCTTGGGGGCCTCAAACATTTGCCTGGTTTGTCTCTCCTGACAACGCACCTACGAGAATGTGGATTGGGTAATCTTAACCTCCCTTTGCTTCCTGCCATTTTATCTCGTGTCAAAGGTACAAAAAACAAATGCAGCACTGACTCCTCTGCTTTTTCTGAGGTAAATATAAATTCACACACACACACACACACACACACACACACACAGACACATATACACACACATCACTTGGTGTTTTCTGAAGGACACAATCTGCACTTCTAACACAACAACAACACACTGCACAACTAACCATCATATTTTCAAACAGGTGTCATTGTGCGAGATGGAAATAATAAGGTCTAAATATTTCTGATAACAGCTTTGTTTGTATGAGTCGCTGGTGAATCCTGCTGTGATCTAAGTAGGAAAAACCAGAATGAAAGCACAGACTCATCATCGACTCACGCCATCCGTTTGTGTCACTCTCATATTTTGACAGTCAGTTTTCTTCGACAGCCCAAAAACTACCACAGTGCAAAGGAGACAGTCCAGTGTATTTTGTTTGTCCCTCCTTGGATCCAGTAGTTTCTGGTCCGCAGTGTTTTCAGATGCATTTTCATGGAATCATTTCCAACATCCTGAAGTTGAATAATTTTTATTTAATCATTATGAGCACGATTAATATTAGCTGTGATGATCTTAAGTAATATACTGATGTTTTTAATAATATACCTGCTCATTTGATGTATTTATGCTGATTATCATCAGTATCTGTTGTTTTCTCATCCTTTCTTTTTTCTTCAGCTCTATATTTTATATTTATATTTATATATATTTTCATATATAAACTCAACACACTTGTTAAAGTTTTTCCTTTTCTCAACATGTTCCTTCAGATTAAAAATAATTGTCTAATTCAATCAATATCTTAGCAGTGTGAAGATCAATTAGCTGACTCCTGATGCTCACTTGATTTATGTAATATATCAGTGTTTATCATTAAGTCCATATCATTTTATTTCAAAGTTATTATCGTTGCATGGTAATGCAGTGCAGGTTTTAATTAATTTATACTGTACTGATGATGTGAAGCTGAAGAAAGGATTATGCACACTTGATGATCATGTGATAAATTACACAGCTCAAGCTTAAGTTTCAAGACTCTGCTGATTGATTCTTTAAATGGAAATCATTGGTTGTCAGTGTGATGCAGGAAAAATACATTCAAAACATAAACCTCAATTTGTAAATCTTTTTTTTTTTTTTTTGACCACTTGCTGTGGAGTAAAGTTTTCATGAGCGGATCCTCAAACTGTTTGTATCTCATGCACGTACAAGAGGATGTGCACGTAGACTCATGAGGATGCAACACACACATTCCCTCTGACGGTCTCACACTTTTCCCGCTGATCAGCAGTTGGTGGTGTTGACAGATCAGGAAACACAGCAAATGTGCGAGGAAAGGTGAGGACGAGGAAGAGGGCGAAACAATATAACAATAATATAATAAATGTAAAAGATGCAAAATATTTAAAAATGGTGGAAAATGCTTTCATCACATTTGTTTGGCCTCAGGAATACATTTAATGCATTCTGGTGGGAAACACTGAAACACATAAAGGTGAAACTTCTATGGCCTTATTAATAATAAATAACTAAGATAATAATTGTGCAATCAGAACACATGTTTGAGTAAATCCAGCTCATGGAAACACTATCATTTATACATCTGCTTCACATTGCAGTGCTTGAAATAAATGGCATTCTTAAGTATTAGATGCAGCAGCTGCATTTCGTTCATCAGTGAGGTGCACAAGGTCAGTCCTGGTTTGTATGAGTGATGTGAATCCCTCCTGTTGCATTCAGCTCTGCTTTCATAAGCATCACAGCCCTGCAAGGTGTCACGTGATTAAATATCATGCACACTGTATTATTCCAACCTCTACACTCTGAGAACGAGCATGTCAAACAGTATTTACCTGCATTTTTCCACTGCACCATATAATCCCTCTGTGTCCTTGGTTGAATATTTAATATTTAACAAAAAGGATGCTGGAGGTTTTGTCTGTGATGCTGTTGGATCTGTTCAGTATTTGAAGATGAATAATAAATAAATTGCAATGTGAATCTCGCAGTTGAAAATGATGATAACTGAGAATTATGGGCGAAAAATAAAAAAGAATAGCTTGATGAATGACTCATGCATAAATATGCAATAAAGGCTGGTTGTTTCTGAGGTTGTGAAACTCCAAGTTGAAGTTGGAGGGCAGGACGACCGTGCTGAACGGAGCGTGAGGAGGACAGCGCTGCTTTCATTTAACCCTAGATCATAATGGTCGTGGGCTATTGCCAGAGGAAGAGCTGAGGATGATTTGTTTCAGCCTACAGGACTCGTGGCCCATAATGCTTTTCCCCGAGGAGCTTGGATCTAATGTAGTGGACTTTTATTGGCTATCATGATTAATATCTCTAATGGCTTGAGGTCCTTTTACTCACCTATCTTCACTCAGATATAGATAATTACATGCCAGCTGCCAGATTTTAAATATAGACTCTATTGTTCCGTATTTAGCAGAAAGAATTACTTTAAACCATTTCTGCTCCATCCATATTTTTTGAGGAAAGGCCTAAAATAAAATGGCGACGGCTGCTGGATCACAGTGAATGGAGGCACAGTCAAGGTCTTGGCAGGAAACGTGCTGTTAAAGGTTTCTAAAGATTTTAAACCCAAACAAAAGTCATACAGAATTATCTTCGGCTTAGTCTGGAGAAGTCAGACACAAAGTGGAGCCAAAAAATACAATAGCTAAGTCAAATTTATAGAAAGAAGCAGAAAATAAGAGAGTCATGCTCTATTGTCTAGGTGGCTCAATGGGACCTTAAGAGATTAAAAAAAAACAAACCAAATTGCAGTGACAAGACGGAGTCATTACAAATCATTAACAGTAACAGGGCTGGATTAAAGCATGAGGGGAGTCGAAGCAGAAAAATGAGCTGTCAGCCCCTATTGACCGTCCAGCTCCTTCCACACTGTGTGCACTGTAGGGATGTAACAGGATATAAATACATTATTCTGACACGAGGAGATAATATGTTCTGAACAGATCTGAGCAGCATCCGCAGAGACAACTTCTGAAAATTTCCTGAAAATGCCAGTGTAATTTACAACTCATATACATGGTAGAATAAAGAAAACACAATCAGGAACATGGCGCTGTAAATTGCTTTAAGCTCCATATCTAGTTCATCAGCCGTCGTCATCCTCAAAACCTTTATACCAGGAAAACGGCCCGACTGATGCGCCGCAGTATTTCCATCTTCTGATCTGATGATGAAGCTTTCCTCTCGCTGTAACTACAACCTTCATTTGCTAGAAATGCTTTGATGGGATGTTCTTTTTCAAAACCTTCCTAACATTTTAGCAGCAACACTTCAGTTGGTTTCCTTCCATTACAACGTCCAGTTTTTCATCACGGATACAAACACAGGTAGCAGCTTTGTATAACACCCCTGTTCACTGCGTGGTAAACTCAGTGATTAGTCATTTTCTCGTGTGAACTTGAAGCAGCATCATATACTGTAAACATGATATATACAATACAGCCATCACAGTTATTAATAGGCTATACTGCACTAACTCCAGCTCATGTTATCACAAATGTATAATTATTATTATTATTATTTTAAATGGGAGCAGCACAGCTTTCAGACTTGTTGCCCAAAGATTTTTCAGACACAACTGTGAAAAAGCTCTTAATGTGAAGTCTGTGAATCATAGCTTTGGGCTGGGAACAAAGTACAAGTATAATATTCTGCGAACTACGTCCTTTGGTAGAGCTAATACATGTATGTGAGTACCTGACAGATACTGGGCAGTTTGAATCTCAAAGCCAGCTGAGAAACAAATGGTACAAATTAGTCACTGTGGTTTGTCTGGAGCCTTTTGTTACACTAAGACTGAGAATGAAAGCTGCATTTGAACTCAAACTTTATTATGAGAGACAAAGCAGCTCTGTTGGACTGTACTCAGGCACAGTGGTGCTTTGAGCTGAATGCTAATGAATGTATGCTAACACACTCAAAGTTACAGTATTAACATGCACTTAGGGTGTTTACAGATATGTGGATATTGGATAACATGATGTTTTGACCTCAAGGTGAACATGAACTCCTAAACCAAATTTGATGGAGAATCCATCCAATAGTTGCTGAGACGTTTCAGTCTGGACCAAAGCTGTGAACTGACTCCTCTTGCAGTCAGGATGACGAAGGTCCGATCCACACGTACACTTGTGTCTTTAAAGGGGAGCTTTTCCTCTGCATTTCCTCCACATACAAACTGTGTTCTAGGTCACTGAAAACTGAGTTTTAAAAAAAAAAAAACCTTTCCAGACTTCACCTTCAGTGTTGAGGTGTAGACAGGAAAAACGCCATTATCTCCTTTGATTACAGGAGGTGATTTTGTGCAATTTGGCCACTCGCCTTCTGGTAAGCCGCGCTCCTCACGGTGCTTGACAGCATGTTGTTGAGTTTTCATGTGGATGGAGATTTTTTTAAAACAGTGCTTGTATAGATGAGGTTTTTTTTAAGAACGAGAAAGGAAAACCTGTTTTATTAAATACAAAACAACTAAAAAAATAACTGTATATCTTTTCATTTTAATTTAAAGGGTTGAGTTTAACCTTCATCATCTGTTTACGATTTTTCTGATTGCTATTTTATGTTTCCAGGAGATTACAAATTGTGGTGTTCCTCATCTTTTTTCCAATTAATAACAGCAGAGGAAATGCATCATTATCAAACAGAGACAGGACACCTGTAACAACAGAGCGAATCATATTGTCAGTGTGACTGTGCTGGATGTTACCAATGTCTCAGCACTGACTTTACATTCACAGGAAAAAATAAAAGCACCATGGTCATTACAGATGCTTGTGTAGTAACAATGCTCGCATGTGTGGTGGAGCTGGCAGGCTGCAGGACCCGCTGCACCTCATTAAAGCCAACCTACTGACAGTGAAGTGACAAAAAAACATGCCCGGACACCTGCGTGGAGTGTGACTTCCTCAGGCAGCTCCTCATCAGTCAGCCCTCCCTGTCTGCTGGCATTAAGCTCGCTCACAGCCCCGATGCCGACCGACTGTTTAGATGAGGCAGCGCAGGTGAACAGGACCAGTGTGTCTGATTCCTGTTACACTGAAATCTTTGAAGTAAATACAGTCATTCAAGAGGCATGAATTTATGTATATCTTTTCTCAGAGGGAGAAGTTGCAGTGGATTTTCTTTTGATTTTAATGAATAACTAGTGGATAATTTACAGAGGGATTTGTACGGATTTTCTTTCAACATTCATGTAAAATACCTCATAAAATAAATATGACTAAGAATATTGAAGCGCAGAAACAAATACTAAGACTTAGCACGTCAAATATCTGCATTTCTACAAGATTATCAGGTGCTGCTGGGCCACTGCTGAGCATCTGTGGCTGATTGCTGCCTTTAGGTCTGGCAGTGCGTTTGGCATTGTCTATTTCTACAACTGGCCTCTTCTCAGTGGTTGTTTGGGCATCGCATCATGTTGAATCAACAGCAGTGAGACACAGCTGTGTGACTGGCTGTTCACACCAGAGAATCGACACACAGATTCAGTATAAAATCAGAATTAATGATTTTCCTATCGTCACCCTGTAAAATGTGGCAATAGCCGATATGATCTCGGTGGGGGTGATGGTGGTGGGGCGTTACGTCAGCCTGTGAGCGAGAGACACAGAGCGACCCAAGAGTGAGAGAGAGTCAAGTTTTGCTCCACATTCTCTCTCTCTCTCTCTCTCTCTCTCTCTCTCTCTCTCTCTCTCTCTCTCCCTGTTAGGGTTGAAAGTCGTATTTGCAACAATGAAAAGCACAACCGAGAGTGTGTGTGTGTTGTAGCTACAAGCGGGCGGATGCCAACTATGGCAGGGCAAATTAAATTTCTCATTAATTAATTCAAATAATAAAATTAATAAGTTAATACATTATTGGGAAACAGGCCAAATATCATCTTGACATTGGCAATAAGCTATCAGCAATTACCCTGATGAGAAGAGATCATCATCCATTGGCACAACCCTGCTCACCACAATTTTAGAAATAC
>NW_019525521.1:749450-807644 GCF_002814215.2 Seriola lalandi dorsalis | reverse complement strand
TCTCTCTCTCTCTCTCTCTCTCTCTCTCTCTCTCTCCTTCCCTGTTAGGGTTGAAAGTCGTATTTGCAACAATGAAAAGCACAACCGAGAGTGTGTGTGTGTGTGTGTGTGTGTGTGTGTGTGTTGTAGCTACAAGCGGGCGGATGCCAACTATGGCAGGGCAAATTAAATTTCTCATTAATTAATTCAAATAATAAAATTAATAAGTTAATACATTATTGGGAAACAGGCCAAATATCATCTTGACATTGGCAATAAGCTATCAGCAATTACCCTGATGAGAAGAGATCATCATCCATTGGCACAACCCTGCTCACCACAATTTTAGAAATACTAAAAATATTTTTTCCCGGTTTTTAATTATGATCTGTCTAAACTCAAATTTACACCTAATTCCAGTTTAGCACTTAGCACCAAATCAAATGAAAGTGTTGCCATTTTATTTTCCAGCCTGGGTAAATGGTGTTTAAAGCCCTCTCCACACAGCCAGGAATAAAGTCCTGGTAGCGGGGAAGTGGGTCTAGCATCAGGTCAGGGTTTAGACCATGTGTAAGATTTTAATTGAAGAATGTCGTCTCCCTCCATGTTGCTGAAAACCCCCAAATTCCCAGAGAATTTACCAAGGACATGAGCTCAGTGTCTTCCATGGCAGCTACTTATTTGGTTGCCTGGCACATTGTGTCAGTGTTAGCCTTCAGAAGAGAGAGGAGCGAATGTAATTTTGAAAGATTTATTTGAGATCATTTTAAGCGTCCAGTTGCTCCATTGGTCAATGAAGCAAAGTATTACATGTCAAAATGAACAAATGTAGGCAAAAAAAAAAAATCATCTTCCCCCGAGGTACCTGGAGAACCAGCAGAAGCCTGAGCACATTAAAGAGTGGGATTAGATAAAAGCGCTGTCACTGATGATGTGCGGCTGACATTGATGGGGTGGGATTTCAACGGCAAAAGACTGATGCTGACAGACAGGAGGACCGAACGGAGGAGAGGAAGGTAATGAAGGAAAAGAGTAAGAAAAAAGCAGGAGGGATTATTTCAGACTGAAAGACGGAGAGGATGTTGTTGTGCAGAAAAACGTGAAAGGTCGGTGTATTATGTGTGTGATAGTGCGGCGGTGTATCTACTGCAGATAGTTAAAGACAGATGAGAGAGAGTGTGTGCACCAGACAACAGGAAGAGAGAGAGAGAGAGAGAGAGAGAGAGAGAGAGAAGCAGAGAAATGGGACTTCACTAGGCCTCCTATATCCAGGGATAATAGAGCTGTCACAGTGTTTTGACT
Source organism: Seriola lalandi dorsalis (assembly GCF_002814215.2). Lineage (NCBI taxonomy): Eukaryota > Metazoa > Chordata > Actinopteri > Carangiformes > Carangidae > Seriola > Seriola lalandi. Next base: position 806,363 of record NW_019525521.1, on the reverse strand, counting down.
CAGGGCATTGATTCTGCCTTTAATTGCTTTAGGCCTCCGCTGGCTGGATAGCAGTCCGAGGATATTAAATGTAATGTATTGTTGCACTAGAACAGTTATGACACTGATCACACACTGATATGTACTCATGTGTTGTCAGTGCCAATAATCCTTTCATCGATTGGGGCCGCCTCCAAACAATTACTGCGATTGTTTGGGGGCATAACTCATAGAGAGAATCGCTCCCTTTCCATCCCGCATGGGTATTTTATTGAGCCAAACTAATGATTTCCGTCATCCCTGCCCTCCTCTGTTGTCTCTGCGCTTCTTTATCTGCAATCATTTCCAAAGGAATAGGAATAAAATTTATCTTCAGTCATACATCAGGATCAAATACCAGCAGTTAATGAGTTCAGGTTCTTCCCATTTTGACCAAGTGTATTTTCTATTCCCTATTCTATTTTCTTTCTTTTTTCAGTCAGCTCCACAATTATACTGATTTCCAAGCATCCCTTGGTCCATTTAGTGAAACAGTCTAAAAAGCCATGGGATGAATGAAACAACAAGTCAGTGTGAAGTGTCATTCAATCATGTCTGGTTAGAGTGGTTCCAAATGGCCTCTGTCGAAGGCAGCGAGAGAAACAAAGCTGCTGACTCATTGAACGGTTTTCCTCTATAAATCTTTCATCTGAAAGTTCATTTTGATGACAGCCTCAACAGTGGAGTCAGTATGTGGATATTTTAATACTAAATGTTGAATATACAGTCACAACAGTGAGAACAAGCTTCACCAAATTAAGAGTTCTGAATGGATTCAGATTAAATTCAAGCAAATGATTCAATCAATTCATCGTTTTCCATGAAACTCAACGTCTGACCAGAGGCCGCACCGTCAGGGGAGGCAAACCAGGAAAATGCTTGGGGCCCTCGAATGGAAAAGGGGCCCCCAATGGCCGGATGATGTGTACTGTAGCTCGCATCTACCCATTTCCTGCACGTGAAGCATTCAGGGGACATCTGTAAATTGTAGTGTCTATGGATAGTCTGCATGTGAGGTGTTTAGGGGACATCTGTAAACTATAGCATCTGCCGATAGTATCCATGTGGGGTGGGGGGGTTCTTTGATGGACTTCAGAGTCTAGGATCGCCACGGCCTCTGACTCACTGTTACGACGATGGTGGGACTACTCGGCCCAAAATGAATGGCCAAGTATTTTCTACTGGTATTTTTGCAAGATTAATAGAAACTTAGTTTACACTGGTATGTATACTGACTCCAGGAAATACCCATATCCTCGCACTCTTAGTCTGACAAAAGCTTTCACCTTCTCAGCTTTTATTTGTTGCCAAACTAATTCCCAGCGATGTAAATGAAGGAGTATACGAGCTGAAATCGTGCAGCTGCTGACACCAGCTGCTGTCTGGACGTTCCTCCTCTGCATCCTCTGTGTGTCCTCCTGATGTCTGCAGGGATGTCAGTTATTCAGCACAGTCGGCTGGTACCTGGTGTTGCGCAACGTTAGCATAGCTGAATGTTAGCATTCAATAAAAGGTAGCTGAATGAAAGAAGTAATTCCAGTGTGACAAATACAGACCACAGCTCTGTTGACAAGCATGTCTAGAGACAGTGTAGCATTAATAAGTTACTAATTAAGCTTTAAACAGGTATGACAACACAAGAAGAAGAAGATAAAAAGTTGGAGAAATGGGACAAAAGCAGGAATCTGTCATATGATTCAGTTCTGTGATTGGCATATAACAGGCAATGAGAAACTGCACACAGTATATACTGTATGTATGTATCATCAATATGGCAACAGTACGGAAATGTTACCAAAAGCTCCACTGTCTAACGCCAACTTAAATTACAATCGTGTTGATTTTACATCCATATTTTACATGTCAATCAGACACAGATGCAGAACGGAGCGGCTCTGTAATTGGAGAGCCTCTCGATGCAGCCATGCTAACAGTGTCTCCTGATGCCAGGCTTAAATCTGTGTAGTGGTTGCTCTGAGATGAAAATGATATCGATCTACTCATCTGACTCTGGGTAAGATGGCAATCAATGTGTATTTCCCAAAATGTCAGGCTGTTTATTTTAACGCGGCGCTATAGCCATGTCTCACTTTAGCAGCTCCAAATGACAGCAGGAGATTGCAGCTGGTGTTTTAAAAGTGTTGATGGATTTTATTACCCAGAAGCCCTGTGAGTTTATTATATGTCCTCCTCCTCCTCCTCACAGTTTGTCTAGTGCCAATACCCAGCACCAGAGTTTTTTTTACATACACCGCATGAATCCATTGTGTAGTAGTGGGTCGGGACACTTTTCTGTATTGTAGAACCACTTTGTGATTCACACTGTTTTTATGGGAAGCTTAAAAATCACAAACATGAAATCAAGTGTTGTAGCTAACAAGCAATTTCTCACTTAAATATCCAAGAGCACACAGAGCTGCACGAGCATCCCACCGGTGTCTTTCTGTCCGTTTGAGGAGCTTTTCGCTCTGTTTGGTTTTCACAAACTCTTCAGCTTCATAGATGCTCACCAACGACTTTGACCGTTTGAAATCGGATGCTCTGATGCTTTACGGTTTAAGATTAAACTCAGTGGTGATTCTAGAGTCCGTCGGTGCCCTAGGCAAAAAAAAGAATTTAAAGAGGGTCCCTCCAATCAGTGATCATCACCATTAAATAATCTGACATCTACAGAAGATGTGCCAAATCTAAACTTTTTTTCTTTTAATTCCAAATGTTCACGTTAGCAGAATTTACAAAATATAAATACCAAAAATGTGGCAAACCTTGTAATTTTCAAAATGCAGATTATAAAGAACCATACAAACCTAAATAAACAACTAAATAACTTCAACATTGTCATATTGTAAAAAGGCCATCAACACATAAAGCCCCTTTAAGAGTGTTTCCTACTGTGTGCTGTTGGTAACTGGTGAATTTTAAAAACCCTTTAGCTACTTTCAGATGCACATTGGGGGGCTGCTTGAAGAAATGGATAATTATATAGGTAGTTACAGTCAGTTTAGTTTAATTTAATTAACTTAAGATTAAAAATAATAATGATCTTGTATGTATGTGCAGCTTTAGTGGAAATAATTTTAACACCACTTTAGAGATGTTGATGCAAATCGTCCTGGGGCCCCTTTAGGGAGGTTTCTCACTGAGATGTCACTGCAAATCGTCCATTGGTTGTTTAAGGGCGAGGGAGCCGCATTTTGAGACATTGCTGCAGAGTTAAGTGTGTCAGCTCTCCGGGGCCCCCTTACTACCCAGGGGCCCCAAGCAGTTGCCTGCCTGGCCTGTTCACAAGCTGCGTCTCTGCTTGTTTGCTGCAAAGAGCTCTCTTTAGCTGTGCTGCACTTTAGAGCTAAAATAAATAGCTAAATGTTATTCTATATAATTATCTTTTTGTTTTCTTAATTTTTACTGTAAAACCGCAAAAAGCAATGATGTCATCAACTCAACCCTCTGCATTCCTTTGTCTCCTTTCTTTTTTTTCTTTTTTGGGATAAAACTTATTCAAGTAATTCTTTATAATAATGTTGATTTAATCAGCTATTACTGTTGTCGGCCTGAATCCAAGGTGAAGCTGTATGACCGACGCGCTCTCCAGTGGTCCTCATTAATCAGCTAATTAGCGTGGAGCGTTCTGCATAGTGGCTTTACTTGAGTTTGGTTGTGTGGTTAATGTTTTGCGGCTCTTGAGCCTTGAACCTTTATCGTATATATTCTGACGCTGGTCTGACAGGACACCAAATAGCTTCTTTGCAAGACAAGGTGTTCAGCCAGAAAAACAAAAAAAACCCACATTTTGTTGTAATGTGTATTAAATTTAGGTTTTTGAATCTATGATAATGTAGAGAGTTTGGTACTGTTTCCATCATACTGCAGTGGATATTCTGCAGCTCATGATTGCTTTACACCATTAGAAGCTAATTGTTGACTGCAGTTAGAGCTAAGGTTAATGTAGCTTTTCTAAATGAAGCCTCATATTGGTCACAGCACAATATTTACATCGACTGTGCCTGTTATACAGAGGAGGCAGCAACGACAAAGAGCTAAGGGGGACGGTTAGGGGGAGAGTTTCACAAAACTGGACTATGTCCCACTTCTGCAATACAAACCAACTCAAACCAGGTTGTGAGTAGATTTACTGGCTCCAAACTGGTTGATGTTTGAGTGTGGTGTGGATGGATGCGGTTTTCCCACACAGCAATGCACAACTGCAAACGAGGCGCTACTAACAGCTGTAAGAACTTAAACCTAATTGTGGATGAGGGTAAAGGCTGGATCATCCATTCTTTGGCTGAATGTGTAATATAGTGACATTCATACAAGTATTTTCTCTGCACAGACTCAAAGAAAGACATTTATGTGTCTCTTCAAAAAACGATAATTGCAGCCTCAGATAGTTTCACAAAAATCAGTAAATGGGGAAAAAAAAATTGAAAAGATACAGTCTTTTGAAAGTTGCACGTGGGTGCAGCAGTGTTTTAGTTTTGGTCCTCATCCAAAGAAATTAGATCAATTTGTGGAGCACATCCAGTGGTGTAGAGGTTGGTGAGGGTTCTAGTCCTTGATACACCACAAGGGACTTGTACTGGTTGGCCGGCAGCACATTAATGGAAGACTAAAAAAATGACAGAATGATATATATAGTACGTCTGGAAAGATTACTTGGATTTATCTTGAAATAAAACACCAAATACATCAAACTTCAGCAGCACGGTAATGTTCCCTCTGGCCTAATTTCAGCTGGGATCATAGCCTGTAAATAAAGATGGACGGCTGGACTCCGCCCCTAACTCCTGCTAATCCAAAATTGAGCGGGGGGGGGGCGTGTGGAGCTGAGACTTCAGTGCATGAAAGCTTGTGGCAACAATACACTCACCCACGTGTCATTCAAAGCAGCCACACCCTCAGTTATGCAGAACTTTAAGCCTTAATAAATGTAAACAGGTGAGTTACATAAACAGGTGAGTTATATAAACAGGTGAGTTATATAAACAGGTGAGTTATATAAACAGGCGTCATGAAGGAGGAAATTATCTCTAGAGACCAAAACAGTTTTTGTACCAGGCTGTAAACATGTTTATTTCTGCTGTAAAGTTGCACATTTTAACATGGGAGTCTATGGGGACTGACTCACTGTTGGAGCCAGACTCTAGTGGTCGTTAGAGGAACTGCAGCTTCTGGTACGACAGTGTTGACTTCATTTGGGATTGGCTGCTCACTGACTTGAATGAACATTTTTACTTTTTACTGTGTGCCTGTGTCATGTGACATGGAAATGACACCGTCAACGTGTCCTCCTCCTTCGGTTGACATTTTCATAAGTTTGAAAATACGTTGTTGGTCCCTCCCCTTCCACAACGTAGCCAAAATGGCGACCATTGAGGGTGAGAAGCGTCCATAGTTTTACATTACTGTAGTTCTAGAAAAGATTAGAACTAGTACCTGAAGAAAAATAGACATAAACAAGTAAAAACTTATTAGAATAAATAAATAAATGTATGAATAGATGGAAATAAATATATGATTAAATGAATAAATAGAAATAAATAAAGTAATGATAAGAACTCACTGACAGAGAAGATATACGGGGAGAAGACTGGAGTGCTGCCAGGAGATTAAGGAAGCACCACGCAACGTCACGACGATGTTATGATCTGTGATCTGTGTGAAACTGCAGGACTGATACAGAGGCAGCCGGTAAGACGCTTGCTGGGCTCTAACAGACTCTAACATAATCTGAGAGACTGGTAGTATGTTTGATCTGGCGAAGCACACAACATTAGCATTCATTTGGTGTGAGGTTTCTGGCTACCTGGTGAATGTGAGTACAATATTCCCACTTGTTTTAGCTCTGTTTTGTTCTCCACCGTCATCTGACGGCAGTATTTGGGGTTTTTTTTGTTGCTAAATGATCCAGTATGTTCACTAGCTGTCTGCCTTAGAGTCTGTCAGCTGTGTGTTGTTGTGCAGGTAGTGCACAGTGGATTTGTCAGAGCTTTTTTTCGCTGACAACAGCTGCCTGATGCTGGAGGTTGATGAGGGTGGGCGTTTATTTCTGTTTCCTCTGTTTCTGAAGTATATTTTCAATTTCACTGCCCCTGAAAATGTTTGTATAGGCCGGAAACCCCAAACAACAAGCTTACATTGGCTAAATGCTGCATAGAGCTGCAGGGTGGGCTGTTATTTCCCAGTGGGTTAGAATTACTAGCATCCCTTTCACATTACACAGTCATCTGATGTGATTTTAATAACAAAATACCCCTTAACGGAGCTTGTAATGCAGACTGAATGATCCTTGACTCAGTGGGTCAAGGTCACCTCAAACACAGCCTGACTCAGATCACAGTTTTTTATACGTCGCTGTTTTCATTATGTTTGATTTGGTATTCTGGCGAGCGGGGATGAGCTCATGTGAAGCCTGTCTCATCCTGTGACACCGCCTCATCACCTGAGACTCCGCATTCATTCCACTCTAACTCCTCACACCTAATTTAAATAGCCACTTAAATCTTGACTCATCCCGTGGGTTTTACTTTCAGCATCTGATTTTTTTTTCCTGTCTCTCTCTTTTTTTTTTTCTTTTTTTAACCTCTTTGTCTGAAACAATAGTGTTACCATGGCAAAATAGCTGTCAATGAAAACAGAGGGGATTGCTGTTGGTGTGGAGGGGTGGAGGAGTTGTCACAAGCTTCTACAACAGTTGGATTAACATTTAGGCAATTTTCCACAGTGTGCTTGAGATGATGAAGCTGCACCACTTTCACATTCAGCCTGAAATTACACTCCAGCGATGCTTTATTTAAGTATTATCTGTGGTCTCCCCTTACATAACCCCAGATGAGATGCCACAGCTTTGACATGAATGCTGCCAAGGTGTTATTACGGTGGGGAATGTGACTGTAAATTACACAAACCACATGCCATTTATTTTCTGTTTCCTCGCATAGAAAATTGAGGGAATAATTCAACTCAGTCAAATGAGATAATACAGTCGTGCTCTCCAGTCCTTGTTTATACAAAACTATTGTTGCAGCGAATGAGTTGTTGCTGGATTATAATAATTAAATACACCCACACTGCAGATTTTGAATTGACGGGGCTCTTTCAGTCAGTCTCAGGTCAATGGCACGTCTGAAGACCAACATATAGGTTGAAGGAAGAAAAGGGAGAAATTCACAAAGTGTGTGTGTGTGTGTGTGTGTGTGTGTGTGTGTGTGTGTGTGTGTGTGTGTGTGGAGAAAGCGGGGAATGCAGCAGGAATTACTGATTCAATAACCTCAGGTGGAAGCAGACAGAAAGCACTTTGGGTGAGTAAAGAAAGTCATTTCAAACTGTCGATCAAAGCGAATCACTGACATCTGCCTGAAGATGGAGGTATCAATCACCCAGAGTGCAGCGGGGTTTATACTGGTAACACAGTGACATTAAGGCCCAAACTGAGGACTGGTTACTGGAGATTACTCTCAGTCCGTTCATTGAGTCGGGAACTGTGACTCCGATTGGCTGCAGCCTGCAAACTAGGGTTTTACTTGGATGAGAATTTTCAAATCAAACCTGATCAGCCAATTCTGCTGCACACAAAGATTTGCTGCTGCTGCTGCTGCTGCTGCTGCTGCTGCTGCTGCTGCTGCTGCTGGCTCCAGAAACTCTTACATATACAAATGTATACTGGAATATCACCTGGTCCCAGCTTTTCTGTGTGTCAGTTAGTTTGTGGTCATCTTTTAACAATTATTATCGTTATTATCTGCTGATTTTTTTTTTCAATTAATTGATGTTGTTTATTCAATAGTTTTTCAGACAGTAATATTTTAACACAGGGGCCTTCAATAAAACAGGGCCACATGATAATGCAGCTAATGTAAATTAAAATCCACATTTTTGTGTGATGAAATTAGCAAAAAGCAACAGACAGACTGAACACGGGACTTTTGAGGCCCCTGGCCGTTTGGGGCCCTGGGTGAATGGGCCACTTTGCCTGGTGTGTAATCGAGTCTCGTTCCTTATTGTCAGCCAATAATAGAAATAAACTAAAGGAGCAAAACACTAGACAGTTTTAGATGAAGCAGCACATTCAGTATCAAGGTGTCAGAAACATCAGCCCTCTTTCTTTTTCCATTACAGTTCAAGTAGAACCTGCCATGATGTCATTCTGTCTTGCTCTGTATAATGACGCAGCAAGTAAAAGGAAAGTCTGGTGCTCCAGCTGCCAGCGTAAGATTTGAATTACAAATTATTATCATAAAGGTTAATGTGTATTATGGACCTGTGTCTCAGTCTGTCTAAAAAGGAAGCTGACAAAAAGGCAATTTGCTTGTAAACAGGGAATTATCTTCATTTTCTTTTTCTTTATTTATTTAGGAATTGAGTAAAAATTTTGTTATTATATGCAGCACAGTATAAGTCGATATACAGCGATAAAATGAAATTGAAAGCACTAAAACAACAAAGACGAAAAGCATATAAATCATATATACATATAAAAAGCATATAAAAACTCTTGACGTAGCACTATGATATTTATCTAATAGCTTCAATAGAACAGAAAGGGCATTTACATATTTGAAGCTTTGCTCCGCAGCCTTTAAAGAACTCCACCAGCACCCGTTCCAAACATCCCATATGTACCTCATTATTTCCTACATGTTCCGCATTTGTTCTACACATCAGCAGTCCCAGCAGCAGCAACAAACAGACGCAGCCTTCTAACACTGGTGGAAATCTTCTAATTGGCTATGTAACAATGGTCCAGTAGAATGGTTGAATACATAAATGACGGGAGAGTTGGATTTCGCCATTCGCAGGACGTCACTGTGCAACACTAAAGGCAGTGACTTCAATCACAATCCTTAACAGAACAGATTCTAATATCGCAGCACAGAGTAGACGTCTAATCCCTTTGTTTTTAAAAAGGAACGTTATCATGAAAGGCTCTATTTTCAGTTCATTGCATTAAATGACTAAGGACTTCTTTAAATTGACAAGTTCTATTTATGACTTTCAAACTCAGGAAGTGGGACAGGATCAAATCAAAAACGTCCAGAACTGAAACTCTCATCCAGAAAAAAAATGTTACCAGAATATGTAATAACATAAACAATAAGCAGAGCTGGGAGAGTCAGAACTGCAGCGAAGGGTTTTCTTCTGCTGAAGTGAATGTTAGTTAAAAAGACTGTTTCCTGTTGATGGACAGTCGGGAGATTAAGGTTCAGTTTTGTTGAGATAAGGGCAGAGGATCTGATGGCTGCTGACAACATCACTGTGCTGTTTCCAAGGACGGTGTGAAGTAGAGGGAACGACAGGAGCCACAGAAACCACAGTGTATTTCAACACAAAACTTTTCTGCCATTGTTTTTAACAAATAAACTGAACTGAACTCGTGTAACAACTTTGTCAAATCTCTTCAGGTACCAGTGTTATCCTTTGTTTATTTTGCAATGGTTAAAGGTGTCGGGGGTTATTTGAAACAGAAGGAAAAAGAAGAATGTCTCTTCTAGACGTTCACTTTATAGTCTCAAGCTCACAGGGTGTTGCTCGCTTCTCACAATCCCAGAAGCTCATGGGTGCAGTGGTGATCCTACATTCTGAATTCATTGACATCCGGATTACATTTAGCATGTAATTGACATGCTCAGCTCTTTTTGGGGCAGCGGTATTTCTCTTTTTGCCACAATACCGGCGCATGACGAGGCACTTAACTTATGTTTCCACGCTTCATTTTTACAAATCAATTCCCAGTGTCTTATTGAAGTTGTATCATAGAGAACCGGGAAGCTCTCGACTGCAACAACTGGCTTTTATTCCATTTTGCTTGATGTGCTTTTATACGTTGTTAAGTTGGAGGATAAAACAGCTGTGCTTCGGTTTCCCCCAGGAATCAAAATAACTGTGATAGGTTGTCACAAGGTTATCACTCCCAGAGTGATCACTACATGACACTGAAGTCTTGAATCGTGGTCAGTGACACCAGATGTTACGTCAAGGTTGTTGCACCTGCACACTAGTTTGAGTTCATATATGCGAACAGGGGGTTTACGAGAGCATGGCCTGACTGTGTATGTCATGTGTGGGTAAACTAATGGAGATGAATGGAAAGGGTTCATCCTTTAGGGAGCATGAATGTGCTTGGTGAATTTTGCGGTATGCTGCCCATTAGATATTAATTTTTCTTGTGCACTGCGGGGGATTTCAGCCTGATGGTGCCACTAGAGTAAAGGAAGCATTAGGATTGATCCCCTGGAGACCATGAACATCCGCAGCAAATTTTAATCAAAACCATTCATTAGATTTTGGAGTCACAATGTCAAGGACCAAAGAGTTGTCGAGAGGATGATTTTCCCTAATTGCTGTGCTACAGTCGGCCTCTGGGGACTATAGAAATTCACAACAAAGTCCATGGCAATCAATGTGGCCAATAGCTGTTGAGATATGTTTCTCTGAGGCGTTTGTCGGGCTTGTAGATTTACTGGTGGAGCTGTCTTATATAAACCCAGTTTTGCTTTTAGATTCACAGAAAAGCACTCAGACCTCTCCTCCCTGCAACACTACAATTAATCAGCACTTACAACATCACATCATTAAAGTCAAACCTTTCCTGTCATAACTGCAAACACAGGCAGTGCTGTTCATTTTTTCACAATTTATGTCCCTCCATCAACCCCCCCCCCAACCACACCTCGAACGTCTCCTCTGGCTGCTGTGATGGTTTACCTCATAAAATTGATTAAGACACTAATGCCTGCCGATGAGAGACTTGAAGAACTTGTCCAAGGTTGCTCCTCAGATTGAAACGCTATCCATTATCCAGGAGCAACATGCTATTAAAGTTTACAGATAGAGCGGCGATCTGTTAGGGTGATGGGCGCGGGATTTGTGGGTCCAGGACTGGAGAGGCTCGTCCCCCGCAACAGCTGAGCCGAGCGAAAGCTTTAATATCGGCAGTATATGAGCGCTCACTCTGATTTATGAAAATGTTTTACAAATAACGTTTTAATGATGTAATATAAGCCTGATACACTTTATCCAGGGAGTTAATTCTTGCATGAGGAATCAAGCTCAGTTTTAACAGTTTCACAATCGTTTTAAAGGAATGTGACATCTAAGCGCAATTTCTCCCCATCTATGCTTTCATTTCTGCCTTTTAACTTTGGGAAATTTTTGTGATAATTATTTTATTAGCTTCTGAAGTCAGGCATGTGAACTTCAAAGCTGATATGGATTCATGGCAAAGTATTCTGAAGAGACTCCCTCTCTCTCTCTCTCTCTCTCTCTCTCTCTCTCTCTCCCTCTTTCCCTCTCTCTCTCTGGCAAACTTTTTATCTGCTTAAAGAGGTCTATTGCTTATGGAATCAAAGCACCGCTGGAGCACAGCCTCTCAATAATGCAGCACACACACCTTCCCTGGCTATGGTTCACAGGAAGAAAAAGTGAAAAAGGTCTGACTCCAAACCCCAGAGCAATTGTTAAATAACAATGATTTGAAGCACCTCCAGTGTTATTATTCATTTCCCTGAGTGAAACAAAAGCAGCAATGTTTTATTTTTTACATCTCTGACACATCATCTCTACCTCCATAACTCCGAGCTTGTCACGACATTAATGTGACTCCTCCCGTCACCTTGTCTTAATCTTGCGATAAAATTCACCCTGTTTTTTGAATCATAATTAAGCCTGTGATTGAATGTAGCATCCATTAATACTGAAAATGACAAAGAATGGAACTCCTGAATATTTGACTGATTTGCCACTTAATTTCCATAAAATAAGATCATATCTTACACTGTTATTATAGTCTGCATAAGTAATAGCTATCGCGTAACTATAGCAATTAGTCAACATGGATGTGACAAAATGTCTGACACCAAAATGATTGATGGTACAAACGTTGAATTTTCATAGAAGTAGAAGTAGATCACAACAAAGGAGTGAGCCCCTGTCTTTTAAATGTGTCTTGCTGTGTCTGCAGTGAAGCCTATGGATCTAAGGGGGATTTTTGACACACCACCCCTGGCCACACACAAGCACGAACACACACACACACAGAACTGTTTCCTTCAGAGTTTACAAGTTGACCAGGAAACACAAATCTGAGAGACAGAGGCTTTCTGCTATCTGTCTCTTCACATCTTCAGTGATCTAAACTCAGTTGGTGGCTTTTCGAGCCCTGGCGAGAGGTTATGATGGAGTGAGTCAAACTTCTGAGTGATAAAACTTTTCTAAGACCCAGACTTATCATTGCAAGAAGCGAGAGAATTGCCCTGGTTGCATATGCAAGCGTCTGCTGCCTTATCCCTGATAAAGATGATAACGATGACAATTTAATTCCTAAAGCAAGTCTGCACTGTGGAGCATTTTGTTATGTTAATAATAAAGTTTGGTAGCTACTCATTTTACTTCTTCGTCGCAGTGTATATCTTGAAAATTACTTTTCCTTTCAGTCAATATTAAAGGTCTCCTGTGTGGTTTTCTGTGTTATGACACACAGTTATCTTTATATTGTGTCTCGCACAAAACACATCAAAATCCCCCAGTTTGCCATTAAGGTCTGGAGCAGTATATGTTACACCTCTTTTTACAACAGTAAGTGAATGCATCACTGGTCATGTGGTGCCTTTTTTAATTGCCTGGTAGAACAAGTTGTGCCCATAGAACTGTAAATAAAGATGGACGTAGCCTCTGTGACATCACCCGCACGTTTCTGATGAGCGGGTTTGAAGCTCAGAGTGAGCTGCTCCGCCATTGCCATCTTGGCAGTGTCTGACTTGGCCCCTAACTCCCAGCTAATCCAAAAATGGACAAAGAGGTGGGGCGTGTGTGGAGCAAAGACTGCATGCTGGTTTATTCAGCAACTTTAGTCCTTAATAAAATGTAAACAGGTGAGTTATATAAACAGGTGCCGTGAAGGAGGAAATTAGCCTTAGAGACCAAAACTGTTTTTGTACCAGGCTGTAAACATGTTTATTTCTGCTGTAAAGTTGGACATTTTAACATGGGAGTCTATGGGGACTGACTCACTGTTGGAGCCAGACTCTAGTGGCCATTAGAGGAACTGCAGGTTTTGTCACTTCTGTCTTGGCTCCATTTTTCAGCCCTGGGAGTTGCCACTTTGTTCAGTAATTAATCAGTAATCAAGCCAAATTGTGGTTTGTCTTTTGTATCCGTCTACAGTCTGTTACAGTTGTCATTTATTAGTTTACGATATCAACAGTACAGTGTTTTTGATTGCCATTTCCATTCCACTGCATCTACGATGCAATTACTACTTGTACGTGCATTAACTTCATAACCCTTATGGTGGATCTACTGTGTTGAAGTGACTTAAGACAAATGGTCAGGAATGGCTGTCATTTCACACCAATGAAATATTATTTAATACAACTGTACGTGTCAATAAATGTTGGTCAGGAAAAGCAGAACAATGTAGCATCACTTGGTAACGCTGTGGATACATTTGCTTAAGATAAACGTCAAGTAGGCTGTCTGATACAATATGATTGACAGTTGTCTCCAAATAAAACTGTTCCACGTGTGACTGGATGCATGCATTCCTGAATGAGCTATCTTTGTGTCAGATTTTCAAATTGGAAAACACATCAACTATACTGAAAAAGAAGGAAAAAAATCAATTTATTTTTAAGTATCCATCAGCGTCTGTGCCGGAATAAATTTGAAGCTAGAAATAGGTCATGCAGTTGCTGAATCGTACTTTATTTTATATCCACAGCCCACACTTGCTTGTCGATGAGGTTCAGGAGTTCTGAGATGCAACAGCTACAGCAGTTCACTGCCGGGTCCAACACATAACCAGCTGAGCTGAATCAGTTCTTCAGTGGATGGTTTCCATCATTTAACCTTAGGCGTAAATGAGCTTGCATAATGTCGATCGATAGAGGCTCACATGTGCATTCACATAATGTGCATTCACATAATGTGCATTCACATAATGTGCACAATTTTGATCTATATTTGGAAGCACTGAGTGCATGTACAAATTTATCCAGGTGTTTCCATTATGAGGCTAATACATGAGAAGTGCATTTAAAAGCAATGCAATCTAAATTTAGCCACCAAAATCAAATTTGTTTCAAATGAAAGAGCTTAAACACCAGCCCTGTTTAGGCAAGGCCACTTCACTCAGTCCTGCATAGATTATAATGCATAAGGCGCTGAAAGAATAATGAAGCATGGATGGAAACACATTTATAACAGCGACAAAACCACGGCAAATTAAACTACTAGGGCACTGGGGCAAAAATTTGCTTTAGGTCCTTACTGAGCCCCTGTTTTGGTTCATTTTATTAAACACAATTTTTAGAGGGATATGCACCATGCAAATGTTGATGCACAGACAAATTGAAACACAATGAATATGGGGCGTTTGAAACCCCTGAGAGTCTGAGTATTTCTCTCGCAAAGACGGAGAAATTGGTTGAAAAATTTTAGTCCCAATTTGAAACTGACCTGTGGAAAATGTACCTGAGCCAGACGTGCATAAGTTAACCAAAAATCTACCTCCACCAAAAGGGACCCCAGACTGGATCAAGCGAAAACCTCTAGAAAATTAAAAAAAAATAACTGTCTGTGAATTGAATAAAAAATCTCCAAAAGGACAGGGAGTGATGCATTTAAAAATGATACTAAATTGGATTCAAGCACTGTCCATTCCAGTGGATAAACCATGTATCCTTTGTTACTCTATTTAAATCCCCTTTTAGAAAAGATTAACATAGCTAAACATGTCCTGATCCACGAGCAGCAGCCTAAACACCAGCCACAGATCCTGTAAATATGAAGTGCCCATCAGTGATGTGTGACACTCTACATATGAGAAATGGGACACAATAAACCATGAGGCCCAGTTCAAACTCACGTTTCTGGAAATGACAACTGCCAGAAAGCCTCCTCAGAGAACAGGAAATATTGAAAGAACACATTTTATGAGCAGAACAGAAAAATACAATGTATGATGCTACCTCAGAGGCAGATTTTTTTTTTTCTTTTTTGGGGGGGGGGGGGGATAGATGCTCTGCCTCTCTTTTCCCTTTGGTATTATTTTGCTATAAAGCACCACGTATCAGGCTGGTTGGTAAACATGAGCAAGCTGAGTGCGGTATACTGGAGTTTTGAGTGATCAATAGTTAAATACTATCTCCTCTTAGGTGTTGAAAATGCATCTTGCAGCTTAAGTTGTCAGGATGTAAGGTAATATACCATGACAACATGCAGTGAAAGGTTCAGTTTGCTTCTTAGAAAACCAGGCACTCATCCTGTCTTCTCTCCAGTGACTATAACAGTGATACAACAGCATGTGTTATATCAGGGAGGTTGCTATAGGTAATGCTACAGGACCCTGGAGGCACACTGCTTTATGAATAGCGGCTTCGAAGAAGTCTTATGAAGAGTTATTTGTCTGAAACAACATGGTTTGCTTTTACTTTTCAAATGTAACGGAAGATAAGATGTTACGTTTGTTATTTAGCTTTTGCAAAACTCAAAAGGTCCCATATAATAAAGCAGGTGTAGTTTCTATATTGATATTGTGAAAGTATCTGTCACGGTTTGAGGTGAGTAGGAGTAAGGGGTGGACCCAAATGCGGAGCAGGAACCAGTGTCAAGGAATTTATTAACAAAAAACCAGAATCCATACATGGGACGATGCCACTGATGAAACAAACAACACCTCTCATAACCCACAAACAAACAATGATCCCATAAGAACAAGACAGAACAAAGGCTTCTTAAAGGAACAGAACTGATTAGTGATGAAGAACAGGTGGGGAAGCAGACACAGGTGGGACACATCAGGGAATTAACCAAAGGAAGCAAAACTAGAACTATCAAAATAAAACAGGAAGTGCATGGGGAAACAGAGCACAAGACAGGGAAGACAAAACTAGACACCAGAAACACTCAAAACACAGAAAACCAAAAACCAAGAAAGTCCAAAAAACAAAACCCTGGAGCCTCCAGGCTGAGACCATGACAGTATCAAAGCAATCAGTCCACAGAGAAATGCACACAGCCATTATTCAGTCAAGACTTTGTGATGTCACAACAGTCACCGCTCTCAGCCATTCCCCTGAGCTGTATTTTTAAAAAAATCTCTATTAAGGACTCTTATTTATCTTATATATATATATATATATATATAAGATAAATTTAATATATTATTTATTTATATATATATATATATAAGATAAATAAGTGTAATATATATACAGGTGAAACTCAAAAAAATAGAATATTGTGCAAACGTTCATTCAAGTCAGCAATTCAACTTCAAATGTGAAACTAACATGTGAGATAAACTCAGTACATGCAAAGTGAGATATGTCAAGGCTTTATTTGTTATAATCTTGATGATCATGGCTTACAGTTTTTGAAAACCCCAAATTCCAAATTTCAGAAAATTAGAAAAGGTTCAATACTATAGGCTCAAAGTGTCACACACTCATCAGCTAATTAATCCAAAACACCTGTGAAGGGTTCCTGAGTCTTTAAATGGTCTCTCAGTCTGGTTCAGTAGATTTCACAATCATGGGGAAGACTGCTGACCTGACAGTTGTGCAGGAAACCATCATTGACACCCTCCACAAGGAGGGAAAGCCTCAAAGATTAATTGCAAAAGAAGTTGGATGTTCTCAAAGTGCTGTATCAAAGCACATTAATAGAAATTTAGCTGGAAGGGAAAAGTGTGGAAGAAAAGGTGCACAAGCCACAGGGATGACCAGAGTCTGTGTTGGTTTGGGGAGCCATGTCATCTGCTGGTTCCTTCAGCAGACCAGCTTTATGGAGATGCTCACTTCATTTTCCAACAGGATATGGCACCTGCCCACACTGCCAAAAGTACCAAAACCTAGTTAAATAACTATCAGATAACGGTGCTTGATTGGCCAGCAAACTCGCCAGACCTGAACCCCATAGAGAATTTATGGAGCATTGCCAAGAGAAAGATGAGAGACATGAGACCGAACAATGCAGCAGAGCTGAAGGCCGCTATCAAAGCATCCTGGTCTTCCATAACACTTGAGCAGTGCCACAGGCTGATAGCATCCATGCCACGCTGCATTTAGGCAGTAATTCATGCAAAAGGGGCCCAAACCAAGTACCAAGTACATATGCAAGATTAAACCTTTCAGAGGGCCAATATTTCTCTGTTTAAAATCCCCTTTCTATTAATTGTATGTGATATTCTAATTTTTTGAGGTTTTCATAAGTTGTAAGCCATAATCATCAAAATTATATCAAATGAAGGATTGAAATATCTTGATTTGCATGTTATGAACCTATGTCATACATTAGTTTCACCTTGTAAATCTAATTGCTGGAATAAACGAACCTTTGCACGATATTCTAATTTTTTGAGTTTCACCTGTATGTTACACCTATCAAATGTCTTTTCTGCTAATTTGAGCGCTAACTGACCATCACCATTTGCATTGACTGGTAAGGTTTACTAGGCTATAATGCTGTGCTGCAATCCATTACCTGTGGTTGACCTGGTCACTCAGAAAACAGAGGCTCTGACCTTTTCGTCTGATTGGCCGATCAGTTCTTGCAAGAAAATCACACAGAGGTCTGAGAGAGGAGATGTAAAACTATACTTAGATGGTTTTTGGTTCTTAAAACCACAAATATATCTTATAGATATCAACTCTTTCAATAAAACACTGGAAAAAGTAAAAATATGGGACCTTTTAAAAATACACATTAGCTTGAGCTGACTCACTTGTAATCTAAATTTGAGACAGAAACTCTCAAAGCTCTTTCTTCAGTCATTTATAATGTGATAATGTTATACTTTTGGTTCCTATTTAGTGATACCCAAAAAATATAATATTCTGTTTTGCTAATGCAACATTTAGTGGCTAACCTGCAGAGCTGGCATTGTTTGTTTATGCTTAGTATACATCCAAGGACATAGCACAAAAGTGAATGATTAGCTAATGTAGAATGTACAAGATGTTCAGAATATAACGCCTCTTGAGAACAACCAAACAATCTTGAGGCCAGCAATGGATTTTGTGTCCTGTTCAATGACAAAAGGCAGAATAAAGAGCCAATGTTGACCTGAGACACAATAAAAGTGAATTTGGATTGAACACAAAGCCTCATTTTATTGTGCAAAGTCATGGTAGAGACAAAATCAGCATGGTTAGGGTGTGGGGGAAGGTTATAGTTAAGGTGGAAATAACTTGCAGTTGGGGAACATTCATTGTCAAGGGTAAGATCGTTGTTATTATGGGAGACAGCATGTTGGCACCACTGTCTTGTGTTAGTCACACATTTTAATGACCCATCAATCCACTCCCTCTTCTTCTCTATGAAATTCTGTACTTCTCGTGCTAGTTTTGCTTTTGTTCTTGAACGACAAGAGCATTAATTCACAGAGCTGCTACATGTCGCTGTTGTTTATTGACAACTGAACACTTTACTCTTGCTGTTATTTCTCTTGAAACTGCATTACACTTCAAATTTGCTGAGAGTTTAGTCTAAACACACCGCAATTAGTGATTATCAAAGACTGTAGTACCCATAGCAAGCTACTGTAAGAAAGTCAAGGTTCAGCTCATCTCCAGTTTCACCATTAGGAAATAGGCTTGAGCTGATTGCAACAAAATCCAGATCCTCATTCACCCTGTGCAGCTCTACCCTTCGCTTCCTGCTGCTGTGCTGTATTGTGTCATGGATTTGTGCTTAGTTTTGTTTTGCTTGTTGGTTTGGAGGCTTTTAAATCATCTTGTTGTTGTTGAAACCACTCTAATTATTTAGGCAGTTAAGCATAATGATAAGATCGTCATCAGGGACATTGTGTTTCTGACCTCGTACTGCCTGCTACACAAACATGAAGATCCATAACCATTTTCATCATTTATTTCAGACTGTGTGGGTTGAAGACTTCAGTTAACATAGTTAACAAATGTGAATATTTTTTTCACACTGATGGAAGCCTATGATTGCATTCCTTGAACAAGGCTATGTGCACCTTTGCATAAGCTTGGATGGAATATGTTTCTGAAGGTGTTCCTCAGTTTCTCTGGTAACTCATGAGCTCTCAGTTTGGTTTTCTACACTGACAATGAGCATCTGTTGTTCACTGCCGTTCATCTTGGTCAGTGAGGTGGTCATGGTGTAGTTTTTCTTCAGTAAACATTTAACCTATTGTTGGTGAGAACCAGAATAAGTCTGCAGGGTTGGGTTCTGGATGGTGATTGTGTTGTTCAGGTGGCAGATCAGTGTGTATGTGTCTACAGGAAATAAAAAGGAATCATTATCATCATTAACTTGTCCCTGTGTTAACACATTGCTCTCATGCTACTGAATTCACAACAGTAGAGTACAAATGTTTAGCTGGGAGTCCTAAAGTACAACACTAGCTAATGTAAGTTGACAGATCACAGCTAACGCTACACCAACCGGCTCATATGACTCAAATAACACTCCTGTTATATAAATACATATATACATAAATACATAAATACAACCAAGGCTGCATCAATGTCCAGGTTAGTATGCTAACCTCCCAATTTACATATTACCAACAATGAACTTGACCTAGATTAACTAACATACTGTGTTCACATTCACTTATCAGTTCAGCGCACGACACAGACCACTGGCACTTCAGGCAATACACTTCAGCAACTTCTTCTTAGAGTCATAAACGTAGAATCACGGACTGAAACGGAGCTGAACTACTACGTCATCAGACAGAGATTTTCAAACACCTATGGTGCTGAATTGAGGCAAAAACACACCTTTCTTCACAGTGTCATAAATCAGAATGGTCATATATTATATAGTGTGCATTTTGGTGGATAAGCATCTCTTCCGTTTCAAGCCAAACATCCATGTGAAAAAGAGCCAAAACGTTCAATCAGCCCAGGACAATCTGTTTTCTAGGGAACTATTCCTTCCTTCATGTGGCGTTAAAAACATATTCTGACACTGGAACAGTGGTGGCTGCCAAACTTCTTCCACTTTTCCTCTCTGCTGACACACAAACTGCTAATTGTCATTCAACTTGATTTGACTCGCTTGTGTGGCTGAATTTGTAATTGTGATCTAGTTATTTCAAAGACCTTTTTCATGTGCTGTTCCCATTATTGTACCACCCCTGTGGCTCTTTTTTAACAGGCTCACACCATCACTGTAAGCAGACTACAGCCATCTGTAGTGCTTTGAACGCACACTCTTCTTCTTCCCAAACTCTTGTGGGGAACGCTGTTTAAGTTTTTGTGAACTCATTAGGGATCTGTGCTGTACACCTCAATGGTTGGACCATATTGTGCTAAGATCATCAGTAAGTGGGTCTGAAATATAAAGTTATTTTTTTGTGCTGACTTATAATATATCTAGAGAAAAGAGGAGACGTGAGGAGTTGATTGAATTCACTAAAGAAAGTGCAGAGTTTATTTGGGAGTCGGGAGGCTTGCCTTAAAGCTGTAACAGGCCAAACGTTGATGCAAGAGTGACCTGTCTAAACCACAAAGTGGAGCTGGACGAGAAGGGGGCTTCCCATTAATTGAGTGGCTGTACTTTGTCCCCTTTGTCCAAATTAAATGCTATTCTCTGTGTTGTCACTGCTGGGGAGAAAGCCTGCCCACAGAAAGAGAGAAATCTACACATCTCTAAAGACGTCTGCTAGTGCAACGAGCTCAGTGATGCACAGTCCAGATAAAGTTGGACAGACCATTGGCTGTTGTCACCTTTTGAGGGTTTCAGCCTAGGTTTTTTTTTTTTTTCCAAACAGTTGTCAGTTGAAGCTGCCAATGTACAGAATAGAGTAGCTGAGCTTTAAAAACTCGACTAAAGCTGTCACAATTCGGCGTTCTCAAATGTCACCTCTCAGCCCTCATCAGGCATTCCCACTGCGAGTAGTAAGTACTTTGTCATTCTGCTAGCCGTCGACTTGAATTGACATTTCACTCAGTGTCTCTCATTTCATTCAGTATTCTTCTGTGGCTGCCTTTGCCTCTGCCCCTTTATTTCCAGCCATGCCATTTCACCTTTCTGTCTCCCTGGAAATGGATTAGCCAGCCAGCACAAAAATTAAACTGCAAAATCAATTAAGGCTCATCGAAGGTGCAGATTCATTTTCATGCTTGTTCATCATGCCCTTTTCTATGCTTGTATGTTTCCACTTGCACTCGATGCCTGCAGAGGTAGACGTTTAGAGGAAGGAGAGATGCTGTGTTTTCTTATTCTAATTCTGAACATGTGATTTTCAAGTTAGGCACAGTTCATTTTTTTTTATTAAAGTCAAATTAATTAATGGAAGTTAAATTAATTGAAAACTAAGACAAAGAAAAAGACTGCTCATTTACAATCCACTCACAATGAAAGAAAAATAAGACAGACATGTTTTGAATTTTTTTCTGTGTAATATAAAAAGATAGACTTCAGTGTGTGGCATGAGAATGCTTTTATTGTCATAACTCAAAGACAGTATCACATCACATGTTTTCCTTCCCAAGACTGATTCCAATACCTCAACTGAGGACTGGCCTGATACCATTGCATTAAAAAGACATTTTCATTTCATCTTCGACATGTGTACTACTAACCCTGTGTGGACATGATATGATTGCTGTCATTGTTATATGGCATGACTCAGTTTAACTTTGTAGAAACATTAACAGATACAAGAATGTCATAGAACCTTCTTTTATTATCTAATATCTGTCAATCCCACCCTTCCAAATGAAAGCCTTGCATACTGTCCACATTGTCTTTTTACTGGTTGGATTTTCAACCGTAAGATCAATATACCAAATTGCTGACATTTTGCTTAGAGCTAGCATTACACTAGCCTTCAGTAGCCTACACAGGAAATTACACTGTGCAGCCACTGGCAACTATTCTTTTAGAGCGGCAAAGAAAAACTGATTTCCAGGAAAAATGTTGTTTCATCCAGGTGTGAAACTGTGAAGATTAATAATAAATTATGTGGTTTAGATTCACATACTCGCAGATTCATGATGTTTTTAAGGGGCATTTCCAATACAAGTATCACTATCGGAAAAACTCTAGAGTTGGATATGGGAGACTGTTGTGCATTCATCGTTTCCTAAAACAGCCAACGTTGATTTCAGTTAACCATGACAACAATCTTCCAACCACACTGTCATGATATTAAAGAATAATATCAGCAGCATGGCTCTGGGGCTGGTAATCTTGTTCAGTCCGTTCACAGCTTTGCTCCAGACTAAAGTATCTCAACAACTACTGCATGAAGTGTCATGAAATTTTGTCGAGATGTAAAATGAATAAATGTTTTTTCTCTAGCACTACCAGCAGGTTGGCATTTTTGGTCTTAAGTAAAATATCTTGAGAACTGATGAGTCGATTGCCATGAAATCTGCAACAGTTCAGTCAGCCCACAGTCAGTTTTGCAGTTTTGTTGGGCTGTGCTCTAAACAGATAATCCAATTCCTCCTCTGTTGTTGCATCTCTGACGGAGTGGGCGCTCAAGACGCTGCATCAGTATATCCATAAAGTGATCGGCAATCCTTGCACACAAATAGGTGTCACAAGTATCACTTACACTTCTGAGCCTGTCAAAGGCATGGGAGAGGGAAACGCCCAGTTATGTCCAAAGGTTAAATCATCTAAGTACTAGATGGCTTTATAGTGGAAGAGATCAAGGTTTGGTCCTCGGGGATGTAATTATGTCATCGTGGTCCAGTGTCTCTCTCCTTGGATCAAAGTAGTGATACACAGTTGAGATGATGGATGGCCTGTTTATAGTGGAGAAGAGCCAGTGTGTGATTGTAGCTGAATGATATGAGGGAAGTAGTCACATAATGTTCACCAGGCTTCTGCTCAACATAACTTTACCACTTTATCTGGATGAGCAACATTTTGCACGGCCTCATCAGTCACTGGCTGCGTGGTGCGGAATGACCTCGATTTGTGCTGACAAGCTGGCGCATTCACCAATGGGAGTTCACTTAGGACTGTCACCTGGACCAGATCCTGCCTCAGATGCTATGACATCAGGGACTTGGAGTATCAGGTGAGGTGGACTCAGAGTGCTGTGAGTGGGGGGGGGGGGCTGCGCAGCCTGGTTTGTTAGTTTGGAGTCTGGGTATAACTGGCTCACTGCTCCTCAGGTTCTCATGGTGTGACTCTTCAGAAATGATGTGTAGAGTTTTGTTGTCCGTACAGACAGAGTTTGTGGACTGTTTCTATGGGTTTGACCGAAACAGACCCGTGGTTGCTGACAGTGCGCCCTCTGCTGGCACCCTACCAGTTCAAACTTTATGTTATTGGTAATTTTTATTGATTCACTCAATAGTCAAACTAGTGCCTGTCAGTAGGGGCTGATTGCTTTGCCTGCATTAATCATCATACTCGATACTGCACTTCCTTGGGTCCTGAGAACTACACCTCCCATGACATAGTTGTGACCCCTAGCAATGCTAGAGTCAACTCAAAAGCTCACACAAACATTTTATGGCATTAAAGTCAAAGCGCCATTCAGTGTTTATGTATAAAACCCTAGAGTTTACATACCTCGACAGTGCGACTTAAAGTGATGTTGTTTTCTGGAGCATATGACCAAGATGGGAGACGCTGCTGCATCTCCTCAAGGTCTGGCTTTTTAAACCAAAGCACAATTCCATCAGCAAGATATACATATACAACCTACATATTCATGGCCAACTACTGTTGGGTTTCAGACAAATTGATGTCACACCTTTGCATTTATCCAACCAAATAACACTTGTACACGTCACCTGTTGCCTTTGGTGTAGCTTTATTCAGGAAACACACTGACACACTTGACACAGGGTTGTGAAGGACTTAATGCTGGGCCTTGCACCCTTGTCATAATTTTGCATCACACATTATTTTGAACCAAATACTGTTGTGATCTGGCAAACAACCAACAAACACTTGCCAGGACTTGCACCTGGAATCTTCCAGCCAAGTTGCTGTTTCTATTTTACTACAAATACAGCAAATGTATTATATACAATAACTAAGACCTGATATAAGATAAACTTGTATTATTGACATAGCAGCACAAGGACTGCTGTTACAATCTAAAGATGACATTTTTGAGTACCTATACACCTATTGAAATCAGAACATAGTAATACTCATATAAACACAATAATGAATAAGATAAAAGCTGTGGGGAGTTACAGGGTATGTTTAGTACTTTCTTAGTCCTGCCTCTGAAGCACATAGCTCTGCCTCCAGATCGCAGAGTCCATGTAGTGGTCCCTGCTGCCTGGGACTGGACAGCAGAGACAGAGAGAAAGCGGCACTTACTCTCTGTTTCTTCATCACGAGTAAGAACCTGTTTGATCTGCCAATCCAGCTGGCTGCCATGTAGAACTGACTGTGGCTGAAGATGACGCCAACGCAGTTCAGTAACTGCCCCTGACACTTATTCACGATCATGGCAAAGCTCAGTCTCGCTGGAAAGTGCCGACACCACGGACAGGGTGAATGTTGTCAGATACGTGGAATCAGGAGTTTGCATCTAGTCTGTAAATAGGGTGATGGGAGAATGTAATTTAAGATGAAGAAAAATGCAATTCTTATCACAACGTACTGATTAAAATTTCTAACAGAGGACAAAAGGCAAGTGCAGGAAAACAGCTGCTTAATTACAGTAACGAGTAATTACAGTTGCAGGCAATAATACAGTGACCAGGCTGCAGTGTAGAGTAATTTCAGTAGGAAAAAAAGGAAATATGGTGATTTAGTGGGTGGATTTGCTCACATTATTTTTAAGGACAAAAGTGTGGAGTTCAAGATTCTATTCTCTTTTGGCTTATGTGTCACATGTGAAGCTTTCAGTGCTGCAGCATGTATTGTTACCTTTTGTGTTTTCATAAAGCTCCATATTTTCTTCTTCTTCTGTGTTTTATTTGAAGTGTTTATAAGAAGATATATCTGTTGTTTTAAGAGGCAAAAACCATCTTGATGTAGTTTTACATCTCCTCTCTCAGGAGCTCTAGTAACAACAGGTCGGTGAGCCAATCAGAAGAGAGGAGGCTCAGTAAAAAATACAGCAGATTTCAGCTAAAAACACTCAGAGAAACCAAATCCTGCAAGGTTGGATGGCGGTTCCAGGTGGGCGGGGCTTGGGGCGTGGCTGAGAGCGGTGACTGCTTTGTTGTGACATCACAAAGTTCCAGAAGTCCTGACGGCTGGTTTTAAGGCTCAGTTTCTGAATACAGGCTGTGTGCATTTCTCTGTGGACTGAGGCTTTGATACTTTCACAGACCTGATCTATAATCACACTACACATGGACATCTGCCTTTAGACTATATGGGACCTTTAAGATGGGATAGGCATGCTATAAACTGATACATGTACGAGACAGGAGGTGCAATAGGTTTGATGAAATGTGAACAGATGATGGAGGAGCAAAAAACACTCCAGCAGGTCTTTGAGCCCAGAAAACAAATTGACTCACTGAAGCTAACACTGTGGGATTTTGATGCTCCAACATTGATACACTTATTCACACCAAAATTAGCATGTATAAGTGTGTTTTTGAAACGTGGCGATTGACTCCTTTCACACTGCCAGACTGAGAGGACACAGACAGACAACTGAGACAGGATCAGTGTCAGCACATACACTTACAGAGACACACACACACACACACACAGATGCAGATTCAGAGAGTGAGCTGTTAGCTGCCTTGCAGACTGGTAAAATGGATCCGTCGCATCTCATCCCCGGGTTGGTGCTCCTGTAAGAGGCTCCGTGTGAGACGCTTCAGTGGGTGACTGTGTGTTTTTAAAACTTTCTTCAGGGCACCAGCAGCAGTAGGGTGTAGCCACAGTGTTTCTGGTTTAACAGCAGTGTGCCGAGGAGGTGACAGGTCTGTTGTTTGTGTGCTTTGAAAGCAATAATATGTAACAATATTTGCAGAAAGTTTGCAGAAAGGCAAACCCAAAGGCTGCAGTTTGGGGACCTACCCTAGTTTTTCACTACAGTACCACCCGGCAAACTGGATAGGATTTAGAACCAATTGGGTTTCTGTTACAGTGGCAGTGTCACAAAAAGACTTGGGTCCTAGGACTGTGGTCCTGAAAGTCCTGAAACTGCAGCCTCCAGGTCTGCAGAAACATGCTACTCTCTGAAAGACGTCACAGCACAGAAAAATGGGCGAAAGTTAGTGTGTTTACCTGATTATCATGTTTACACCACTGCTGAATAAATACCAGTGACCACTGCAGAGTTATGTGAGCCGGGAGTGAATACAGATCGTACTCTTCGACACTGAAGACAAAAGCCAGTGCGTGTTGTGTGTGTTTGTGTAAAAGGGGCGAAATAGAGTCAAGTGCAGGTCTGAGAACATCTACATGAACAAACCTTAGAGTTTTGACCTCAGTGTTTTGCACTGGGCCAGATGTATGTGACTCCATCACTAATGCTGCTGCCAAAGTACTGTATGTATGGGTGTCATAAACAGAGCTGATATAATAACACAGAAGCACTTCGTGTGGCTTTTATGGCATTTTTAGTGTTGGTCCACAGAGCCATCTTCTACCTTTTTGTTTCAGCTGCACAATGAGACCGTCCCACAGTGTAAGAGCTCTCCTTTGGTCTTTAATTCCTGTAACATTGGCTTGTCAAAGGATCATTTCCCCTTCACTTGATAAAGTAATGGAGTAATTGTACACAATTCAAGTACTTTCATGTTTTCCACACGCACAATTGCAGGCTTTACATGTAATTAACATAGCTCTTGTCATAAACCAATGGGCTGTGAAGGGGATTAGTGTTTGCATGTGAATGGGACCCCTGTCAGCTGTGGAATGTAATTAGGGTTAACAACTAAGCTTAGACCCAAAACATCTTCAAGTGGGAGTCAGCGAACATTGTAATTAGGAAGCACTTTACAGGGCGCACTACTGTGCTTCATGTACTCTAACTTTACACCCACTGTGACCTCACTTTGTTCTGAGCGAAGGGGTGCTCTGCCCCGGGGGGCCGCAGCCGGAGGAGATTGGAATTGAAATGCATGCAACATTCATAACTCATTATCGGATATGATTAAGTTGTCCTGGCTCTAATGGATCTTGATGGCGCCAAAACACCAAACACATCCATCATGATTGGAGACTTGTCATTGCATATCAATACACTGTCAATTCGCAGGTGCCTTACATACGCAGCAGTTGCTCATCTATCGCTTTGTCTCTGGGGGTTTCGTAATATGTATATACAAGATGAATGATTTTCATGAAACTAAGTAAACAATCTAGTGACAGTGGTCGTGCTCATGCTGGATCGCAGCAGCTTTGAAGGGAGCGGCTGTGGTTTTGAGTCGAGGAGAGAGCGCGTTAAATCCAACTTTATACAGTTCATAGGATTTTAAATGGAATATTTCCCAGTTATTTTCAGACGGTGAAAGAAGTTCAGTTTCACAATGGCAGAACAAGTGTAGCAAACGTAAGCCTGTATAGATTTAAGAGCAGAAATGTTAAGATTCTCTTTGGTTTATATACTTTGAAATGGAAGAAACACACCCTTACCATGAATAAAGTCCAACTGAGATGAAATGCCATTTGGTTTTTCTGCTACAGCCTCTGTGGAGAAATGGTTTTATTTATTTAGCGTATTTTTTTCGTTTCATGATTGGTTTTGCATCCATTCTCCTGAATTCTGTTAGCTCTCCTCGTAACTCCCCGTTCAGCCAATCATATCTGAGGCAGACAGCAGCCTGCCACAGACTCTGACCAACACCCCCCGTTGCTGGTTTTCCTGCAGGAACAGGAACACACACCTTTGTGCTGCACCGTCGCTTGCTGAATGAGCGACTGAACAGACATTCAGCAGGGAGAAGCGCATCGCTAACGGCAGTCTGCAGACCAGATAGCTAATTAGCTGCTCAGTTTCAGCACATTAAACAGCATGTGAATGTAAGTGCAAATGCCACTTAGGTCGAGATGCTGGTTGCATGAATTTGGTGGCGTCTCTGAATGAAATCAAAAAATCAGACGACATTGTAAGAAACTTAAAAATATGCTAAACCAACTGGTTTGAATGTCTTTTAATTATTACTTCCTGTCAGTTAATCATGAGGTAATCAACTGATACAGTGGTTGTACTGCTGACCTTTTCTTACCAAAACTGATAGGTCGTTTTTGCAACAGGCTATTATGACCCATATTTATGTTTTATTGCTAAGTGACATCTAGTGGTCGTAGTAATTATGACAGGAACATATAGAAAAGTGTGGTGATGTAGTAAAAAGAGCAACTTTACAAACATGGCAACCCAGGTCCGGTACGCCTGTTGAAAGAAACGAGCTGTGTTGTCGCTCAGGTTGAAGGAGTTGTTGAAACTGATTGTTGCTGCTCGTCCTCAGTAGTTGTTTTGTGAAAATTTGCCAGTAATTACATGTAAAATATTTTATTTATTGGTTGCTCTTGTGTGTGAGATGATTGAGGAAAGACAGACTTTTACTTTGAAGAAGACAGACCTACTATATACTTATACTATATATACTATACTGTATTCTCCTCTTCATTATCTCGACTGTTCGCTGTGTTCAGCTGGAAGAGCTGTTGTTGCCCAAAATAAATATAAAAAAATGGTCATTTCTATAGCTATTTTTACATTCTTTTTTATTGGCTGAGACCATTCACATAAAACCGTCTCACTTTGATACGTTTTTATGTTATTGATCGAGAGACTGAGACGGTACATTTTAAAAGATGATGTAAGAATCGGTCTCAATTCTTGTGTTTAATCTTTCACCGTATTGGTGTCTCATGTTTGATGATCGGCCTGCTTGTCTTCTGTCAGTTGCCATCTCTTTACAACCTTGATAGAGAGGAGAAGATTATTCTGTTTATCGTCACACTTCTTTCCATGATGTTCATTAAATCAAATAACCTTTTTCTTCATTCTGACTCCGGCTCCGGTGCCGTTAGTCGATGTGTTCTTTCAACACTGGCTGAAAAAAAAAAAAAATCCCAACAGATAATCTTCCATTGTTAAACATCATCAATTTGTGATGTTGGATGCGTCAGAGGTTGCCTCATCCACCTCGACTCCAGCTCATAATGTCCTACAGTCCTCATCAACATCTGTCAGAAAAAAGGCTGCGAACTCATCGCTTTCGATCAAAGTGGGTGCACAGGCATGAAAATCAGCTGGGGGAACATTCAGTTGTGGGTTATTTTGTCTAACGCAAAACATGTCATCATATTGTTGCACCAGATGCTGGTTTATTTCCTGCTGGTGTGGGAGGAGAAACTGTTATCATGGCTGCTTCTGTGATGGGTTTCTTCTCCTTCTATCATTATTGAGCATTAGCGAAAATGGCGGCTCTACAGAGAAAGTCTTGCTCTTTGATTATGTTAGACTGACACCGAGACGTGGTGTTTCAGATCTGCAGGACATTTTCTGCTATCAAACCTCATTGATGCTGCACTGGAGACGCCCCTGACATTATGTGACACTTTGCACATTATGCCTGTTAAAAAACAGCAGCTAATAACAAAATGGATCCAGATGTGCTGGGAACACAGCCAAGAGGTGCTAGAATGGATGTATCATGGTATTGAGGCACTGTGGATACAGAAACCTTTTCTTTTTTTTTTCTTTTCCATATCTATTTATAGGTATAAATATGATGGATAGTGCAAAGAATTTAGAGTTGCATAAAACATCTAACATCAGCTTAATAATAATGCAAATGATCTCAAAGCCATACACTACAAGAAAATGCACCTGCCACAGATTGTTATGGAAATACAGAATTGTGGTACACATGCAAAAATACAATAAGAGCAGCATTACCACGTTCAAGAGTATCAGCAGGACGGCGGCTTATTTGTCAAAGTCGCCAAATCAAACCCTATTCATCATGAGGCAGAGATTAGATTATGGTGGTGGAAGGTCATAGGTCAAAGTCACTGTTAAGTCACTGTTAACTCACAAAGCACATTATTGTCCATAAGGCTTCACGACATATATTAATATAAATGGTAGTAAGTCATAAATAAGATTAATGAGTAGTAAGCATTAACTTGATCTTGCCAAATAGTGAGCCTGCATTAATGTATGAAAACTGTTATAACTTGTTTATAATTGTTTATTTATGAGTTATAAAGTGTTAACAACCAAATTAATTACCTAATTATAAACCATTTCAAATCATTTATAAGGGTAGTCTTACTGTAATTTCATACATAGGTAAAATCACAACATAATGAATGACCTTTTCAGTCATAGGTTTAAATCATGTTCTGTAATAAAACATAAAAAAAAGAGTTTAGAGGTTCCTTGATTTGAGAACCACTGTTCTATGGGACACGAGTTAGAAACAGCTGAAGTTTCTAGTTTGATTTATGAATCAAAAAGATGCTGAAAGTCTTATTCAATCCATCATTTCAGGCTGATTTGATCACTGTATACAATATAATTAAGTGGGAAGAACAGTAAAAAGATATTCCAAGGTGGTTAGTGCACTAGTCCTAGTGCTAGTTCATTACCAAGAGAAACCAGGTACGAACAAAGAGTGTGTAGCTCCCATAGCATTGGCTGAATTGACAGTTTTAGTGTTAATACTTAATACTTACTGCTCATAATTGCAGTTCAAACAATACAATGTGAATACGGGATAAACCTTGGTATAAGACTGTCACCGTGAGTCAACATGTACAACACCAGGACCCTGAACCTGCAGAGGCTTAATGGTATTCAGTCATCATTCATTTTATTATCCAAACCTGTGCTTTTCCTAATGACAAAAGGTTTTATGTGAATACACATTTTATACGTGAATAACAAACACAGTATCACTTTCAATTCACTGTTAATTAAGAAAAAAAGCTTTGCTGAGCATTGCTGAGCCTCACAAAATATTTTACAATGTGTCCACCGCCTCTTTATTGCAAAATCCTATTACTGCCTGTGTAATAAAGGCTACAGCCAGCAGATGGTTAGCATAGCTTAGCACAAAGACTGGAAACGGGGGAAACATCTAACATGACTCATTCTAAAGGTAACGAAATCCACTTACCGACTTGTTTTTTTTTTTTTTTTTTTTTTTAAATGTGGGGTTGGACTATTTCTTGGCCAGGAGCAATGACTTCCTGAAGTTTTGCATCATCATGCGGTTGTCGGGCAACCAGGGGAGAGCTCACAGATGGCGGGAAGTCGCCTTCTCTCCACACTAATTTGAATGTCAATCAAACATCAGATGAGACGGGTGAGAGCAGCGTTCCCTCGCTGGATCGCAGAGTGACAAAACACTGACAAACTGTTACTGAAATTGGCCATTATAACAAGATACATATAAAACAAAACACTTCAGCAATTCACAGCAAATGGGGACATTTCTGAAATCATTTGCATGTATTTTTTACTGATTTTATACACAGAAATTTACTTAAATCCACTGTCTTAAGACTCATTTGATGCTTGAAACATCTGAGGCATTTGAGTTTTCACATATAGTTTCATGTGAAAAAAATAATTTAGAGGTCTTTTTCATGTGCATTTCAGTACCACTACTTAGCTGTCATCATATAATGGTACTGATAAGCTTTTCATTGCACAGACACATTTCCTCCACCATCATAGCTTAAGATTACAGGGTTTAATGTGTCAAATGAAGTCCATGACCTGAGTTTAACCTCCTCTCAGTGTTTGTGTTAGTAAAACCAGTGACTGCTGCACAAACTCATTTAAATATTTGGTCGTATTGATGTGTTTTTATTGCTCGTATCACCCAGGGTGAAGGCGCCCACGTTAGATCTCATCCTATCACAGTAAAAGCCGTAAGGCAATCACAGAAACGCAGGTGGTCTGGTCCGTATTTCAGTTTAAATGATGACCACTTTTCTTTCATGTGATGTTAATTTAGTCTCAGCAACTCAATGAAGCTTTTTTTTTTATATGCACAATAATTGTGGAGCACATTTTACAAGAAGTCAATTTGAGATTTGCATGAAGAATAGCCGAGTGTCATGGCGGAAGGGTTTTGCAATAAAGAGACAAGCGATTGAAATTGAGATACTTGCAAGTGGCTGCGGCTTTGGCTCAGAAAGCACTCATGCGATAGAAATGAAATATAAATGGGAAAATAATGGAGGTTTCCTCCTACGGTGTCATTGAAAACTTTCACATTGCTGTCACAGGCTGGAAACTTACGTCAGGGAACATTTGTCAGGTACACATTTAGATAAGGAAAAGTCGTTCTTGATGAGTTAAAACAGTTAAACACAAAGAGAGTGATTATTCTCTATGAAAAGGTTTGACACTTTAACCTTTTTATCTGTTCCTCTTAAGGACTTACACAGCAACATCTAACTGGCAGATAAACGCCTTTTACATCAGATGATAAATGTCAAGCATCTGAATTGATATTGGACATTCATTAGGTCACAATTACCTTAATTGCACTTGTCCAGTGCTGGATGACTAATGGCTTCATAAAATACCACCTAACTTTTTTATACATTTTTTTTTTTTTGTTTAATTCCTGTGTATAAGAGTCATTTTGGATAAAATATTTTGAAATGCCTCAGATATAGAGGTGAACCTAGAAGTGCATTTATTCTTAATATGTGCACAAGGCAGGCAACAGTCATCTGACCTGGAGTCAGAGAGAAATTATCGTCACGAAAACAAAATATGATTCATATTTTCATTCCTTTTAACCCACCCTGCTGTTCCCACATACAGTACACGAGGTCATAGCGGTCGGCTCTTTAAAATACATCTGTTTGTGATTAGTCTGAGTCGTGGTGCTGCCGTCTTGGATGTTGGATGTATCTGAATGATACTGTAGCTTCATGTACGTATGTTATTTGACTTCAGTCATTGTTGACTTATGTAGATCTCTCATCACGTTTCATCTGCCTGCTGTCGGCAAACACCCGAACCCACAGTGATGGGAATCTTACTTTCAAATGTTAGTATAACCGGCTGTCTCCTTGGCACTGCCCTCTTAGTTACTGTTGCTATGACTAACTCACTTTTAGTCAACAGTATGGTGACATCTATATGTTTTGGCCTCCCACTGAATTTATTTTAGGCTTTAGAAAATTACATAAACAACAGCATCTTCACACTCATGATGCTGCACTTATAATGCAGTGTATTATATATCTATATATACCTACACATGTATATATATACACACAAATATACACACATACATATGTATTCCCATGTGTCTTGAAAGGGGCTTCAAAATAAAATGTATTATTATTGTTATTATTATTATTATTATTATTATAGTAATAATAATACGTTTATCCCCCAAGGCATATCTTTTTTGCCATCTTCAAAGTGTCTATGTAACATACAGTAAGTATACAAATATATATATATATATATATATATATATATATATACGCTGTTGCCCATAAAGTTGGAATAATTTTGTTTTCAGACACAATCCTCAGTTTATTCCTATTTAAATGCATCAGTAATAACTTTTGACCAGGTGCAATGATTACATGATGTGTCCCAAAATATATATATATTATATATTTTATGCTATGCTTATATATATATATAAGCTGTCGGCTATATATATATATATATATATATATTGGGACACATCATGTATATAGTGTATATATATATAGAGAGAGCCCTCTGCAGCCAGGGGAAAGATGACCATGGTTTTGTCCATGTTGGTGCTTTACTGTGATTTATGCATCCAGCGAAAGGGAAGACAGGATGAATCAGTTGTAGTGTGTGAACTATGTCTCCCATGCATTATTTCCACATGCTGGATATTTAGTATCCTCTATGTACTCATTCTGTAATTACATAATTTTGAAATGTCCACTGCCCGTGTTTTTTTTCTTTTTTTTTTTTTTTACTTGGTTACTGGAGGGAAGCCTGGCCAGAGGGTTTAGGGATGTGATGGGAGGCATCCTCAAGAGACATTTACAAAGACTAAAAAACTGATTTATATACATAGTGCAATCCAAATTAAGCTTGTAGCAAAAACGTGAAGAAAAAAACTGGGCTTAATGTAATCAGGGGTGTCTCAGTTCCTCTCTCCCCTAAATAAAATGTCACTTGTATTAGTCATCATTAGTACAAACAAGACTTTCAATATTCCTCACCATGTGCTGAGAAAGTCTAATATAAACTAATTCTAATCAACATACTAGTAACTCCTATTAGACTGATACAGGATATGAACTGGAGCTGCTGGTAAAGAAGGCAAATGTTAATTCACCCATTCAACGAATAGCGTGCCTCAACTGTTTTGCATATACTATATGTACACAGTGCTAAATACTGTGTTTTGATAGTAATGGTTGTTGATGAAACTTGAAATCCTTTGTGGGACTGTAGACTGAGTGTTTTCAACATCAGCGAGTGAGTTTCAGTTTTTTGCATTCACTGCTAAAACCTACATGTACGTCATTTACATACAATGACAGAAAGAAGAGAGGAGGAGGAGAGAAATGAATATGTTCACTATGTGCACAAACACAGCTGCTTGGACTAGCAGCTAGCATGTTTGATGCATTCTTCTTCAGTTAGCATCAGAAGAATTTGCAATGATTAAAAGAATGATGAAATCAAAGTGACTAAAACACAGTGCAGCAGGAAGCTGCTGCCTGACAGAACACTACTCAAATATAAATTGTTAAAGAATTTATTCTACCAGGCCTTTAATCAGCCACAACAGAACAGAGCAAATTATGCTATGCTTATTTTAGAGGCCTCCTCCATGATGTCTGTGGTTGCTTTTGAAACTTACTTCACCATTTGATGAATGTTCGTAATCAGGGGTAGTAGCTCCATAATGTATTTTTGTTAGACCCTCGCTGCCTGGTAAAGCACCTGTTATTCTCCATTCATTTGTGGCATTTTCTTAAAAAATGTACCCACCAAGCACAAGGTGAGATAATCCAGATGACATCATTGGGGTTACACTATACTACACTACACTGACAAAGCTCATGCAGATACACAGAATGCATTATAGACCTGTATTTACAAGCTAGGTGCTAATCACTTTAATGGTTTCACTGATTCTGATGTGTAAAATAAATACAATTCCGCTAAACGTCCCATATTAAACACTTTTACAGGTTGGTTGAAGTGTTGATCCATAAGAAGATATATTTGTGGTGTTAAGAACCAAAAACCATCTCAATGTAGTTTTACATCTCCTCTCTCGGGCTTCTCTCTGGAGCTCTAGCAAGAGCATGGCGTTTTGTGTCAGTCTCTGAGCGTCTGTTCTGATTGGCTGACTGTTTTCTTAACAGTAGTCTCTAATATGGCTCTCCTTGGGAAGGCTGTGCAGTGATATACGGCCTTCCTGACATACGAGCGTTCTGCAGCATCTGTCTTGTAGCTTGCTAGCTCAGGGATGGAATGGCCACTTGTGGTTGTGCTGTTAATAAAGTTGGGGGTCATATTCCTGACAGTAATAACAGCTACGGCCTCAGCTCTGCCCCCGAGCACGGCTGAATGCATAGCTGTTATTACGTCTATAGCTGTGGGCAGCGAATGTATAGTTGTGACATCATAAAGTGATAGAAGTCCTGACGGCTGGTTTTAAGGCTCAGTTTCTGAATACAGGCTGTGTGCATTTCTCTGTGGACTGAGGCTTTGATACTTTCACAGTATTAATATAGAACCTAAACCTAATCTATAATCAAAGGAGACCTGGAAATCTCCCTTTATACAATGTGGGACCTTTAAATAAAACAAAATTCCCAGACGATGGACAGAAACTTAGTAAGTAGCAAGTAATCAATGCAACAATCACAATGCTTGTGTTAGTGCTTTGAGAGAGGAATTTTAATTAAAACAAAGAATTAAAAGCATTTATTTTATATTACAGAAAATGCACTAATCAATTAAATGCTGGAAGCTGGAAAATAATAGAGTTCAGCTGTGCTGTGGTGAAAAGCCATTTTAATAGCCCCATAGGATTTTCAATAATGAAATGTGTGAGAGGCAATTAAACCATTTTGCTCCATCTTCTTTGTCACTGTGACTGCAGCAGTCACTATATGCAGACCAGAGCAGAGCATCTGTCCTCCACTGGAGCTCTACTTCTGTCCTCCTCAGGTGACATATATAGACTACGCACCCGGCCCTTTTAACCACTGCGAAGTTTGTAAAAGACAAGGCTGAAATTGATGGTGTGAAACGGTCCAATGCCAAGCCTGAGGACAATTAATCCTGCCTCGCCATTAAAGACGTCTCCTTGATACAATAGAGGATGCCAGGTCCATCTGTGGAGACGAGATGTAAGAGTCATGCATACGCGTAGACAGGGAAAGCTACGGCTCCTAATTCTGCTCATTAATCACCTGTCTGCCGAACATCCTCCAGAGAAAAGCGCTTGGTTCCTGCGAGGTAATTACAGTACTTGAAGGAGCGCTCTCTCCAGCAAATGTTCATAAGTAGCCATCTTATCCCTCTCCTGCCCTTCCCTTTTTTTTTTGTCTCAGCCATGGAGCCAATAGCTTCTCTGTCCTCTGGAGAAACTTCCACCTCCTCCTCCTCCTCCTCCTCCATCTCTCCAGCCTTTTCTGCCGCACCACTCTTGCTCTTCTTCAGCTTTGTAGTCAGCAGACTCTTTTTCCGGGCACACATCCATTTGGCATCCGATGTGGGATAAATAAATTATAGCCTCTAAAATCGATGCCCAGTCCATGATGTAGGCTGTAGGCTTAGTGCTTGCCACCGTGCTAGAATTATGCCACTGGGGCTCAAACGGGCATTTCTCGAGCCCAGGAGGTATGATATTCTGTTTTTTGTTTTTTTGTTTTTTCTCTCCTTTGAAATTTTTTTTTTTTACTGAAAAGCCAATTCCCGTCCTTCTGACATTTTATTATTTGTCATACTTTTTTATGGCTAATATTACTTTTACTGCGGAGACTGATGGAGGTTTTGAGGCATAATTTGTCTCAGGAAGCTGTTAGTTTGTCACACAGCATCCTGGTTTGAACCAGTTTTTTCCCCTGGATTCACTGTAGCGTCTGGAGGCTGTCTTTAATTTCTCTACAGAACCACTCAAAGAATCTAAAAATAAATCAAAAACAGAGGCAAGAGTGACATCTTTGGGCATTTATTTTTAAAGGTAGAATGGTAGCAATGCAGTCACTCAGGCTGTAAACTATGTGCTGATGTTGGAATGAAAGATTTATAACCGTCATAGGATTGATGATGCCTTCTCTCAAAGTTGTCATCAGTTTTAGGGAGTTCGTCACTAGACTTTCACAAAATACATCTTTGAACGTCTCCTCAGAGTGGCTCTGGTTTGCTAATGCTCTGTTTCTCTTGCTCTCTGTGTTCCCAGATGGAGATGATACCAGAGCCTGATCCTGACGACGAGGGGACAAAAATAAGTGTAAGTTGAAGTATGCGTCATGTATTCTGGGTCATATGGGCTCCAATTAGAGTCAAAAAAGATTTTGAGCTCAGAAAGTTCAAATGTTCAAAAATAATTCAAATGTTCGTAGTTATAAATCAATCTTTGTAAACCTGTAAAATAAATGTGCATCAAGAGTCTGTAAAATAGAAACTGTAATTGTAATTGTAAAATGTATGTAATATGAACAAGTAAAGGTTACAGAAAGACACTGAAAAAATAAAGCAGAAAACTGTGTATAAACTCAGCATTCAAAGTTCCCACACCTGTGTGTGACACTGAAGTTACAAGTACAAACTCTGACCTTGTTTTTACACCTGAATCTGATTGGACAGTGACAATCTGACCCCAAAGTAGAGTGAGAGGGCAGATGGTCCCTTCACCCTCATCTTCACCACAGGTCCTGAAAGGTTCAGTAGATATGTAGATTTTTTTCTTTTTTAGCAGAGGTTGATTCACAACTACAAACATTCAAAATTATTTCTGAACATCACTTTACAAACTCGAAATCTTTTTAAACCAAATTCTGAGCCCAGTGCTTCTCAGCCATGACCCACATTTGCAGCACGTCATTCCAGGAAAACACAACAGCAGCTGATTTCACCAAATAACATACATTCAACCAGAGAAAGGAGCTAATCAGTGAAATCAGTGGCAGTCTATTATTACTGTCAGAGTGCTTAACTTCCTGCGTTCACGGCCCAGCAACTGATCTGGCTCTCTGTGTGTGTGTGGAGGACGTTTCAACATTACTGCCCAGTCCTCTTTAGCATCACCTCACTGGAGTCCAGATATAGTCAGACGGCCATATATAGACTCATGTTACTGATCTGAGATCAAGTTGTTGTATGCATTCTTTAGAGATACATTTCAGCTTATCTTTGATAATGTTGTACCAGGAATGTGGTACCATCATTACAATAGAGTTGGAGGTGCCACAAAACACAAACAGTCAGATGATCAGAGACATCGTAACCAAGTCAACAGTCTAAAGCACTTTTTAGTTTAGATGTTAAATCTAAAGCTCATGTTAACAGGTCTCTGCAATTAACCTGAGCTGACATGAGTACAGTATTGTCATGGCTGTCAGGACTTGTGGCCAAAACGACAGTATAAGAATGAGATGAATCAAATTTCTGTTTAAAGGAGCTATTCTCTTCCTTTTACTCACCAAGAGCTGTCTCCAGTGTCAACAAGAAACACCTATGTTGACTCTTGTCTCTATCCCGGCTTTTCTTCTCCTGATGTTTGCATGCTAACCAGCTAGCCCTGGCCAATTTCGGCCTGTGTCCTTTCTTTCCAATAGCGACTTACTGTAGCCTCCCATCTGCCCTGAAGCCGTAGCGCTGCTCAGACGACGTATTGTAACCTCTTGTTTTCTAAAAACAACGATGGCAAAGATCACCACCACCACCTGGTCCTGTCAAGAAACCATTTTCCTCAGCAGAAAAAATTTTAAACTTATCACCCCCTTTAAGATCAGAAGATTGAGTTTGGTCAATTAATTTAAACCTATTGAAATGTATTCATAATTTAAAACATAAAAGTTCTGACAGATACTAGCAGGATACCATAAAATCTAGTTGGTTTAGTTTGTCAGGTATCAGGTAGGAAACAATACTCAAGTATCTGAATCGAAAAGTTTGCTGATTTCAGAAACTTTGAGGTATCATGTTGTATGCTGGACCCACAATATAAAATTACTTTAACTGTGATAGATTTTTACATTATATCCTCAACACTCCTCTCAGTTTTCATGATAATAATGACAGTAAGTGAAAGGTTTTGGCTTCAGTGC
Organism: Seriola lalandi dorsalis; assembly: GCF_002814215.2. NCBI lineage: Eukaryota > Metazoa > Chordata > Actinopteri > Carangiformes > Carangidae > Seriola > Seriola lalandi. The sequence goes on along the minus strand of NW_019525521.1, from coordinate 767,195 downwards.
CACAATTTAAAAATGTCAATGTCATCTCTGTTTAGGCTAAAATACACAAGTCCGACTTGCTTGTGAATGTGTTAGTATACAAGTCTCACATTAGAATCCTGCAGCATATAGTTGCATTAAGTGTCATGATATGTGATGAAACCTTGTGGTATTATACTGTATAACGCTGTCCGATGTTATGACACTGTGGTCTCTTTTAATTCCTCTAACAGACAGTGAAAGTCCAGGGCAACGACATCTCACACAAGCTGCAGATCTCCAGAGTCAGCAAGAACGACGAAGGACTGTACGAGTGCCGGGTGACACGAGCCAACTACGGAGAGATTGTGGAGTACAAAGCCCAAGCCTGGCTGAAGGTGAACACCACGGCGAGACCACGACGACCACTGCCACCCCCCAAGAAGAGCTCCCCACTGCACCTGACGGACAAGAAACCGAGAAAGTCCAGCTCAGCTCAGGGCCAGGACAGCATGAGTTCAGACCAGAGGGTGGCCTCCACCTCCACCTCTCACACATCCTCCAAACCAGCTAAACACAACCCCGGCTCAGGTGAGGCCCTGGGGGAGGGTTACATAATGTGGGCACTGTGGAACACAAAAAAGACTCTTGTATTTTACTTCCAGCATTAAGTTTGGGGCAGACTGATGTAGATCAATGCACCTGCATCACTCAGAATTATGTACACACTCCTGTGATACCTTAAATATGTGGTGGATCTGAACAGCTGAAGAGTCTCTTTGGAGAGAATCTGGTCTCACAGAACTATTAGGATGAATGCAGGTTTTGCAGAACAAGAGTTCGAGCAGGAAAATGCGATTTGAGAGAAGTAATCGATGAGTCTTTGGTATCGATTAACAAAACTATCAACATCCCTGAGAATCAAAGTATAGCATTAGTTTGCTTCAAAGCTAGCAGTAATGCATCATTGTTTAACGTCTGCCTTTTGGCAAAGCTGATAGCCCCGTCTCACTGTTGACAATCTACCATGCTAAAGACTTCCTGCCAAGATTGCGAGATGGTCTGGTTTTAAGTTGGTGGTACACAGAGTACTGTAAGCTTTTCCTGGTTGCACATTAAAAGGTCATTACAAAGTTGAATCTGACTGAACTTTGGGTACAGCTGAATCAGAATCAGAGCAACTCAGCATAATCCCCACAGCAATCCTCCCATCATCTCCTCTGTTACTGCAACAAGTTGTTGTCTTTCAGCTGCACCTTTAAGTCGGTCGCCAGAGTGGATCAGCATCCACATGTTTAACATACATTTCACCCTTCCTGACGCAGCCTGGGTTCAAGGGGGCCAGGATCAAACTGCCAGCCCACCTGAGCCATGGCTCCAATGCACTGTCCACATCAAGTATTGTGTTCATAGTTATGCAGTACATGCTCTTGTTCTTGCAGGAGTTGCTGTTGTTCTTTGACTTTGTGGTGGATGTTGGGGGTAAATCTACAGCAGCAGAGTCACTACTGAAGGAGAAAATTGGAAAGGCAGCATGTGGCATTTGCCTAACTGATTCTTACTTTTTGAAGACCATATGCGCATGCAGAATAGACCGTTGTTATATATGTTTATATATGTATTTTCTTTTGGGGGGGGGGTTGTTATCCAGCTACAGTGTGAGAATCCTTAGTTGAGGGTTTAATTTGAATAAAAATTACTACACCCACCTGAAGTCCTCCAGTCCGGAGTGTGCACATTTAATTTCAGCCTTTGTTAAATCTTTGCTGAGGTCAAATGTTTGTTGATGTCGCCAGTACACATGCATTGTTTTAGTTATTTGCGTCTGTAAAAGTACGTCGGTTTTCTGATTGTTTTGGAAGGAGACAGAGAAGGAAGTGATTTGTTCAGATGTAACAGAGGCCAGCCAGTCATCAACAAGGAGATGCACTTGGTTGAAGCAACAAAAGGCCACAGTGTTTGCAGTTGCGGCATGCACCAGCTATTATGCAGTTCCAAAGGCTTATGGGTGTGCACATGGGTTTGCAGAGCCCAGCAGGAGAACCATGCAGTAGGCATCACTGCGTCGATTACACTGTTCAAGCTTCACTTAGTCCTTTCAAAACATGGCTGTGCAGAAGTACTATTCACCATAATAACAATAATTATTATTATTGATTGCCAAATGTCCAGGGTGATGCGGTCTTGTTTGCTTTGGCTGAGAATCACAGGCAAAATTTAAGATATTGAAGAAAACTTTGGATTAATTTCATCTAGCTGGACTGGAGTCTTTATTCAGGGATCAGCTACAAGTCAAGCGCCTGCCTCCAGCATGCCCAAAATGTTGCTTCAAGGCTCTCAACCAAAATGCTAAGAGATGAGAACACATTTTACTCTATCATGCCTCTCTTCACTGGCTGCCCATGAGTTTTGAAATTGATTTTTAAGACTTTACTGTTAATGTTTAAGGCACTACATGTTCATCCCCCAGCAACAGCTGAGATCCTCAGGCAGGCCTCCTCTGCTGCATCTCAAACTCACTTTAATAATTTGTTATAATCACATAAAAATGCTACACATACTGGCTTAACGTTATTATTATTTTTAGTGAACTTTAACAAATGTAATTCATGAGATTTACTGTAGTGGATCTGTATCATAGGAGCTCTAGCACATCTTTAACTGTCAGTCTATTGTAATACCCAGACTGTTATTACTTTCAGCAGATAACTAAGAATATTAATGTTACCTTTGTCCTTCATCAAACACAGTAACACAGGAATCCTTTCAGAGATGTGTGCAGTGTAATACCTACTGAGTTGTCTTGGCGAGTGCAAACACACTCAGCCCTTGAAAAAAATGGAAATTGTATGCTCCAACTTGTCGGGGATAATTAAACCCTTTCGCTGACTTTGAGGTCAGTAAAGTTCCCAGTGATTCAAATTCAGTGAATATCTCCTGTGTTCCTACTGCCCTGATGCTGTGAATGGGGACTAAACAAAGTGGCTCAGACCGAGACACACAACATTATTCCAGCCAATCAGCTTCTGGGGGCGTTCGTCTTCGTGCACAGGATGAGGATAAGAAGAAGAGAATCTGGTACATTCTCACGGATAGTGCCAATTTAAGGATTACCAGGGGAAGGAGAAGGAGCAGTCTACTCTTTCGACGTTGCGAGACCATTTGGAGTTTTGAATTGAATCTATTGGGACAGTGGCAGCTTGCATTGCCAAGAAGGAGTGATGGCTGAGGAACAGCCAACGAGGGGAAGGTCAGAAGTTTTATAATCAGGAGGCCGAAGTGTTGCATTATCATTTGTGAGGCTTCCCAACAGTGGAGACTGCATGGTCAGACTGGGAAAGAACTTCAGCCATGGACTTATCTGTTGTTGGCCTGCACCCTGAATGACAGGCACACAGAGAGGACCAGCACAGAGACTGACAGGGCGGTAAAATCTTTAAAATCTTTATGGATGTTTTGACAGTCCACCAGCAGACTGATGTGGTGGCCCACTTGACACTTGGCAGACGACGGGGATTTGATGTGGTAGTTGCGATGGCCTCTGTGACTATGGTGGAGAGACCTCTAAGAGCTGAGAGGCATGAAGAGGGATTCAAAGGTTGCTCAGTTTCTGCTTGACAGGTTGGAAACATCAGCTTTGCCAATAGGTCGGTATTGTTTTGTCCCGTTTACTGTTTGTGATACCTAACCCCAACTGGTTAGTTAACAAGCAGGTACCGGTGTCACGTTTGTGTGCCCAGGTGCGTTAAATTACTTACTTACTTGTTGCTAAGATGTGTTGTATGTTGATGTTAGCTGTAGTAGCAGGAGAGTTGTGAGTATCACTGTCTGCAGGTGGTGAGCTGGCTTTGGGAAACTGCCTCGTCTATCATGTTATTTATCCGTACAACATGCAAAAGGTTTTACAGCCACAGAGACCTAAAACACAAGATTGTTGGTACAGTGGATTTATATGGTTGGATGCATAATTCAAAATGTTACACCAGGTAACTTTACCTTCTTTGTTAGCCTAGCTACAAACCTACAGTCCTCTCCTCTGTCACAGCAGTTTTGTAAAAACTAACCCTAACTAACTCTCTCTAGTTTTTATGGTGCAGATCTGTTTGGTGACGTTTTATATTATAAGGTTTGTTTTGCTTCAGCTATGAGAAAGAGTATCCACTTCCACACCATATATGATGCTCTGAATTCCACCACTGTGTCATTGCTTTGGCAATATGCGTCAATGAAGTTGAACAAAGCAGTTGGCAGTATCTGGCCTCTCATGAATCTGTAGTTCCGGAGGTGTGTTGTGTTGCGAGTGTAATGTACAGGCTCCGACTGGACAGGTGTTTTCCACCACACACACCAAGAATGTCTGTGATTATGTCATTCTTCTCTTTTTCTGTCTCAGTAACTCGTTAGAGCCATGTCATAGAAAATTGAGAAGCCAGACTGTGACAATCACCTTCACTGGCATGGTGGAGTGGTGTAGTAAACAACTCTGTGCTTCTGTTTTCGCTGGAATCAAGAGGATTGTGAGTCGCTCTTGCCTGGGTGTTGCCCGCGCTCTGTCCAAGGACATTTCATAAAGCTGAGCCTTTCTCAACTTTCCATGTGGTGTAGCTGAGTGCTGTTTGAGTCTGTCAAGCTGAGCGAGAGACACAATGAATAACAGGTGTTTATTTGTGTGTCTGAATGGCCCATAAGAGACAGTTGCATGTGTTAATAACATTATCCGACAGTAACCACAGAAATGTGAACAAATCCAGTGAGACTTTGGATTAGCCACTTACTGAAGTCTGCATTTATGAATGAAATAATATGCAAACAATCTTCAGTCTCAGTTATTAATGATCAGCAGCAGCAACCAAGGGGGAATGTCTAAATGTATTGGTACAAGCTGTCACCAGTTCAGATTATAATAAATCAAGAGATTCATTGCCAGAGTATCACAAGTAAAACAGATTTTATAGAACATTACAGAAAAAATGAATGGTGACCCTTTAATTTACATTATGTAGTAATTATTTGGTAATATGAAGAAATTTCAAAGAAATAACAGTCAAGTCAAATATTGGGTAATTACAGAGTAAAACTGAATCAGAATGAAGAGGGTTGGTCGGGAATTATATGGGAATAGGTTACCATTCATATCTATAGCATGAATACATTGTGAAGACAGGCTGTCAGCAGGTAATACCAAGTCTCATATTTAAACCACCAGTGTGTCAACAAAAGAAACGCAGCAGCCAGTTTCCTCCACATAGCCAACTTTCAGTGTCATGAACCTAATGTATTTCCACAGTCTTACCATTCAGTAAGCCAAGAGGAGTGGTGGCCACTGCAACAGTGGCGACTGCTGGAAACGTCACTGTAGTTAACCCACTTCTTCACTTTATACTCCTACTTAATAACTATATAATGAACAGCTGAAGGGTCACCAGATTAATATATATAATTTATATGAGAGAAAACGTGCACTAGACTGACTAAATGTCGACTAGGCTGTTCGTCACCACCTCTCAAAACATCCCATGCATTATGTGCATTTTGTGATCTGGCTCCCTCTGGTCCAGTTAACCCAGCCATCTACATCTCCTCGTTTCAGAAGAGGTAAATAATCATGATTAAAAGAAACCAACGTTGTCTGTGCTGTCAAAGTCAGACGCTTTGTGCACCCAACCACAAACACAAGGGATTGGTCGTCATAAACATGCTGCTTCATAAACCATCAATGCTGTAAAAAACTAAACCAACCATAATTTCTTAGACTGATCTGAGCAATTCAACTTAAAGCTGATAAAAACAGCATTCTCATACTAAACATAGGTCTCTGTAGAAATCGGCTGCTTATACAAGTTATATATGGCGTGGGTGCACTGAGTCAAATTGATGGCTGGGAGAAAATGTTGCACTTTTACATTGTCCAGATTTTCCTTTTTTATCTTTTGGACTTCAGCATAGGAAATCAGCTGCAGCAGCCGACACGCTACCCTCAGGTGTTTTAGTTTCAATGTAAATTTACTGTCATTAACTATTGGCAATATTTTAAATTCCCTTTAAAATTATTTTATAATTGCACTGCTCCTTCTCATCTATAAATGCCATTCATTTTCCCACTGGTCAGACAGTTCAAACACAAAGTCAGCCCTGCTCTGGGCTCAGATAGCCCTCTGCACCCTGAAGCAAAACACAGAAAGATATTACTTGCCACTGAATAGAGGTAAAAAGTTGAATAATCCCCGGGGCTGCAGAGTCGGAGATTATGAGGCAGCCAAATTATGCTGACAACTGTGTTGCAGTGAGTCCTCTGTGCGGTGTGTCTGACACTGATAAATGCCTCTCCATAGCTGCTCAGGCAGCCTTGGCCACCTTCTCTGAGCAGCAGAGAGGTGTTACAGCTGAGGGCGACAGAGTTCTATTACTCCTCCGCTCAGTCTGAGGCAGATGAGCAACAATAGGTAAATGGGCTGAGATGAAATTAAACCTGGGAGTGCAGATATTCTCCTTTTCCGCATTGCTGCATCTGTAAACAATGAGGCACTTTCCAGATGGGGGGAATGTGGCTGTGACTGGTGGAGCGGCTGCAGCAGCAGAGTGGTTGTTCACAGCTACTTCCCACCAGTGTGTCAGCTGTTGTTAGATCACAGCTCGGCCTCCATCGTTCCTGGCAGTGTTGTTCTCTCAAAGCTCAGAGGTGACCGTTGCAGAATGTGGAAAAAAAAAAAAAAGGAAAGAAAAATGTCCCCTAAGCCAGACTTGTCCCCCCACCCCTGAGGCCTGCCTGGTTCCCGCATGAAAGAAAAACAAATATGGACTCGGCTTGATTGCATAAGCAGTTCATCCAAACAAAAATCACTGACCTTGTTTTTAAGAATCACCATATTTTTTTATAGTGCCTCGACTGCGTATGTCTAAGGAAGATCACCAGTGAGTCATCACTAGACTTGGTGGTTAGGAGCAGCAGGACTGCTGTTCATGGTTGCATTCATGTTGCTCAAGTAGTCGCACGCAATGTCAATGTGTCACTTCGAGTTCATGTGGATGCTTCTGTTGGTCCTGCCTTACTCAGAGTGTGTGCTTGTAAATCTGTCTTACATCTGTGAGTGCACAGCAGGGAAAAAGCCCAGCTACAAGATCCAGTGAAGTCTCATGGTGGACGGTGGTCTTCATGTGAAATGAGAGTGAAACAGTGGCAGGAGGAGTGGAGGGAAACACAGGGACAGCTAGGGTTGCCACCTTCTATGTGAAGAAATGAGGAACAGTGCTTATGAGCCAAAATAACAGAAATATCAAGGGTAACACAAATATTGAAGCCTTATACTGATTTACAAATAGTTTTTTGATTGAGTTTCTGTGCACAACCAGCGCTGTTATAATTAACAGTGTGATTGATATGCATGGATCAACTCTGCAGCTGTTACCTGCAAAGAAAATGAGTCATTAGATTTTAGATCAGATTTGACTATTAAATACAAAGGATAATTTTATACTTTTTTCCTCAGCTAGAAATAAAAACAAGTGGATGGATCATTACCATAATCAATTTGTTGCTTATTGCCTTGTTACCTACAGTGTATTGGTTATTGTTTAGTATAGGCTACAGTTGGCAGTGAACAATGAGTGAAATAATGGACTATGTATATGAACGGCCGCTGGTCAGACTCAAACCCTGGCCACTGTGATTCGGACTGAGCCTTCATGGTATGTGTTTTTACCAGGTGAGCCACCGGAGCGCCGTACTGCTGTCTTCACCTTTAGAAGGCAGCGACACATGTATTTTCTCACAGCACACAGAGCTGGTCAGTTACTGCTCATTGATAAACGTCTCGGATCCACTTGTATGCTCTAACTGGTTGGGTGTTACTTGACATCACATTATTCACAGCATTTTGAGGACATAGTTTCTAAATGAAATGATGTGTGTCACATGTTTCCATAACTAATCTACATGACTCAAAATTAACCTGCAAAATAATCAGCATACCTGCATTTAGAAACTGGGTCCAATTTATACTCAATGCTGCTTTATACAAATGACTTTGTATATTTTAGCCCTTTATATAAAGAAGCCATTCTGTATACTGCAGCTGAACCTTTCTCAGAGAGTGTTTACATCATTTACATTTTCCATGCTAAAAAGGGCAGCTGCGACCGAAGCCCGCAAACGTTAAGGCCTCATTAAGAAATCGATTCCTGGCCGCTTCCTGGACTATTACACGGACAGACGAGACTGTCCTCCTTTTTAAAGTGCAGCAGGTTATTATGACCCATAGCTATGTTTTGTTGCTAGGCGACATCTAGTGGTCGTAGTAATGATGGGAGGAGCAAAGGGGAGAAGTGCGGTGGCGTAGTTTAAAGAGACCACGTCAGGAGGAGGAGGTGGTGGATGGATGAATGTGACACAGGAGAGCGGTGTTCCTATTATGTTGTTTCAGTTATTCATCAGAGTTCAACACTGTTATTATTGTAACCATGACAACAACGATCGTTTAATGTTGAGGAAGTATTATTTTAACCCAAATCACACAATCTTTTCCTCAACCTAACCAACCACCAAAGTAGGAATCAGAGGGTTGAAAAAAAACGGCCTATGGTTGTTCAGGTTGGAGGACTGGTCGCTGGTTGGGACAGACACACGGACCACTCTTCAGTTATAGTAGTAACACGTTTTACATTTACATTCCACCACTGTAACCCCATAGCAACAGCTAGAAACTGGATCTGGACAAAAGCTGAAAAATTTCAGAATCAGGATTTTTGTTTGAGGACAGATTCATATGAAAGTGAAATGTGTAAAACGGGCCCATAGTGGGCCCCCACATTCAGCCCTAATCAGCTGCAGGTTCCTCCTGTCAGTTACGGTTTGAAAAATGGCTGCAGTAATGTTTGCTAAAACAACACTGCTCTCAGCCTTCGTATCACACACCAGACTGTTATCACATTTAGTCTCTGCCACAGTTGAAGAGTCAAGCTACAAGGTAATGGCATCCAGTTGTATTTAACTAGTCAGTCAGCCAAAAACCCATCCAGTCATGACTCAGGCAGGCAGACAGTCAGCTAGAGAGAGTATCAGTCAACAAGCAAAACAGACGGCGAGTTTTATAACGGAGCCACCGGGCAAGTAAGGGAGCGAGTCGAAGAGACAGTCAGCTAGCCAGTCAGCCGGCCAGGGATCAGCAGCAATAGATGGAGCTGGCACTAAGCCAGTTTGAGCTCCCGGTGGAGGTGCTGTGGTGATTCACCTCCCTGCCGACCGCCTCGCTGGCCTAGAATCGATATTCCGCATCACCATTTCACCGAGCCAAAAACATTTTGGCAAAATGCATGAGTGTTGTGTTAGGTTAAGTAGGACAAAATGAAAAGTATTCAGTGTGGGTCTTTTTTCTCCCCGGCATGCACCAAGAAAGCCTGAAAAGGTCTCTACCCGGGCTCCGGCAGATGCTCTCGCTCATTATACCTACAGATAAAGCAGTCTGCGGCCCCTCTGTCTGCAGACTGTGGAGGAAAAGCAAAGTCTAAAAAGTGGCATCATGCACAATTCAATAATCCTGAGACATCGTATAAAAGTCAGATGTCTCCAAATCATTTCTCCCATGGAAACCTTTCTCTCTCTTCATTCAGCTTCCCCCTCTGTCACTGAATAGTCAGCTGGAAAATTCATCCCAAATGACTTGTAAAGACGTAGTGACCTTGTCAAGCCAACTATGACAGGAAAAGGGAAGAAATACTTTCATGGATAAATTAAATAATGCAATCACTGCCAGCATAAAGGCTGTTTTGTTTTGGGATCCAGCTGAATAGCATGACTCTGTGTTTTCATTTTTTTTTATTTCTTTGCTCAGCAATTAAAATGCATGGTCATGTACAAAAACAACAATAATTCACAAATGTTCTTCCTTTGTTGTTTTCTAAAAATAGCATGAGAGCAAAACACAGAAGGAACCCTTACCTTTAGTATGCTTCCTGGCAAGGTTAGTTTTGAAGTGGAAAAACAGCTCTCTCTCTCACACACACACACACACACACACACACACACACACACACACACACACACACACAAAATAGCTAAAAGAAAGTGTGTGATTTATATGTGAGAATAATAGTTTTAGACAGTGTTGCTTTCCAGTTGTATGATGTGAATGGCTTAGATATATTTTCAGTGCCAGGGATAGAACAAGTGGGAACGTTCTCACACCAGATGCATGCTAATAGGTAGAACAAGGTGAAACAAACAATGGCTGTGGTTGAATTAAAGAGTATTTCTGTTTTCTGAGGTCAGGGTGGAGACATTAAATAAAAGTCCAACAGGACGAGCAACCAGTTCTTAAAAGTTTATGTGGAAGAGAAAATTAAGGCAAGGCAGGTTTATTTGTGCAACAACTTTCAACAAGGAAATGCAAAGTGCTGAACACAAGGTGTGAAAAAGCAAAAACACAAGGGAGAGTAAAAAGACAAAAAATAATTTTAAAATGTAGAGGAGAGAAATCAGATAAAATAGAATAAGAGAAAAGCAGCAGCACTACAGTGCAGAAGGAGATGAATCAACAGTCCTGAATTTAATTGAATAAAAGGCAACAAACAAAAAATTAAAAAGCTAAATTTGTGTTTGTTTGTTCAAATGTGTGGAGCGTACAAGCTGAATGCTGCTTCTCCATGTGTTCCATGCCTTCAGAGGTTCGGGTTATTTGATGTGAGCTAGTGCGGTGTACTGATACTGTAGATGGTCAGTATTACCTGCAGTAGATCTGGACCAGCTGGAGCACCGGTGCAGAAGCTGAGCGATGTTCTGCTGTGGATGGGGTCAGCAGCAAATACGTCTTCTAGCCACTTTAAAGAAATGCCTGTAGAAAAAAAGCTAATATCATTTTAAGTGTACACTTTATGTTGAATATTTCCTCCACTTTATCTTGCTGTCAAACGGCCCTTTACTTTGGTAGTACATTTTGTGAACTGTTGAACTGTCGTTTTCCTTTAATGTTAGCGACTGAATTTAAGCACTGACTTTCAATCATTCTTCTTTGGCTACAAAACTTTTAAACTTAAAACTGAAAGTATTTCTGTTTTAGGGGAAGACCCTGGTGGCTCACCTGGTGGCTCACCTGGTGGCTCACCTGGTGGCGCACCTGTCAGGACATGTTTAGTCATAACTGCAGCGGCATGGGTTGAAATCCCTGACTTTCTTGTCTCCCTCTCACTCCAACTATCAAAATAAAGACAAAAAATAACTTAAAAACTGTTTCCTCCATCCATCGCATTTACATTTACAGATGAACCTTGACCTGTAATTCCTATAGTTGTGTGCAGTTGCGTCCCAACATTCCCAAGAGATCGCAACGTACAAACAAGTGGTTGCAAGAATATTTTGAATTTAGAGAAAAAGAAACAAGAATGTATATTTTCATTATAAAACTGTTTTAGTAACCACCAGAAATGACCAGAAATTTGCTGAATGGGTCCAACCCAGTAGTAGAGATCATGTGACAGACTGTCAGCTTGTTATCTCACTCAGCTTCAGTTATTACTTTGACTTTTATTGACAACATATCAGGCTTTGTCAGAGATGGAGATGAAAACAGAATTTTCACCGTCATCGTCGTGAGTCTGAAAACATTCATCTTTTCTATACTGGCTCTGATATTATGTTTGTGGAATTATGGGAAAAAGCAGTTGAATGCACTTTCATTTTAAATTATTCAGTACAAAGTTTTTTATATCTGACAGAACTGATTGAAAAAGCTGTGAAATAAGACCTGTATTCTCCTCTAAGTGAACTGCAGAACAATCTGATACAGAAGAGATATGACGGACTGAATGACTTGATGTTATCATGTCATTTGTCTGTCTGCAGGTAGACACTTTCATCTGAATGTAGAAAACAAAAACATCACTGACTGAGTTCGGTGAGTTTGACTACACTGGTTTGATGGTGAAGGTGATAACTGGTTTTAACTGGATTCCACAGCTGCTCTTCCTTCAGTTCTTTTTTACCTGATAAAATCAGAAACATGCACCTTCTTTTTACTGTTTGTGTTTTCTCAGACAGCAGAGCTGAAAAAATTACTTTGCAAAATGCCATATAAAACAATAGAAACCACAACAGCAGTGAATCAATAATGTATGAATGAAAACCTCCCTGCTGTGCTGCTGCAGTGGGTCTTGATCACCAGATTCTGGAGGAAGTGTCGTAATATTTAGGGTTGATTCGAAGGATTTTATGAGTGCATCTGGAAGATGTCAGAACTGACGCAGCTGTACAGCGGCCCATCGTTATGTTATAGAAGGGGGGGCGTTATCACCTGCCTCAGTGTCTTTTCTGCTGTATTTAGTTCTATCTTGAGGAAAATAGATGATTGGATTCTTTTTAAGTTCCTCCTTAGTAAAATGTTTCAGGAAAGGTTTATTATATATAAAATTCCACATTGCACCTTACACTGCTCACAGCTCTGCTGCCGTTGGATCAGGTGTAGGTCCAGCTGGTTCTCCTGCCTGCGTCTCAAAGTGTCTTTGAGCAATACACTCGACCCTATATTTGTTCCCAATTAGTGTGTGAACTTGTACAAATAGATGTCTATTTACTCATATCAACACTACTGAAATATTTTGGTGTAAAAGAAGAATTCAGAATTTTAAACAATCAAATGAACCAAGTTTTGCTTCGTTTGAGTGAAGTGTCAGTGAATATAGTCAAAGGATAAGACTAGCATCATTATATGTGAGCAAAAACAGACCACATTCAACAATGCGTTCCCAGAGGTGCACCATCAGGAGAGGCAAACAGGGCAATTGCTTTGGGCCCCCAAAGGCAAAGGGTCCCCTGATAGCCCCTCATATTGACAACTATAAAGCCCCTTAAACCTCCCATACAGACACTGTGCAGTGCCCTGCTGCTGCCCTGAAACCTCCCTAAGTGGGTCCTGATGCTGTGTGCTGTAGCGTCTACCAATTGCCTGCATGTGGGGTGTTTAGGGGACATGTGTAAATTGTAGCGTCTGCCACTAGTCTGCACATGAGGCGTTTATGGGACATCTGTAAATTGCAGTGAATACCAATAGTCTTCATGTGAGCTGTTTAGGGAGCATCTGTAAATTGTAACGTCTACCAATAACCTGCATGTGAGGTGTTCAGGGGACATCTGTAAATTGTAGCATTTCCCACCAGTCTGCATGTTGGAGGGTTCTGCGATGGGCTTCTTTTCCTGGAGCCCCCTGAGTCTGTGTATTACTGAGTATCTCAATACTGAAGGACTGTCCATCATGTCTGGCACTCAGCACTAAGTCTGTTGGATCTTACTGGGGACAAAGGGACATACATCTATTAAAACCTAACACGTTACACACATAGTTTCTTATAAAAGGGTTTCAAATTTATTAAATCAGCTGGTCACTGTGGATTAATCCAAACTTGGTTCTTTAGTGAATATTTGGGGCAGCAGGGCGGGATAGTTGCATGTGGGATTGAGTCAAAATAAACTACCGTGTGTGTGTTTGTGTTCGTGGTAATGAAGGAACATGTCGCCCAATGCAACAGTGTGACTCACTGATGTGTTTTTAATAGTCTTTGGACAGCAATACAGTTCTATGGCTCAGAGGAATAAGATATATGAGGCTGTGGATATGCACACAGTAGTACTTGTTAGGAGGGTATTGGGATTTGATGACAATATTAAAATATGTAATATCACCAGCCTTATCTCTAAAGCATGAACTCATAAAGTTACTACCATTACCTTTCATACATAGCAATCTTTCAACACATTACAGGAGGGAGTGATGAATGTGCCAGCATCAATTTAATGTGAGTCCATCTGTGCAGGTATTGCAATTTCTTTATCATAGAACCTGCTGTGGGATTTCAGCCCATGGCTAACAGCGCATGTTAGCACTCCACCTGAACACAGTGTGCCAATAAACTGCCTAAATCTGGGATCATGCTCAAGAAACCAGTAAGAATAAATGTAAAATGTACACACACAGTGACACAGAGAAAATATTTGCTCATCTGCAGTTTAGCAAACACATTATTTGATGAAATTCACTCAGATTCTGAAGCAATTCCGTGCTTTGCCTCTGGTTCGTGAGAAAGCTTCTCTGATGCAATCTACAAAAACAGTGACGTACGCAGTAAGTGAATAAACACAGTCAGTGTTCATACTGTGAATAACAAATTTTAGCAACCATACTTTTCATAAGCAGGCACTGATTGTCTGATATTGGTGTGTTTTGTGTACGGTAGTTATAAAAGAAAGGAATCAATTCTCGTACCTGTCCAACGCTGCTGCTGAACACTGAAGCCACAGCTGGTTAACAGAGCACAAACTGAGCCAGCAAAATAATCCAAACCTGCCTCTTTGACATGATCGGTGGTATTGGGCTTGGGCGACATCTAAAATTGAACATCTGGATACATTGGATCTGGATATATTGGTATTTTATGTTTCACGTATAAACAATGCTGCCGCTAAACAGCAGTTCAAAGTTTTGTCACATGCCAAGGTACAATAATTTAGATTTTGCGGTTCACTAGAAAAATCTGCTGATGTGAACCATGCCTCACTAAAATCAGATCTCAGGAGACTTAATATCAAGACTTGTTGATTTAGGTGACGTTTGGAAGGGCTGCAAAGTGATTTTAAAGAGTTTAAATATTCATAAGTCCACAGTCAGACAAACTGTCTATGAATGGAGGTGATTTAGTTTTGTGGCACCCAGCTATGATGACTTCAAACACACGAGGCAGAATGATCAGTAATGTAACAAAGACGCTCAGAGTAAAACCTAAAGGCTTAAAGGAATCATTTCTATCATACACAGATCATGAAGCAGGACTGCATGGAGCATCATGTCCTGCCACGACCACCCCGCAATGAGGCCGCTGCTCTCCAAAATACATCACCACTGCACCTGAAGTTTGTCAAAGAGCAGCTTGACTCCACAGCACTACTGGGAAAATGTTTTATGGACTGATGAGACAAATGTTTAATTGTTTGGGAAGAACATGAAAATCAGCCCTGAGGTGAAGTAGGGTGGAGAGAGCATCATGATGTTGGGCTTTGCTGCCTCTGGGCCTGGACAGCTCGAGGGGAAAATGAATTCTCTGTATGGTCCATGGTTCCTCCTGAACATCGAGCCGGTCTGAGCAGCTCCCAGAACAGCTGGTTTCAGGTTATCAATGCCAAATGAGGTTAAATGGGTTATGAAATCCAAGGCGTCACTTATTCAGTGTTTGATGGGTAAAGACACAAATCTTATAATTGTGTGTGTTTGTGTGATATTAGCTTAGGGGCACTCTAGCTGTGACTCTAGGCTCTAGACGATGTGGTCTTTGAGCTGCCGTAGACCGGGAATAGATAGATAGAAATAGATGGTCTGGCCTATGGAGGATTTTCGCTGTGTGTCACCAGCTGTGCCCGTCCTTACTGTTGCATCGCAAAATGTGGCTCCTGTCTCCTAGCAACCTTGACAACACGTAACTTTTAAGGCCTTTGGGTTTAACAGTTTTACCATTAGCTGTTGAAATGAGTTGAAACACAATATTTACATTTTAAAGTACAATCCTCAGGATCTCTGTTGGTGATATTTCATTTCATTACTGACGTGCAATGAATCTTGGGATAGGTTGGAAAAGAAAGATGCAATTTCAAGGAGCCCTTGAAATGGGACTAGGCTATCCCATTTCAAAGGCTCCTTGAAATTGCAATCAGTCTTCAAATGCAGGCTTTGAAGGATGCAGCCCCTGGATTGGGATACAGTTTATGTTTGTCTACATTTGTGACTTAAATGAAGATCAGATCATATTTTATAACCGATCAATGCAGAAAACCAGGTGAAAGGCTTGAACAGGGTTCACACTCCGTCTTGCCGCCGTATGTACGGTGCAGGGAGTAAAACTGGCCGTAGAAACACAATAACAAAGCAGTCTAGATGACTTCCAGTGAACCCAGATACAGATTTTATGTGTGGAAAACAGACACAGATGGTGGCTTTGCATTACACCCCGGCTACATGGAGACACATGATGCGACTTCATGACAAAATGGAGCAGCATGTTCCAAATGGCAAAAAATTGCTTGGCAACTGCTTAGAGTCTCACACGTTCCTGGGAACCCAGGAAAACCTGCCTGGTGTTTGTCTTCTGAGGCCGTGTGGGACAAGGACACATCCTCCATCCCCAATGTTACATCTTTGACTTTGGTTTTACCGTCACCAAGCAGATTATTGTGAAAAGCTTGATATTAGTGGATTAGTGCAGGTTTTTGTTGCACATTTTTCTGTACTGTCTCCACATTTATGCTCCGCTCTGACTCTTAGCTGGAGGCTGATTAATTATTCTCTGTGTGAAGGATGTTTTGGCCCAGAGTGATTGCTGCTCCTCTGTGGCACTCCTGTTCTGTAGATCACCTCAAGCTTAAATGAGATGTGGTGGGGGAGGGATGAAGGGTCAAAGCCCTCCGTGTCTGTCCTCCATCCCTCCATCCCTCCCTCCCTCCTTTTTTTTTTTTTTTTTACCATTCCTCCCCAAATCCCCAGCAGCACAGACAATCCGGAGCTGGGCCGCGAGGAACAAAGCGTTCCCCCGGACGCTCTCCGTCTCAGAACTGCATCTCGCTGTCTGACACAGGAATCTAGTAAAAGTCAATATGATTTAGAGAATATTTCACTTTTTATTTCCCAAGCACTGGCTTGTTTTCACAGCATTACAACTTCATACTTCTCTTGCTTCTCACTTCTCTCCTCTTTCACTCCGTCTTTCTTTCTTCTTTATCTAAGCACTTTCTGCTGATGGAGAAGAAACTAGTTTTTTTTCTGGTACATAGAGCTCTGCTGCGTAGGATTGTACAGTTGTCATCTGTTTCTTTGCTCTCATCATATCAGGTTCAATGCCCTCTAGGCGCAGGTGAATCAAACAATGGGCTGAGGAGGCTGTGTTCTAGTTTGCAGTTGCTAGTGGTGTCAGATGCTCAGTAAACAGTCCGAGCCGCCTGCGGTGATGATAGCAGCTTGTCAGGGCCAAGACGGCGGCGGTAGCTGCCCATGTAAATCCTCTTCAGAACAGTTCAGAGGCTGTTTACTTTACACTTGCAGTTTTCTGTGGCTGTCTTGTAAAGTTGGTGGCATCCGTGTATGAGTATGTAAGTTTGAATAAACAAACGTCCAATCATCGATCGAATCGTCGACCGACCCTGACTGTCCACAGTGGTATCAGGCTGCAGTGTGGTCTGATGGTGCACGTCCATGTGAACACAGGTGATTGTTCCTAAGCAACACACTTCACTCGAACTTCTACCTTCAAACACACTGGAAGATCTGGATAATGACGACCAAGAGAAAAGGAAAATTTATTTGACTGATAAAGAAATAATAGCATTGATCATAACACCCACAGTATTTTGAAAGACTGTGTTTGCATAAAATCTGAGCACAACCACCACCTGCAGGTGCCGATGCTGCAGCTGAGGGCGGGCTTCACACCTCTGGCTAATATAACACTAGTAAAAAACACTAAAAGTTGTTTTTCTCTGTTGAGAATTTTTTTCTTCCATTCATTACTTTCAGTGGTTTAACCCTGTGTTCCTTCTCTTCACAGGTACAAGAATATCATCCAGCTATGGACTGGCTGTCCTGCTCCTGGCGTGTGGTTTGGTGAGGGATGCCTTGTTATAATTTGAAGAACTGACATGATTTGCTCCCAGATCTCTCTCTCTCTCTATCTTTCTCTCTCTCGCTCGCTCTCTCTCTCTTTCTCTCCCTCTCTCTGTTTACTCCCAAAGTGAACGAGAAAATTGCCTGTTTTATCCCCCCCCCC
>NW_019525521.1:734739-749430 GCF_002814215.2 Seriola lalandi dorsalis | reverse complement strand
CCTCCTCCCCCCACCATGCGGACAGCACAGTTGGCCTCTCATTTCCCAGCCACTACTGCTCTTGCACCCCAGCACATTGTTATTAGCCACTGTAAACACCGGTCACCTTTAAAGCAGCTGGATTACCTTTTGTACAGACGTCGACTCAACGCCACCCGAGGTGCAGCGCTCCGGTGTGGAAAACGGACTCTGTGTCTTTATTGGATAATTCTCACGGATGAATGACTTTCTTATGGTTTCGATGTTCCAGTTCATCATGTGATCATTGCTCAAAAGTGAACAAGAAAAAAGGAGAATCTATATTTGTGTAATATATATATATATGATTCCAGATGTATATCTGTTTTATTTGAATCACCCAGAATTAACTGTATGTGCTGTACACATAGCTGACGCTCATCATGTTTGCTATGGAGCTTCATTGTGAATACGCTCTCTGTCCCCTCTCCAAGAAATTCAAGTACATGTTAATTCAGACTGTTAACATCAACCATCAAGTTAAAAAAGGATAAATTGCTCATTTTTCTTTCAGCTGTATTGGCCGTCAAAATGATCTAATAATGTGCATAATTTTACATCTTGTTATTGATACATATGCAGGTGTGCATGCTTTTTGGACTGAAGGCTTAAAGGAGAGGAAGTCAACACTTGGAGCTCAGTGTTACAGTGTTTAGTTTTATTTTAATGTGCTACCTTTGGTGTGAAAAAAAATGTCCCTTGTCATTTTAAATTGTATTGCATCCACAGTAGGAATAAAAAAAAAAGGATGTGACGATTTATGAGTCATTCAAAAATCCTCATATGTGACCACGGGATGATTAATTTTAATTGACCTGCACCATTTTGTCAATGGCGTGCTGAACTGAAGCACTGGTGCATGGCTCATTATTATTACAGAGGGTGAAGGCGCGCAGTATTTACCCACTTTGGATCATAAGTAGTGCTAGTTTGTATTAGCAAAGCGCACAAACACACACACACACACACACACACAAACACACACACACACACACACACACACACACACAGGCGCATATAACAGGCAGATGTGTTAGTGGCTGTGCAGCACAGAGAGTAGACTCGCTCATCGTCACATTGTATATGACCCACGTTTGGGAGAATGAGTAAAAAAATCTTTTCTCACAGTTATACATATTTTTAGCTTTATTTTCAGATGATATATCACTGAGATTTGTTTTTATCCGCGCAGAGCATTTATAAGCAAAACGCTTTGACAATCTGACACACGACAGGCGGAGGTGTTGTTCAGTGCAGCAGCTCCTGTATTCAGATCATCACCGCGATACACTCTAACCTCCGGAATAAATGGGATTCTTTTGTTGTTGTTAACTTTTGAGCTGAAAAAGGAAATTGTGTGCCGTCCATTAGAAATGCAGATGCTCCAATTCAAACCCAAATATCTATAAATAATAGAATAGTTTATTTATGTCTCAATAAATCATGCTGTAAATGAATGTTACCCACCATGCAGCAGAAGGCGCCCTGCATTTTATTTTGACAGACACTGTCCCTTAAGCACATGCTATTTTTTTAAGGTGGTCAAACATGAAGCATGATTATCTAGTTCCTCATATGTCGTATGCTATAATCTAACATTCATACATTTACATACAGATGTAATTGCCAGTAATTACTGTGCTGTGTGTTTTCAGAAAGCAGAATGCTGCACCTCACTTTGTGCTTTTATTCCGCTTTGCAGACAAAGCAACTCCTCCCCCCTCCCTGTCCTCCCCTTCCCTCCCTCCCTTCCATGTATAGTTGTTCTGCATTCCCAAAGAACTGTGGTGTGGCGGGAAAACTTGTTGATTCAGCAGCGAGGTTAAATGGCTGACGGAGCGTGTCATGCTCTGGGATCAGAGCAGAGGCGTCTCCTGATCGGCAGCCTCCAGCCCGGGCGCGGGATGTGTGGGCAATAGCGGGGCAACCCTGTCTGATCCCTCAAGTTCCGGATAGCTTCAGGGTGTACTCGGGACAGTTAATCTAGCATCACTTTCATATATATATATATATATGCCACTCTGCTGTGACGGGGGAAATAGATTGCTGCGTTTTTGAAAATGAGACATGTTACGTAATATGATCCCGAATGTTTAGTTTGCAGAAAAAAAATAGTAAAAGCTTATTTTATGGGATTTGGAGGATGATTGTATTGAGTAGAGTGTGCACAGTTTGAGTGGACATGTTGACTGTGTCCAACCCTCATGTAAAAATTTACAGATCTGTACAACTTGTAAATGAAATAATCAGCATGTTAACAATTGTTTTTTTTGTTTGTTTTTTTTTTTTAAATCAGTTTAAAAAGGCAGAGGCCAGTGATGTTCTGTACTTGTAACAATGGTGTCATGTACTCATATTCAAGTGTTAACAAGTCCAAAGTGGGTTTTCATCGCTTCAAAATGAACTTGGGTAAAAATGTATTTGACAAAAAAATATATATCTATATATATATATTAGAAACATCTCCTTTATAAAGCTTTCATCCTGATCCAGGGGACCCACTTGACTGTGGGTCTTTGCAACACATTGAATGACAGAGAATGAACAATTGGAACGATGGTTTATTTGATATTGTGATCAGACTGATGCAAAAATGATACTTAGTAAAAAAAAACAAAAAAAAAACTGAGTGGTGGGATTGGGTTTCGATGGAGGCTGAAGAGCTCACGGGCGACGAGGTCTCTGTTACCAAAGAGGAGAAGAGTTCACAGTGACGGCGAGAGCAGCAGTTCCTTCATCCAGGGATGTTATTTCAGAAACATCGCACAGCCATTTTCCTGTTCTGTTTTATATGCCACGCTCCTCATCCACTCTAGATGTATTTGTTTCCTCTAATGTATTTCATTTCAATGCGGTCCTGTCTGTTTGTTGAGCTGTCGAAAATTCTGATGAATTATAATTCTCTTTTCTTTGGTATTGTGTGAGGCTTCTGTACTGGAACATTGCAACGAGTTTGTATTATAATGACAATATCAGAATAATATTTAAATAAATCATTTTCACAGATGAAATTCAAACACTGAAGGATTCCATCTGTTTGGTGGGTAACACACTGAGCCGTAGAGCGGGTGAACTGGAGAGAGTGCTGACGCTGCCGAAAACTGGCCCAGTTTCCAACTCAGGAGAAAAGTTACTTTTGCGTGAGCTTAATCACTTTTCATTTGCTGGTACTGCTAATGTTACTCAAATTCATTTACACAACCACACAGAGAAAAACAAACTGAATGAGAAAACAGTCATACCAAACTAGAGAAGCATTTCCTAAAGTAAAGGTGTAACGACTGTGTGCTTTGCTGCAGATTTGCATGACTTTTTGATGACTTAATAATCATAAGAAAACAAACTGACTTTAATGTATTGACTGAGCTACTGCTGCTGTGGGAATGAATGGGAGCTTTAACATTAGATTTTAATATATTACACTATATAAGTCAGACTGCACTGGTTATTATATTATGACATAATGCAATTTCAAATTAAAAGTACTGTAGACATGTCATGAGTAACAGTATAAATGCATTGAAGCTGAATGTACGGTGGTCCTGAGAAGTCAACACACTGCAGCTTAAGAAAAACACATGCAAAGAGACAAAAGTAAATTGAGAAACGCGCTGCAAGAAGTGCAGACGACAGCGGAAGTGTTTCCAGGGGACACTAAAAAGTGATGAACCCGGCTTCATAACTTCAAAACGCACAAAGCATTGAACAACAACGCCCGATCCCAATGTCCACCCTCACGGACTCACAGACTTTGAGCATGAGGACTCCCTAACGGACATGTTGAGCGCTTTAAGCACACTCTCGTAAGTCTGCAGCCACAGAACATTAAAAAAGGAAGTAAACAAGAGGAACGGTTAACAAATGAGCATGAAAGGAACGAACCCAACAAGTTTATGTGAGTATAATTTGTTCTGGCTTTCCATTGTATAAACACAGAGCTCACTGGTGATTCAGAGCCAGGACTGTGTGTAGTTATTTGTCCTACGATGGCACGATGATGAATTCAAAATATGTTTTTATCAGCTCTTATCCAACATAAATTTTTGTTTACAAACAGGAAGTGAAGGGAGGGGGAAAAATGCAAAAGTCCCAAACCCATAATTGAATGAAATATTCTGGTGTCGTTAAGGTAGCTTAATCTGTCACAAAGTGCTGTCCCATTCCTTTGTGCCATTTTGAGCCGTTGCAGCTTCTTACATTCATTTACTTACTAGGTGACATCAAGGGGGGGCATTGGGCCCAAGTGCGTCCCAACCGGGTTTATCACTTTTTTAGTGTCCCCTGGAAACAGGGCATTTCTGTATTTGGTTGTTTTGTGAGTATTTGCATGTGTTTTCTTAAGTTGCAGTGCATTGACCTCTAAGGGCCACATGTACAGTTATAAATGAGTGTTTGCAAATTTCAACACACTTAATACAGGTGCTGTAGTATTAATACAATAAGACCTTAATGCATGACATAACTCATGTGACTTAAAGTTCAAATATCATCAGAATTACACTATTTATTTATATTGTTTATAGTTGATCAGTGTGCAACACAAAGCACGAATGTCTATGGAGATGGTATTAAATATAAGTATAACTTAGATTATTAATAAGAAAAGTCACAGCACTCATACAGAGAATTATGCAGAAGTGACATATGAAAAGTCTTATGCAACTTTAATGAAAAAGGTGCTGCATCGAATGACATGTTTATTGATATATGAATGGTGCAGTATATGCAGTTTTGATGAGCTACAAGTAAACATGAAAAAGGCACTAACGTTTCCTAAAACAAAACAACTACTGCGTATTTCTAAGCATAGGTTTTGACTGTGATAGTTTCCTGAACACAGTTCAATCCTGTCCCCTCACAAACAATCCCCGTGATGTTTAAGGTGAGGGGGGAGAAATAAAAGAGAAGCAGTTTGCAGGTGATACTGCAAATTGGTTTTACTTCAGGTCTCTTGGTTTTGGCAGTCAGCCTTCATCAGCGTAAACCTCGGAAACAGGAAACTACCTCTCTGTTGGTAAAAATGGGCCTGTCAAATCGCATCATCCATTCATCTGTTTGAAAGACAAGATAGAGGAATGGAAAATGAGGAGTGAGAGAGAGAAAGAAAAAAGATCCTCTTTGGAACTGAGGGGTGTATTTGGCAGTGGCAGCTCGACTAATCAGGTTTACTTAATCAGTGAACTCAGAATGCAAAGCAGGCACTGTGGCAAAGAGGGAGCGAAGGCAGGAGAGAAAGACAAGCAACAATACAAAATTAACCCTCGCCCCGTGTTTGTTAATTCAGCAATGACACAGTTATTTATGTGGAGGCAAAGACAGAGCAAAGCTCCAGCCTGCCTCTGGCACTCCAATCAGGGTCCTTCTGCTGCACAAAGAAAGAAGGGATGTGGACATTATCGTATGACTAAGCTCGTCTACATCTTGCATATTCAAATATGTTTCGTTGCGGAGCGGTCGATGGCCAAGATCTGTTCGTCTTTTCATGTGCTTCCATCGAGGAATAGAAAAAAAACAAAAAAACACAGCGAGATAACTGAAGTTTACATTTTCATAGGCTCATGAAATATACATACATACATAGTAGAGACAGGATCCACACTGAGCCACGGAGCTGCTGTGATCCTAGCTTTAATGCAAAGCACCCCACTGGTAACACTGTGTGTGCACGGCAATGTGTTCTCAACTGCTTCCTCACACCGCAAGGACAACATTTTATGTCGGATAAAATGGGGAACATCTAACCATAAGAACGACGCGGGAATGCAGTGGCCTAAAGGTTAGAAAAGTGGATTCAACTTGAAGTTTCTGGGCAAGTGAAACAGGAGGCGAGACATGCTGTTCCTTCCCCTGAAGCAACCCAAAAAAAGCAATGACTTGGTCTTCCTAAAAGGCGAAAGCCTCACATGTGGCTGCTCGAGGCTGCAATGCTGATGATGCTTTGCATACTACCTGACAAGCTTGTTCATTTTGTAAAGTTTGATTTCAGGAAATGGAATTCCCAAACTCATAAGGCTTTTTGGTATTTTCTTAAAAGTGTGATGCCATGGCAATCAGCCTGCTACAATTTAAATTAGCCTGTATTCAGTCCAAGTCTAGATTGTGGCATGGCCAATGGCATGGAGGCTTTGAATGACCAAAACAAATAAATAGGTTTTAGTCTAGTCTATCAAAGCGCTGACATACATACAGAAACAATACAGAAACATACAACCAGTGACGCTCATGTTCACACCCATGGGCACTTTAGAATTGCCAATTAACCCTCTAATCTGCATGTCTTTGGACTGTGGGAGGAAGCCACACCTGTACACCCACACACAGGGAGAACAGGTCAGAACCCAAAACCAAGGGCGTAGGTTTGGTCTCAACATTGGTAGGGAAGCAACAACCCCGCCACCCCTCCAAAACAAAGAGATTGACTTTTTAATGCCGTAGACCGGTAATCAACATATAAATAGGAATTTACATTCAGGAATACCCATATGCAAATTTAATATACAGTATGTACTTGTGTTGAATTTCCATATATGAAATATATGTACACATGAAGTAAAATCATAGAAGTATAGCCTGTATATGTAAAGATTAAATATGAAATCTGTTATAAAATATAATTTTCTGTCTATTTATATTATGAACATATGTTAGTATGTTGTTTTTAGAAGTTGTAGAGTATTCCATATATGTTATGAACTTATAACTTCATATATCCAGAGGCTGTGTATATGTCATAATAACATAGAAGAAGTGTGAAGTCATACTGTACTAAGGAATGAAAATGTAAAAAAGTCATACTATAGTAAGACATAAAAAAGTCATTGTATAAGAAGGCATAAATAAAGTCATAATGTACTTAGGAATGAAAATGTAAAAAAAGAGTCATAGTATAGTAAGACATAAAAAGGTCATAGTATAGGGTGGCATGTTGATGCCTTCCTATACTGACTTTTTTATGCCTGACTATACTAAGACGTTTATTGGCATTTTCATGCCATACTCTAATATGTCGTTTTATTTCTTACCATACTATGATGTTTTTATAAGATTTTATGCCCTGCTGAACCATGATGTTTTTGGACGTTTTCATGCCATACAATGCTATGATGTGTTTATGACCCTTCATGTTTATTGGCATTTTTATGCTTTACTATACTATTTCATTTGATGCCTTACCCTACTATGATGTTTTAATGACCTGTTATGCCTTAATATACTGTGATATTTTTTGATGTTTTTCTGACCTTTTATGCCATATTATACTATGATGTTTTTTTATATTTTTATGCCACACTATACTATAATGTTTTTTGGCATTTCTATTCCTTACAATATTGTTTCATTTGATGCCTTACCCATATATGACATTTTTTTTTTACATTTTTAAGAGATACTATACTATGACTTTTTCATGCATTACCACACTATGAAGATTATTGGAATATTAATGGCTTACTTTACTATGTCGTTTTATTCCTTACCATATTATGACATTTTTATTTTAGTCTTTTTGGCATTTTTAAATGACTATTTCACTTCATGCCTTCTATAGGCATAAAAAGTCATAGTATAGTAAGGCATAAAAATGTCATAGTACAGTAAGGAAAAAAAAACGTATTAAGTCATCAAAATATAATTGTACAGTGAGGCATAAAAAGTCATAGAATATTAAGGCATATAATGTCATAGTATAATAACGCATACAAAAAAGTCATAATATAGCTCGACATTAAAGTCATAGTATAGCTAGGTGGAAAACCTTCACAGTATATTAAGGCATGAAAAAGTCATGTATAGTAAAGCATACAAAGTCATAGTTTAGTAGTAGTATTCATAGTGATATTTTCATGGGATTTTTCGTTGGGTACCCCTGTGATATTCTCACATAATGCGAGCCTTCAGATCAATCAATCAAATGGTCACATGCCTAATATTGGTTGTCTTGGAGACGTAGCTTCTTCCAGGGCACATTGGAATGATCTAATATGACTTCACTACAAACATAGTATGAACGACTTCACTCACATATTGGTAAGGACAATTCTGTCCTCCCAAAAAACAACCCCTTTGCCTCTACTCTAGATATGGTATATTGTGGTAACCCAGATAGCAAAATAAATCTGGCCCTGTATTAACCCAGTTCCACAGCCCAAATCTGACCCTTATACTACTTACATATCTGGACCAATTCTTGCACACACACAGAGAATCTTCTGGCTGTCAGCCAATATTGAAGGATAACAACCACATCTGCCCAGATGTGGAAGCATATGGGCCAGACTCGGGCCGAGGAGCCAAGCCTATATTGGGCCAGAAGTTTAATTTAGCTTTTTGGGATGGTTACATAGTTAACACAAGCTAATTGTGGGATATTTTGTAGTCCCATGTTCTCCAATAAAATTCCCACAAACCAATTACCAAACAAATGATCTCGAGCTTTGGGTCCCCAAGGAGTCAGTTGCCTGCTTTACCCGTTTGGTAATCCCACCTTGGTCAGTGCCTTCCATAACTGTTACAAATGACCATTACAGAAGTGAGTCTTGTGAACCTCCTCCCTACAAGATTTTTGCAGTAGTACAACAGCGTCACCCTGATTCTGTCTTGCCTTCTGTGAGACAGCAGTCATTACTCACACGGTCTCAAAAAGTCCTTGTTACATGGGTTGTTTTAGAAAGAAAGCTAAGAAACGCCGAGGCGAGTCTCAAATGAGTGAGACGCGTCTCCTGAGGAAGTATGAATATCCATAACCAATTATCAGGCAGAGATATGGGAAGAAATGGACCATTTATAGCAAATTGTTATTCAGATGAAAAAGGCTGTGCTCATTGAGGGAGCCCTCAAAGACTGTTGGCACGAGTGTATCAGCAGTGTAGTGTCAGGTTATAATGGCCACACAGTGAACCTACTGTACATGGACATGACTGTCAGCTTGTGGCCAACAGCTGATGAATGAGGCAGTGACCTGAACTAACACTGTGCTCCATTCATAGATAAGGGGCCGTTATTGCAAAGATAAACTTTGACCGACTATTTGTTATATCTCAAACACAGACTTCAGATAGACGGATGATAGAATTCATCCGTTGCACAAAGCAGTTTATTTCGTGACTAACTGAGTGTGGTACAATGAATTCTGGATACATTAAGACTTTTTTCTAAATAAAAAAAAAATGGCAGACTGAGGAACCACATACAACCATTGAGCTCCATTTACCTCAGCAGCAAATGTTTGTCTTTTGGGAAAATTCAATGGTTACAAGAACGTTTTACTTTCAGCAAAGAATGAAATAATAAAAGGAAAAAAAAATCTCTAGAAACTCTTTCCCCACTCATCACTCTGTCCATAACCATGTTAACACACCACAAATTATGAGCCAAGTTTACCTGTCTTTTGTTGTTGCGTCCCACTACTCAGTGCAGGTGTCATTGATTGTTACCATGGTAACATTGGTCTTAGGCCGGGGGAAAGCCTAGCGGTAGAATGTCCAATTTTCTTGGCTTAAAAGTCAGTCTTTATTTTTCTGAAACAGTCTGACTTGCTTTAGATGAGTCTATGAGCCAAATTAAGACGAGACCAACACTATAGTCTTAAATATCTTTGTGAAATCAGACCATGGTCTTTGTGAGGAAACAAAGTGATGGTCGAGTGAAAGCTTTCAACTGATTTTGACACTGACACCAAATTTAATAGAAATCTAACCAGTGGTTGTTGTGATAAATTACTTTTAGTCAAAAGTGTGGTACAGATGAATGGGTCCTAGTTGTACCAGTCAGAAACCTGGTGTGAATGTGTCCCTCTGTATCTTGCACATGATCTTTCCTCAGCAACAGCTGAAAAAGTTGTGCTATCTGGGCTAATTTGGATTCTCCAGAAATGAATATAACTCTTCCACATGCTTTCACAAATGCGGACTGGTACCTCTGAGTTAGCAGGAGGAGGATCCTCCGACATCATCTTATTGGTGCGATCAGGATCTGGTTTCTGGCAAAGTGCTAACAAGCAAATCCACTCAAAGGCATTTTTACAAAGGCAAAGGAACTGAAGGGCATTAAACTAAAGTTTCTGTTGCTTGTGTGTGTGTCTGTTGTGTGTATCTGTGTGTGTGTGTGTGAACAGTCCTGCATTATTTATTTGCACTCATTAAAAGTAATCAATTGAAACTGGCATTGATGTAAGGGTCTTTTATTGGGCTTTCAGGAATCCGTCACTGTAATGTACCGTGTGACTTTCTAACCCTGCTTGATTGTTTTGTTCAACGAAATGCCCACAGGGATGGAAATGTGTTTGTGTGGACCCATCAATGCTAAGCATCCCTCAGTGCTGTGGGATTTACCAACCCCAAAGGATTTGGGAGAAAATCATATTAGCATATCAGCCTACAGAACACTGTGGCAGGTAGAGGGTGGATCTCGATGACTGAGTACGACAACGACGGCCATGTCACCTCCACGTGTGCGAGTTTAAAACCCAACAGCAGAGACAGATGAGGCAGTATGAAGGCAGTTATGGAAATGTGCTGCAATGCTATAAGTGAGTGGGTGTGTTGATTAAAACAGAGAACCCAAGAGAATTGAGTGTTGAATGTGTCTTGACAGAATATGAAGCCTCATTAAACTATAGAACCGGGAACAGGCATGTACTGTTCTCCTGTGTGTGCGCGTGCGTGTGCATGTGTCTTTGTATCCAGCATACACAAGTAATGCAGCCATGCCGTTCCAAATCTAAGTGCCATGCAATATGGAAGACCCTTCCAGCAAAAATCCTCCTCTTTCTTCTTTAAATCCTCGCAGGTTGCCATAGGGACCTGAGAGAAGGAAGCGAACTGCATACACAGGAGGATGTGAGAGTGAAACCCTCTTGTCAAATCAATTCAAGGTTGTTCAAGTAGAGGACCTTCACATTGTTTGGTCACCCAGTGAAACTAAATCCAGTCTAAGTTACAGTGACACAACTGCAACGATTTTGAATGTGACAAATGTTGACATAGATCTTTGTCAGATACTCGGTCATTTTAGAAAATACACTACAGGATTTCATTCATGTAACCAGAAATAAATGCTGCTGTGGAGGAGAACCCACAGAGGCCTTCAGGTGACATAAAAACACCAAATGCCCTCTCAAGAGCCACAATTTGTCTATTCTGGGCTACTGTAGAAACATGGTGGTGCAAGATGGTTGATGATGAAGATGATTATACATGAATATTCTATTCAATTTCTGCCAATAAATCCTTTGTGTGTCGGCAAGTATCTTGTTGGTTGGAGGTGCACATTGTTCATCACTGAAACTCACTAAAAGATGATTCAGCATTGCACTTCCATAACATGGTCAGACTCATGAAAAATTATTTTTATTATTATTATTCCATGCATCACCCACAATGCAACTTGACTGCTGAGAGAAATTTGGGTGTGTTTTGCTAGTAGAGGCTAATATAGCCTGGAGCCTTTAGCCTCAAGCCAAGATGAGGAGTGGGCTACAGAGATTTGGTGAGCTCACTTCTTTCTACCACCACACCCCCTGATTTTTTCCATTTTCAGACTTGTAGTCTGCAGCCCCAGCTCACTTGGAGAGACTTCACACACCTCCCCCTGCTTGGACACACTATCCAGAGGTGGACAAAGTACACAACTCCATTACTTGAGTCACAGTATAGATCAAATATTATTCCAGTTCAAGTTGTTCAGTAGCATTTTTACTTGAGTTAAATTAGAGTTCGCTGTGATTGTTTTTTCTCCTGTTATGAACACAATGTACTGTCTATCATATTTTCAAAATAAAATAAAATTCATTCCACAGACAAGAAACTGCTTCTGTCACAGTGCGGGTAAGGCTTGACCCAAACGCAGCCAACACAGGGGAATGAGGTGTTTATTAACTGAAGAACTTAAAGGGTGAACCAACAGAACAGGAAACTGAAGCACGAGGGCACACAAAGACCAACCGGAGACACGGGTTACCACAGCCGACATGAACAGGCAACATGAACAGATCGAGGACAGACCAGACATGAACAGACGAACCGACACAGACAAAGGAGAGCACAAAGACTGTATCGACACAACGGAGGCAAGGGTGATTGAACACAGGTGAAACACATTAGGGTGGGGCAGACAATCACCACACAGAGAAACAAGACCAAGACATGAAGTAAAAACATTGAGACACACAAGGAAACCAATTCAAAATAAAACTGGAAGTGACAAAAGTCCAAACAAACTCATCCAAAAAGTGTCTGCCATGGCAAACCATGACAGTTTCAAAGTAAGAGTACTTCATAGAAATGTAGCAATGTAAAATAGTCAAATGTATAATATTTGTCTTTAATTTGTAGTAAAAGTCAGAAGTTTCCAAAAGAAATAATACTCAAGTATAATACAGATACTTGGATAAAAATATACTTATGTACAGTACTCAAATTGTCACTGTCCACTTCTGATTATATCAGATTGTGATCAGCTGTAAAGGCAATTATAATTTAGAATAGGGGTAATCCCTGCCCCTGTAAACAGCCCAAATTACACCTGTTTTCACTCTGTGTAAAGCATTAACTATGGTCTCCCCATTATATGAAAGGGTTATCTGTCTGTTTACTTTCAGCTTTCACACTGATGGAGAGTGGATCAGGTAGCAAGAAAACAACAAGAGTAACAAATCAGGACAAAAACACCTCTTATGCACCTGCGTCAGATAGTAAACCACGTCTCTCTGTACCTAAATCCCTCTCAAGCGTCATCCTAAGAAACATCCGTTACTGATGACGCCTGTGCAGCTGGATCACCTGCCGTGGGCCTGAACTACTCTCAAGCAGCTTGTTGCCACTGACTCATTGTCTGTACAGATCATGTGATATTTTTTCAATACAGGGCAGCAGAATGTTAAACCACGAGTCTGTGTTCATTCATCAACATACATCCAGTTTGAGCACATTAAATTATTACTGGTTTTTGCTGGTACAGCTTACTGCTGCAGGTGAAGATAATAATAATTTAACAATAAATGTTGCTCATGTAGAAACCTGCTTTAAAATGTAATTGTTAAAAGGACCAGACGAGACTGAGCTGTGACGACAGACAAAAATCTAACAAAAAGCCAAATACAGTTGCAGGGTAATTAGTTTGTTATATAAGTGAGCTTCTATTATAAAACCAAAATAGCCTGAAATAAAAATTAAACTGAAAATCCCAGCCTTGGGCTAAAAGTAGTTAATCACAGATTCTCCTGTACCTGACTGACTGTGTGCCAGGACGCACATTTAAAAGGGAGAAGAAGAAATAAGAGTATGTATGAAGCCTTTTAATGGAGACACATTACATGAGTGTGAAAAATTCAGACCTGCATTTAGCACAGGGCCAATCATTTTAATTAGATGAAGAAGAAAACAGATAGTTGGAGGAATTACAGCTGCGTTGGTGCTGCTGCTTGTCTATCCTGATTTGAAACCAACTGTAGTGTCGTGATGCTGAAGTTTCAATGCTGTGTCAAATCAATTGCAGTGTGTCATGGTTTGTCCTCCATACATACCTGCCTGCAGTAGTTTTTCACTCACTACTCCCTTGCTCACCCCAGCTGCCAACCACACCCACCTCGTCAGTCACTCCATTCACCTGTTCACTCAGCTGCAGCTCATCAGCAATCAAGCCTGGTTAAAAGCTCCACTCTCCTCCACACTCACTGCCAGATTGTTCTTTGTCCCCACGCAAGACTCTCCAGCGATTACCCTTCGCCTGAACTCCCGGTTCCGACCCTGCCCGCTCCCGACCTACCCGCCTTGTCTCTGCCCTGGTCAATACTTCAGCCCTTCTGTTTTTGACCACGAATCTGCCTTGCCCCTTCCTGGTCTTCGTCTGCCTGTTCTCGGGGCTGCTCTGAGTCCTCCGCCTCCACTGCTGCAGCGTGTGAACTTTCCTGCTGGTTCTTCGGTCCTCTGCCTCGTACGGCTGCCTCATCAACAGCTTCATTCCGGGCCCTCGGATTTTCCCCCAGCCCCTCAAAGACTGCCATTCCCCTTTGAACTGAACTGTGCTTATTTACCTGCTTCTGCTGACAATAAAAGTGATTACCGATACATCGGTTCTTGTCGGTGCTGCTTTTGGGTCCAAACCTCACCCGTTACACAGTGTCCAATCAATAGATTTCCAATGAAAAGGTGGAAGTGTTCAGTCAAAGAAATCCCTATAGAAGGCTCTTATTAATCCAAACCAGGATTGTCAGAAAAATAAAAAAAATGAATAGAAACTAAAAAGTTGTTTCCTCCTCCATCCAACCAAGTTACAGGAAATATGGTCACAGTCTCTCCTTCCTGAGTTACAGTGTTGAATAAGAAGTGTTTTTCAGAACATTATGATGTCACAGTGAAATTGACCTTTGAACTTTTGAATATAAAATTACATCACTTAATTTTATCTTTATAAACATTTCACAATGTGACAGAAGTAAAGAAAATCCCTCTGGGCCTTCTAGATATATCACATTCACAACAACATGAGATCACTGTGACCTTTGACCACTAAAACTGAATAAGTTCATCCTTCAGTCCAAGTGAATGTTATTTCAGGGCGTTACTGAGATATCGCGTTCACAGCTCCGACGGTCTCCGGCACGGAGGCATAAAACTCAAACTCAAATTACCTGGTGCCACAGGCCAGGTTATTCTATTATAGATGGGCCCCTAT
>NW_019525521.1:734340-734719 GCF_002814215.2 Seriola lalandi dorsalis | reverse complement strand
GAGTCCCGCATCGGACGGCCTTTACTGCATGTCATTCCCCCTCTCTCTGCCTCCTCATTTCCTGTCTCTCTCCACTATCCTGTCCAATAAAGGCACAAAAGCCCAAAAACATATCTTTAAAAAAAAAAGAAACTGCATTACACTTCAAATTTGCTGAGAGTTTAGTCTAAACACACCGCAATTAGTGATTATCAAAGACTGTAGTACCCATAGCAAGCTACTGTAAGAAAGTCAAGGTTCAGCTCATCTCCAGTTTCACCATTAGGAAATAGGCTTGAGCTGATTGCAACAAAATCCAGATCCTCATTCACCCTGTGCAGCTCTACCCTTCGCTTCCTGCTGCTGTGCTGTATTGTGTCATGGATTTGTGCTTAGTTTT
>NW_019525521.1:710891-734290 GCF_002814215.2 Seriola lalandi dorsalis | reverse complement strand
TATATATAAAATAATGAAAATACCTTGAATACTGTCAAGTAGAGTAATACCCTTTGATGCAATGCTAGCTTAGTAAAATCATAATTTAAGGGCACAGTCATTATCAGTGTTTAGTGAAATTACATATTTCCATTCAGTCCTGCTGAGTAGGGTATAATACACCTCCTGCTGCCTTCATGACAGAAATATAACACATCTGAAACTAAGTCCATACTTAGTTTATTTCAATGTGCCAAAGAAATCATAGCTGATAATAAGGCTGAAGATGTTAAAATTTAAGGATACCAAATAAAATACCAATATCAGTAGCTAACCTACAGTAGCTGGGAAACTGGGCTACTCTTTATTTACACTCTATTTTCCTATCTCTTACCCACTGCTGGCTGTTTGCATTCATCATTGCAGATGACATCTGAAGGCACAAATTGTTCGTCAGGTCATCTAACAGCAACAGCAACCTTCTATAACTTTCCAGAACAGTCTGTCGGAAGGTGTCCGCCGTTCTCCCCATTTGCACTGGTCACATTTAAAGGCTCTCTGTGCCAGAATGTGTATTTAGATGTATTTACCGGTCACTCCAGGTTGTCTAGTCATCTTAGTGAGAGTTTGTGAGGAGTGTCTCTCTCCTCACTGCATATCAGAACAAGGGAAGACCTCACACCTAATGCATGGAGACATTTTGACAGTCTGATTTACAGTATATACTCTGCTGGCTGAGAGTCAAGCAATTTGCAGAGGTCAGAAAATTCTATAGTGCAGATGGAATTTACTGGAAGAAGAAGTGGTGTGTGTGTGTGTGTGTGTGTGTGTGTGTGTGTGTGTGGAGAAGAACTTGTGACTTAACCTTGATTCTACAGATATTCTCAGTGACATTAGAAAAACTATACTGAG
Source organism: Seriola lalandi dorsalis (assembly GCF_002814215.2). Lineage (NCBI taxonomy): Eukaryota > Metazoa > Chordata > Actinopteri > Carangiformes > Carangidae > Seriola > Seriola lalandi. The sequence goes on along the minus strand of NW_019525521.1, from coordinate 733,399 downwards.
CAATCTGATGGCAAAAAGATCCACAGAGCTGCAACATGGCAGTTATATAAAAATAAAAACACTAATAAAAATATACACCCATAACCATAATCCATTAAAGAAAAATAGAACAGTAATTATTAATGAAGTATTATTTATATTTATCTATTTTATATGAGACAAACAGAGGGTAGGGAGAGGTTAGGGAGCTTGTGTTCACCAAACCTGACAGCTGTTAGAAAATCACCACAGGCTGCAATGCACCATTCTGTCTTTTGATAATAAATTCATACTGCATTTGACTGTGTTTACCTAAAACTTTCACTTTAGAATTGACTTCCTTTTCAGCATTTGTTCATCATCGCACATTTCATGCAATATAAATTATTCAAAAAATAAATAAAGCCCAGTATGCTAACGCGCTTTGTTAGCAAAACGTTATGTTAGCAGTTTTCATTTTCCCACTAGAGGCTAGGCTAACAAGCTAACGTGTCCCCTTGTACCTTTGACTCCTGTCTCATACCTGTCTGCAAACCATCAGCAGTGAACAGTTTTTACTCCAACTGAGCAGGTTACATTAGAGAGAGTGGTGCAACACAGCTGATAGGTTATCATAGCTTCCAACATGTTGGACTCAGGCTGATCGCTGAACCCATGAAGACCTCAGGCTCTCTCTAAAACCTCCGCATTGTTTGAAAACACCCTCCTAAAACCTGAGGGTTTTCTGAAAAACTTGACTTGACTTGACTTGACTTACTACAGTCTTTATTTCTCAGCCTCTGAAACAGATAGAAACATGAAGGCTTGAAAACCATTTGAGACCATTTGAGACCTTAAACCTTTGGCTTTTATTGTAAATCGTTGGCTTTGCCTTGTGTTCTGGAGATGGCCGCAAAAACAAGCACATTTGTCAACATTTTCAGTTCAGTTTTTAACGCATAATGATATATATATATATATGTTTTATTTTTTTAATGTTGATGAAAATTAGAGTAAAGGCAATGATTTACAATAAATGCCAAAGGTTTAAGGTCTCAAATGCTTTCTGGCTGGACCACAACGCCAAGAACAGACGTATAATCGCAAATGGTGCTGACTGACTGACTGACTGAGTGAATGATCATATTTCCATCATTGGTCAGCCAAATGCCACATGACCGAGTAAGAGTGTACAGATTTCAAAATGAATTGGTGCACAGTTTCTATTTGGAAGGAGTTTACAGCCTTATCCAATGTATTTTGGTTCTGCCGTAGACGGATCAAATGCGTTTGCACTGGCACGCTCAAGAAATACAGACAGAACCGTGAGCAATCGTGAGCACAGAAGGTAAGAAAGAAGCAAACAGATAAAGGGCTGAAACCAGGTGACACTATGGAGAATGCAAATAGCTTACAATGCAGTCCAGCCATAGACTAGGTTTTGACCTAATCTTGTTATTTCATGCCTCTATCTGTTTCAGAGGCTGAGAAATAAAGATTTTAGTGACAGCGTTGTTTCAGGTGAATCTTTAGCTCTGGCTAGTCGTGATACTGGCTCTTACTTGCTGAAATCTTCCCTCTCTTCCCGTCTCTCACCCTGAGTCTTGGCGAGCTGGTGAAAAGTTTAAAAAAGTTGCATCTCCATCTTTTTCTTTCCACTTGTTGTAGTTACTCTGAACATTTGTGCATCTTGTTCCATCTTTTTTTTCATTTCTCATTAAGTTTGTTTGTCCCCAATGCATGAGTAGTATAACTAGTCCTACATTTTATGGGTAATAACATTTTTTTTTCTCATGTGGAGTCAAATCCCTACATCTTCATTTTGGACAAGATTACTCGGTTTTCATTGATTTTCTAAACTCATTGAAATCTGACTGTTAAACGACTGTGCGCTCCCCCTCACTCACAGGAACCATCTGAATGTCAGTCCCGTCTTCAGTCCAGGAGATGAATGTGTAACGAGCTGCTGTCTTTGTAAATCAGGAGCTAAACACACACTGTAGCGGCAAGTTCATTGAGAACTGCACATTTGCACTGTGCCATTTTCCTGGCTAATCTATCCCAAAATCCTTGGAGAGGAATGGGATGGGAGGCTTTTAACCCCACTTTAACATAGAAACAGTTTTGATTTAAGCATTAAACGGCTGAACAAAACGTGGTGCAGCCTGTTTCATTTGATGCAAACCGAGGCCATTGTTAAACTACAAGCCTGCATGTTTAAGCATGTACAAGATAGTGATTCCACTGTGAGTGGAGTGGAGTTTTCAAGTGGACATGAGGACTGTGTCACAATTATAAAGTGCCCACAGATTAGAAGCTGCCTTAATAGATGAATTTAGTAATGCATGTGAGAGCTATTCGAGATCTCTTAATTTTTGTTTGTAAGACTTAATTGGAACAGAGTGAGTAGAGTTCATTTTTCTCTGGCTTTGCTCAGCTGCCTCTGCACACACACACACACACACACACACACACACACACACACACACACACACACACACACACACACACGGGCTGTTAGGATGTATAATTGAGGCCGTCATTTTGCGGCCGCGCAGCAAATGGTTTCTTTGAGAAGTGTTCTCACTTCCTGGCCATCGGTCCGTCACCTCGAGCGCGGCCTTTTGCTCCTCGTCTTTATTCCCTTTCGATCATTGACTTCATTTCAAAGATAGGAGAGCTGACATTGGCGGAACCTTGCGTTGCCATTCTGTGATTCTCATTGACTGGTATTGTGATGGATGTCATATGGCAGGATGGAGGACAGGCTGAATAGCTCCAGCCTGAAAGGACAGTAATGTGTTTCTGTCCTTTCTGTCTGAATGGTAGTGTGTATTATGAAGACATTTAGTCTGACATGTCTCACAGTTAACTCTTAGTGTGAGTCCTGTTTTGAAACATTGCACATGACATCATCGGCACGACTGTAATGGAGCGAAGTAACAGTTTCACCACATTCAGTAAATGAGTATTTGTATTTATATCTGTGTGAGTGGGAGTTTGGCGTGTGCCTAACTATGACTGACTGTGTTGTTATAGCATGTTGATATTGCCAGATACATGAGGCAGGTTGGTAATTTAGCAAAACAGAAGGTTGATACCACGGGAACATAATTAAGTGTAATTGCAGTGTAATTCGAGTGTTTGCTCATTTTTTACAATTTACATCCATTCAGTCTCCAGCATGTGCCACATTTAAACACACTGTTTTCAAAAGTGCTTCTATGTTGATGCCCATTCAATTCTCAACTGTATGAAACTACTTTCAAAATGGCTCATTTACATGGTATCAGCTCTCCAGCATCAGCTGATCTGTGACTAATATGAGGAACAGGAGAGGGGTCGGTTCTGCAGACTTCGAGAGAGGACCCTAACTGTGAGTGGGCGTAACTGCAAGTTGTCCAAATCACACAGAACCACACGAGATGTCAAAAAGAGATGTTGTCAGTAAGATGGCAGATCGTATGAAGACAACAGTGGCTGGACACACGAGGACAAAAAGTCTGTTAAAAACTGTTTTAAGCCTGTTTCTTACGGTGGCCGACAAGAGCAAATGAGCAGCAACGGCCCAAAAAACACAAACGAAAATACAAAACAAATAAAGGAATGGAAATGTGCTGGAAATGGAAAAAAACATGCTGCAGAGAGACAAAACAAAAACATGAACAGCAAACACACCGCAAAAACAAACGATCAAAAAAATGAACCTCCAAAACAAATGCAACAGAAGAAAAGCTGCATATCCAGACAACGCAACGGAAGTGCTCCAGGCCTCTAGGGGGAGCTCGAAGTGGAACACCCACTGACTGGATATAAGCATGCTAATGCTAGCTACGTTATCTGTTGCTCTTGTAGAATATTGTACAAACAACGGCTAAATGCGATAAAGGACACACACCTTTTTATGTCGCCTCTTCTTTCTTCCCTCATACTCTCTCGTTTGGTCCAAGGTCAAAGGTCAAAGGTACGGTCGTAGGTCTGGCCTTCTCGATTTTTATATAACTAAACTGAAAAGGAAAATGTGTTTTGAAGGAAACAAAATTGTGACCAAATTTCTCTAAATGTAGATTCTTCCAGTTAAATCCATTTTTACATTTTTTACGTGCTGTCAGTGTCAGTGTTGCAAGTGAACAAAAATTGCGAATGTATATTTGTTGCAGATGAACAGAATTTCAAGTCAGCGCTTTGTAAAAAAGTAGAATTACCTCCTTGTGGTTGTCTGCTTCCGCCACTCAGACTAGTTTCAGATTAAATCCGTTTATCCTGAAAGTCTGTCATAATTGCTGTTCAAAGTCGTGGCTAAAAAGTGTTTTGTGTGGCCACAATGACTTTGACCTTTGACCACCCAAATCTAATCATTTCACTCTTGAGTCCAAGTGAATGTTTTTGCCAAATTTGAAGACAGGAGACTCTGGCTGTCGCCGGCACAGATGCGTAGAAATGTCAGTTTTGTTCTACAGTGCAATGAACACGTATCACAGAATCAGTGTATGAAAACACTTTGCCCCCCTCACTATCAAATCATAGTATAATCAGGTATAATACAGTGCATGCAATTATTCTCCTCTGTAAAGAACTGCCCTTAATTATAGTGAGCCACACATTACCATTTTTCTGTTTAACTGCTCAAATCTCAGATATGAGACGACCTGAAAGCTTCTTCTCTGCTGTTTAATGGCATTTGTGGTGTCCACGGGAGGTTGGATGGAGTGACCTGAAAAAAAGGAGCACGGCAAGTCTGGGTCTGGCTTCAGGGACAGTCTAATTAACATTTTAATTAACACAAAATATTGCTAACTCGGGGCCATCCTCAGAGCCATGTCTGGGACAGACTCATTACATTCGGTGTTAGCCTCTCGCCTGCTGCCCTTCGACGTGCTACCTGCTAAAATGTCATTCTCCAGAAGAGCGAGCAGATTCTGATGGATTAAATATCCCGGCTGTGTCTCTTCTTTAAACTGAAATACAGTATGTGGGATAGTTACAGTCAACAGCAGTTTGGAGTTTGTCCACAACCAAACACACGTTGGATTTACATTTTTAAAAAAGTACATTTTACTCACAGCTGGTGAACTCGTGGACAACATTAAACTGTCAAGTACAATTATCCAACGCATGAGCATTCAAGCCATTCTATATAAAAAGAACATGTGCAACTGTCTGACATGTAGATTGACTCAAGTTGACAGCATGCCAGGAGGGTGACAGGGTTCAGAAAAGGCTCCGTGAAATTCATGACTGTTATTTTTATCCTCAGGAGAAAAAAAAAACTGCATCTGACAAATATTTTGAAATATTTGACAAATACGAAGGATTGTGATTGCATTACTTATGTGAAGACTGCTGCTACTGAAGCAATGAGGCGTGTAGCAGAGAAGATGGAGTCTGTATTCATTTGTAATATTCACTGTTTGATATATGATGCTTAATCCTAAAATCCTTAACATTTGCTGCAATTATCATTAAAGGCACAGTTCACCCATCAAACACAATAAAACTCATTTTCCCTCCATCCATCCTGACAAACGGTGAAGCTGTGGATTACTGAGGCTTTGAGACACGAGCTCAGTGAAATCACTACATCAACATTTACTTTGTTTGACAAACAGGATCCTTTCACAAAAAAGGAGACACATTATCAGGCCAAAGTTGTCACTAATGACTGTTATTAACGGTTGGCAAATCATTCATCACAACCTTATACCAGGGTGGAGTGGGACACCAGTTTGACCCTGGACTGGTTTCCAGTCTGTCGCAGGTTTAACACATTTAGACAAGACGCCTCCGAGCTGCTTCCAACGCGCCTGACGCGCATGTGTTTGGACTGAGGGAGGAAAGTCACAGAAACATCAAACCCAGGATCTTCTTCCTGTAACGCGACAGAAACCCTCCAGGCTCATTTTGCTTCATTTCTGCCAACTTTCAACACAGTCATTTTCTGTCTTTGTTAAGCTCTTTCTAAGCTATCGTTCGTTCAGCACAAACTCAGATGTGAGTCGACTTCTCATAATTTTTTTTTTTCCAGAAAGAACAAAGAACAGAAAAGTATAAATCTGCCAAGAGCCCAAAAGACTGGAAAAATGACAGTAAAATAATAAAACTGTAAAAATCTGCAGTGATGATCACTCAGAATATTATTACAGAACGGACGAAGGTTCTAACAAATATTGTTTCACAGTTTTTACAGTGTAAGAAATAAAACTATAATGTTCCTCATGTCTGCATTTTTTCACTGGTTTTCTCAGTTTGTCTCTAATGTAACTGTATTCATTCATCATGTAGTGTAAATGACATGCTCAGTACATTTGCAGATGACAAGATGTTTTTTATTTGAACAGACTTATTTTTTCCACTTTTCCTGCCTGTCAGTCTCCTTTATTTTGGCAATAACAATATGATAATATGGGTCAAATGACATTTAATAATCCTCAATGCAATTCCACATATTGCACTTTTGCATCACTTATAACTCTTAGCACTTGTATGTCTTTCTCCTGTTTGTGTGTTTCGGTGCAGTTCCAGCGCGTTTGCTGTTAATGTCTTTGTTTTTTCATTTGCAGCACGTTTCTGTTGTTGTATTTGTTTTGCATTTTCGTATATGTGTTTTTGAATCTGCATCGTTTATGAATTTGCAGCTTGTTTCTCCTATTGGAAGTGTTTTGGGGCGTTGAAGCATGTTAGCCCTCGTCGGCCACCGTTCTGAACACAGCAAAATAAGCAGAAAATAAGAAAACACAGGCAGAGGGCAGGATGATAAATACACTGCCACGCACGAGGGATTACTTTAGTAGAAGTCTATACATTGTTTTTTTTACGAAAATTCTGCATATTACCTTTGCTGTAACCATGACAATGAAGGTCCTCTAACCTTGAGTACTTATTTTAACTCAAACCATCATGGTTCCCAAACCTAACCAAGTTCTTTTTGTGCCCAAACCTAACTCAACCATGATTGTTACTATGACAACGAAGGTCTGGTATGCAGCTGCAGGTACCCTCCGCAGTTCCACATAGTCCGGTAGGGGGCGCTATTTCAGGACACACTTCTATGGAGCATAGCAGAGGTGACGAGGACTAGTTGAAAACCAGAACTTGTGGAGCACATTAGCTTAAACACTGCTCGGACTGAACCATTAACCTCAGCTACAGGGAAGATTCAAACAACAAAAATCAAGTGTTAAATGGTCATTTTCACTTCATTATTACTGTCTCTCATTACATTTCTCCTAGAACTTAACAGTCCATTAACTAAAAGTAAAGCCCTAATGACAGGGGAGACCACAATGAAAAGAAAACAAACATCCATTGTAACCCGCTTCCAGTTAATTCATTCATTTTTCTCTACTCCGTCCTGGTGAGATGAGGCCTTAAGGCTGATGAATCTGTCACACGTGGCACTGCACCTTAAAACAGCACACAGGGGCTATGAAAGTGCTGCAAACCTGATGAAAGCTATAAAATAAATTACTCCACAGAAATGTTGATTTTTACAGGCGAGAATAACGCAAATGAAAATGGGACTGTCAAATCTAACGCCCACAGGAAACAGAAAGTGTAGCAGCTATTCAGCTCACAGAGATTGGAAGTGATTGTTCGCCCTCGGAGACGGACTGAGCTTCTACAAATGTACCTAACACACCAGAAACCGTGTGTAATCCTCCAGGTACACAGAGCACAGTGCTGGAACAATGCTGCTCACATCACGGATGCCTGTAAAGATATACGTGTGTGTGTGTGTGTGTGTGTGTGTGTGTGTGTGTGCGCAGGTTTAAAGTATGTCACAAGCCTAACATGGTAAATGGAAGGAATCTCGTGTCTAATCATGAGTCTTATTAGTCTCTTTCAATCTCCTGCAGACAAAATGGCAACAGCATTACAGTGTGTTACAGAAGCTTTGGCGAGAAGCAAAACTGAATCATTATGTAACCACCGGAAAAAACCCCTGAGCAGCAGCAGCAGCAGCAGCAGCAGCAGCCTGAGGAGCTCGACAGCGAGTCCTATATGAGGCAGCATGTTTACTCAAGGTGATCTGGAAACAGAAGGCGGCAAATGATCCCAAATAAAGGTTGTTTATTTCCATCACTGATAAATCAGCTCGTTATCTGTACGAAAAAGAAATGTATTGTTTTATATAAAATGCCTAAAAATAGTGAAAATAAATATACAATAAATAACAATTTCCCAAAGTCTGACCAACATTCGTTGTATTAAATATATTAAATTTACCGTGTTTTGTTTTTCTTATATTATCATATTTTCTGTCCATTTATGACAAGTCATTTAACCTTTGTGCGGCACTTTGGTCAATAACAAGCTTTCTAAACTAAAAACAAACTTGATTTGATTTGAGATATATATATATATATATATATATATACAGTATGTAAACAATAGTTTTTTTTCCTATCTGCTCCATTTGTATGATTTCTATATTTGATTCATTTTTAATTCTTTTTTAAATTATTATTATTATATTCACCATTGAGTGCATACATGTAGTGCACACATATCTGGACAGTGTGGACATAAACATATTAACAAGTGATGACACAGACAGGTAACAGGGGACAGCATCTGTTTTAAAAGTTAATTATCTGCACATTACTTATTTAATAGGTTGGACTGTGACAATCACTGGTGGTGGGGGGGTTAAAAAAAAAGTCAAATTAGTCGAGCTGAAGAGACATCGTCTCTACATCCACCCCTTGACAAGTCATTTCTCCACGTTTGTCCTTAGAAATTATCAGACAAAACATTTTATATTATCGAATAAAAGATAATGGGCCGAATAAAAAGAACAGAGTGGTTCAGAGGGGGCAGTCTGTTCAAAATAACTGAGCTGATGTTAAATTAAATGAACAAAAACCAGAAGCTGCCACTGTCCAAACAGAGTAAAAGTAAGAAGATGGGTAGAAATGTTATCACTGCGGGTCGCTGCTGGGGTCAGAAGAGTCGTCTGTGGGTAAATACAACGCTGCGGTTTGTGGAAACATCATCACCACCGGTGGAAATGTCATTTCTGTGGATATAGAATCTGGTAGAAATGTCACTGCCATGCTTAGAACAGTTATCACCCCCATCACCAGCACCTGTTTATTCAGGTCAGGCTGGACACTTGAGTTGAAAAGACGACACCTCATGTCCCAGCTGTGCCGGGAGCGGAGGGGGGGCGGCTGGAAGATGAATAATTCCTGATCTTGGCTCTGGTCCGTCGTACTTTCTCAGATTGCTCAGAGAAGGTTCATGGCAGCTGCAGCAGCAGCAGATAATCGAACAAACAATAAAAATACAGTCAGAGACTTGGATGACAATTCAAGGGAGTGAGGGAGCTCAGTGTAGCACTTTGTACAACAGTAATTAAAGTGAAATGAAATCTGAATTCTTTCCACCTTTTGTGTGATTTAATACTTTAATGATACTGCAGTTATTATTTATCCAATCCAAGGACGATAAAGCAGCTGTTTGACATACTCATTAATACATTTCAAGACTGTAGGTGGGACTTTCCCATGACAACATTTAACTGACATCTTCCAGCACAGTCTGGTGTGTCTCAAGTCGGGGGCCTCATCCTTCCAAGGCTGCATTTGAAGACTGAACGCAGCGCACCAAAGCTCTCCCATATCAAAGGCTCCTTTAAATGCAGTGGAGAAGTGCATCCTTCATTTCCCGGGCAACAAAGAATGAAACGGATGGATCCCGAGATTTATTACGCACCACTGATGAATCACTTTTCAGTTCGGCTTTTACAGCCTATGAGATCTTGGGTGGCCATGCCTTCGTAGACCAAGTCATTCAAAGTCAAGTCATCCTGAATTGGGACGCATCTAATGTCTATGCACGTCCGACTGGAGAACATCATACTGTATATTCTATATACACGGATACAAGGCACTGTTTCCCATTTGTCAACAAGCCCACAGTCCTAGCAGTGAAGTTGAAGTTGTCCGTCCCTCACGACATTTAACAGTTGGACTCATTCTGCAGCTGAGTTTACAAGTTTATAATCATTCATTAAGTGAAGGCTAGTTTACATTTGTGTCATCGTCAATCCCATAAGGTCATTTTTCCAACCCCCTGATACGATCCATAGGAGCCAAGCATACCGGACCTTGGTTGTCATAGTAACTGAAATCCTTTTCTTTAATCTATTATTAAATCAATTAATTATTTAATCAATTTAATAAATTATTATCATTATTATTTAGTAACTTCCTTTGAAATTCTAGAATGACATTACACTCATGAATCCCAGAATTGTTTCGTTACTGCGACGTCGTTGTGTTTGAGCAGGAGTTTGATTTCACTTTCTTTTTGTGTTCAGTCAACAAACGGTCTGAGACGTCACTGAGTAATTAATAAAAGCTATTTGAATTCAATTTCTTCTTTTTAATTATAACAATTTTGACCAACTTTGTACAGGAATCAAAACAACCACCAAACTGATTTGAAATGAAATAAAAAATTTACATACATTTGAATATCATTTCAACTTAAAACAAGCATGAGGAATTAACAAGATGAAATATTACATTTTCTAATTCTTCAAACACCAGTCATGAGTTTTGTGTCTTTCAACGATTTCCAGATTTTTATTAGAAAGCATTTTCACTGCCCCTTGAAGAATGAAATTAATTGCATGCCTACCCTGTTGTCTCTTGAAGGAAAGCTTTAAATAAGATGAAAAGCAAGGCCCAGCAAATGACTGCGCAGTTTGAAGTCACAGTTTTCCTTTTGTGGTGTGAAAAAAAGATGTTTCCTAAAATCACGCAGCGGCTTTCGTGTGTAAGATTTAGTTATTTGTTTCTCTGCGCTCTGAGATGTCACTTCCAGATACTTAGATACAAGGGGCCACGGTGAAAAGTGATGATGATATGGCTTCGAAACAAGCTCCTCCAACTGCGGCCGCCTCTTCTGACACGCACAATGAACGGATCACCTCCCCGCACATAGAAAAAGAATGTAATCCGCCCAATAAAGATGTGTTTACAACGGCACAGTGAGACAACATGCTATTTTCTCTTATTCAGACGCCTCTTATTCATTCTGCCCTACATTCTTAAACTGTGACGAGAAGTGCTGAAAACAAGCTGGTGTCATTTTCCACATGCCGCTCGCCTGAGGCGGTGACTTCAGGGACGGGCTTTGCAACTACTATTATGTGCAAAATTTAGTCCACATTCAGCACACAGTGTAACCCCTCATTAGTATTCTCTTCACTGGTTGGAGAATACAGCAGCTGACTGTTGATTTCCTGTGGTTAATAGACAGAAAGGGTTTGGGCTGATATCTAATCACCAAGAATAACTGCTGCCTTTTATGTTTTATTTTTACTTTTTCTTCATGTCTGCAGCACAGTTTAGAATTTTTCATTCTTTCTCTGCAAATACATTTAGTTGTATAAAAGACGAAGGCTGAGGTCTCGGAGGAAATAAAGAAGAGGGTCATGAGGAAACTCAGGACCACATTAAAAAGCCTCACTGAGGCCTCCATTCACATGCACAGGGATCCCAGGGGACGGTGACAGCCACGCCACTGGGGAGGCGTCCTGTACTTTTGCTCCGGTTATGAAATAGAAAGGAAGAAAGTACTCAGAGCCATGGAGACTCTGTGGATTTTTTAATTCCTCTCAGAGTTTATAAAAGGTATTCAAACAGAAACAACCACAACATATCCTCTGGGCAGAAAAGGCAGTGATGGCTAAAAGCTGCTGAAGCACTTTGCTGTTCATTTGCAATCACTTTGTTTGTTCCCATTTCAGACGTATTGAGGCTTGTAAAGAATCAACGTGACAATTTACCAGCCCACCATGTGTATTCATGTCTATACTCAGAGAGAGAGTGAGAGTATGCAGCTCAGTGCAGACAGAAATGAAAAGGCGAACACAATGGGACAATTGATCTTTAGAAATGTTACGATAAAACCAATTAATTTCAGTCATTTAAAAACACGAGGCATATTTCAATTAATCTTATTATTGGCAGTTGTTGTTTGAAATCCCACCTTTCTTCACACATTCTCTTTCCTCCGTCCGTGCTGAGGTGACAATTCATGGACTTGTGGATCCGAGTTTATGCTGTGCATGCATTTTATTTTGATAGGTTGCACTTTGTTTTAGGTTGTAAGCTTCCAAACCATGGCTCAGGCCTGCAGCAGCTTAGTTTATACTAAAGGACACCATTTTTATTTCAGTTGCTGTCATGCCCTCTGCCCCTGCTCCCTAGTTGTGTGTTTTAATCTGATTGCAGATGGGAGACTGCTGTGTTGGAGTTGGGGTCTCTCAGCTGCTGCTCATCAGGTCATCAACCACACTACTTAAGATCTTGGGCCACAGTCAGTCAGCGCTGGATTATAGACACTGCTACCAGTTAGTAACGTCACCAGCTCGCCGCATATCTTTTCAGCACTGTCATTGGCCAAGTGGTTCACATAGTTCTTCCAACCCGCACTGTAAATGTTTGAATGATGAATTAATTACTGACAACAATGACACAATGATTTGTCATTAGCTAAAAGAGGTCGTGTTTTATACATAAATATAGATTATTTCAATCACTTCACTCGCCCTTTCCTGCCACCATTATGCTATGCATAATGTTCTGTTTCCTCTTGTTGTCCTACAGTTTTCTTCAGCAAATAATCCAGTCCATCAGTCAGCACAATCCATATTTACCGCAGCATATTTAAACTGGGACTCCTAGACACTCAGTTGATGGCTTCAATTGACAATTATCCTCACAGATTTGATAGGTGAGTCTGGCAGGCTCAGTGGAGAATTTTAAACTTCTCTGGAGAGCGGGTATCTAAATTGCTTTCTGTTAAAGACATCCTTCATGTAGACCTTTTATCATTACCTGTGAAGTCGAATCAGAGAGACGGATAAGCTAAATTATAGGGAAAACTTTTGTGATTGTCACTGATCTCTTGTATGTCTTCTGACTGTAAACATTTCAAAAGATTCATTTACCCTTTGGGTTTTCAGCTGTTTTCTCTCCGAGTGTACAATTCCTAATAATCTGATGCTATGTGCGGATGATTGAGAGGACGCAGCAGCTCCTCTGCAGATATTTGATCATCATTCATGCAGTGCTGTTTACCACTTTTCACAGAACAATGAAATAATGAAATGTGGCGAGGCTCCACTAGAAAAGGCAGAGAATCAAATGTTCTCATGAGCAAGATGAGAGGAGATACACATCTGCAAGTAGATGGAAGCAAAAGCAAGTCAAGCCCTCAGTTCTGCGGCTGTCAAAAACAGCCAGGATAATTACTGTTGCAGAGAATACCTAATTATCCTTCTATTCAGGACCCAACCTTTTCCCTCTCATTTTATAGTTCCTTTGAAAACGAGGTCTCTTATGTCTTAAAATAACCTGAACCTGAGAACTAAGCTGTATCTCTACTTCTAACTTGGACTCCAGCTGCGCTGCTGAAAGGATTAGCATAGTGTGTTAATATAATGCTCAGTCACTGGTTGTGTGTGTCAGTGCTCCTCCTCCCGCCTTCACGTTGCTTCAAATCAAAGCTTCGCTCAGTATTTATGCTGAGATGTCAGAATCACATTCAGGTGCATTGAAGCCAACTTTATCTGCCCGGTCAATATCAGGTTATTGATCTTAAGAAGTGCTAAATTGAGGGGTATAAGGCACTTTTCTGCTTGAGACTTAAGGACCTTCATTACCAGAGGGGATTATGTGTGTGGAAACTGAGGAGACAGCAAAACCCATCTGCAAGTTTAAACTGCATGTGGATATAAAGCTTTGGACAGTAATCATCAGTCTCAACTAATCTGCCCAACATGGCTCCCACAGTTTGAGGATTTATGGGTGAAAAAACGTTTTTTTTGGTTACTAAGTTTGGACTATATCCAATATTTAGTATCCAAATACAGTCTAGTGAACACCTCACAATATATGATATTATCATGTAAGGTTTTAATATAATGATATTATTGTTTTTAATGTTTCATTTATTTTTTATACATAACTATATTATTATATTTTTATTTTTCCAGGTGTTTTTTTTTTTATAATATATGATAATATTATTGTATTTTATGTTTTAGTATAAGTGCTGCCACTAACCAGCAGCTCAAAGTCTTATTTATCACAGGCCAAGGTACAATGAAATGAGCAGCAGGCTGAGCAGCGGGGCAGAATGTGCAAAACTGGACAAAAAACATATATATATATTATGAAAAATATCACATATGCTGGGAAATATTGTGATACTGAATGTTTTCCAAATGAATCAGAGCAGTGGGACGTGAGGATTTCTGACTTTTGTCATTGCTCAGCTTTTGAGGACACAGAACTCTCTGATACTCTGAGCTGTAACAGACTCAAGTGCATTATTACAGACAAAGCCTACATTTAAGTCTTTTGACACTTAATAGTGGGTTGGATGTGACATTTCTTCTAACACTGATCTCTCTTTCTCTTATTCTTTTCCTGTTATGACACTGCAAATCATAAAAAGAATCAGATGCAACATGTTTGACATGAATCAAACACATTTTTTCCCCCAGCCTTGACCAAACCTCCAACTATCATAACATCAGCTGAGCTGGCAGGAAACCAGAGTGAGGCATGAACAACGGCTAAAACTGCGTAATTGCACATCAATAGCTACAACGAACCCATTCACTTTGAAACCCGTATTACCTGTACACAATGTCCGACCATCGGGTCAGAAGTCTTTTTGTTTGTCTCTTTCAAACAGACAGAGGAGGAAAGTGTTGCACATAACTGTGACCCTGTTAACAATGTGGACTGTGTTGTGTCTGCCAGTTCATAACAAACGTGGGTAATTGCAGATGATGGCTTTATGAAAAGTCGAAGAGATAAATCTGGGCACATAAGGTGAAGACGGGAGGCATACACACCCTCTCACTCTCATTTCCACCCACACACACAGTCTACTCACAAGGCGCCCTGTTATTGCCGAGGCCTGTCAAGCTCAGGGACTGTGGAATATCCATCGTTCGCTTTGTTTTGGCGAGATCCGTCTGAGGTAATAGTAGCATGTGTTCCGTCTTTTCCTCTGCACACATCTGTCTGAGGAGGGGTGTCGATATGATGTATGAAGCTGTTTGCCAAGGCTGAGCTAAGAAGAATGGAGCCCTGCATCACTTAGCATCCCATTGCCAGACACAGCCCCGCCATTACACCTCCCAGAAGTATCAGGCACACCCTCGCTTGAGTAATTTTGCCATCTGTTGACAATGTTTACACGGCGGGTGATTTGTCATCACAAACAGCGGGGCAAAAATTAACAAGCTTATTTATGATCCGTGTTGCATTTGCACAATGAAAATGCCATTGGTCATGTAAAGCAGTCAGAATTCCATTACAGGTCTGAGTGAGGCAGCAGTGGAGATGCATTATATCCTAATGCTATACAGGCCACTATCTAATACCTGTAAATAATAGCTATATTTCCAAGGCATCAAAAATATGACACCATTGATGGGATATACTTGTTGGAAGAATTGAGATGGACTTTTCCTTCAGCGAAGCTTCAGCGCCAAGAATTAAAGCCCTGGGAGCACAATGCTATTTGCACTCTACCAAAGAATGTAGCTGAGAAAAGGTCAAACAACAAATTGAAATCTTGGCCCAATATTAGATGTAGAGTGAGAGCTGAAGTGTGGAATGACTATGAAAAAAACGGCGAGGCAGAAGAATGGGGGAGGGAAAAGAAGTAGAAAGAAATCATGCACAGTATATCTCAATGGGCATTTGAAAATCTTTACAGCGCTGGAAAGTGTCTTCTAAGTTACGAGATTGCTCTCAAATGGTACATTCCTGAAGGGAAAGAATCTCATTTTGTATGTATAACTTTGAAAAGGTCACAAGAAGATCAGACAGGCATGAGAGAACTTGTAAACCATCAAGAGACAAGAGGTCTGAAGAGAAGATCAGAAAGAGGCTTGTTCCGATACTCTGATATTCTCTTAACACCTTAAGTGCCTGGAGACACTGTTTATTGTGTGAGCCTGTGTGTGTGTGTGTGTCTGTGTGTGAGTGTGTGAGTGTGTGTATGTGTGTGTCAATTTGCATGAGCACTCGCCCCTACATATCTGTCACTCATGAGGACGAAAGCCACAGTGAACAGAGCCAAAAGTGAATCTGCTGTTGTGTCTTATAATTTTCTCACTGTATTTATAACATTATCTTATAAAATGTCACCTTAAGAAAAAAAAAAATGTGTAAAATATGGAAGGTCTCCGATGCCATTATACAACCTTAAAAAAACAAAAAAACAACTTAAAATCAAATGTTCTGGTGAAAAATATTTTAGGTTTTTCTTATACTTCTCAAAATATAATGATTTACAGGCTCAAGCTGCACTTTGTGTTTTTATGTTAACAGTGAATGAAACAACTATCAGTCCTTAAAGGTCCCATATAGTTTAAAGGTCTCTGTCCATGTGTTGTTTATTATAACTTTGTGATGTCACAACAAAGCAGTTACTGCTCCCATCCACGCCCCAAGCCCCGCCCACCTGGACCCACCATCCAAATTTGCAGGATTTGGTTTTTCTGAGTGTGTTACTTGAAATCTGCTATATTTTCATTGGATCACTCAGAAAACAGTCAGCCAATCAGAAGAGAGGCTCAGAGCCTCCTCTCTTCTGATTGGCTCATTGACCTGTTGGTACTAGAGCTCCAGAGAGAATGAGAGAAGAGAGTTTTTGGTTTTTTAAACCACAAATATATCTTCTTATGGAGCAACACTTCAAATAAAATAAAATCGATTAATAAAATATGGGACCTTTAACGATGAACCTACAGACAATTAGCACCAACTAATGAGTGTTTTTTTGTGTTTTTACACCCAAACATGTTATTATTATGCTCAACCCAGGCATTTGTTTTCAGTGAAAAATCTCTGATAAACCCACCCACTGTAAACAACCTGCTACAACTACAAAGTCAGCCGCTGGAGTTGCTACGTACTGGATCATTATCTGCTAAAGAAGCAGATATTTCCCCCTGGACCTGGTGGAGACCAAAACAGAGAAACTTCTCTCTCTCTCTTTCTCTGCTGGATGTATAAATAGGAAACTGTTTGTGAACATAACAACTTTATAAGCTGATGACATGTCAGTGTTGTGTTTGGAGTTTGGTCCACAGCCCCAAGTCAGCTCAAATGATAAAATGATAAATGGCCGCATTTGCATAGTGCTTTTACCCAATGTGTCTCCCCTTCACACACACACTCACACACCATGCAAGCTGCATGCTAAAGCTGCCAGTTAACCTACGCTGCTTGTTTTTTAGACTGTGGGAGGAAACTTAAGCACCCAGAGGAAACCCATGCAGGCACAGGAAGAGCTTACACACTGGCAGTTCAAACCCACAATCCTCTCACTGTGAAGTGAGGGCACCTACCCGCCACCAGGACACAATCATGGTGGCAATTTAATATGTGTGTTAGCACTGATATAACACCGGTGTCACTCCCACGGTCGGGGCCAGGCAGATGAGGCTGCTGCAGGTGTGACTAAATATGCCCTCAGGGTGACCTGCAAGACGGTTGGAGTTGGAGACAAATTATGTCAAAAGAGCTTTGGATCCTTTGTGACCAGAGAAGCCGAGTTTGCTACTTGCTGAAAAGAAACCAGGGTTACAGTGGAGGAATAAATGATGACACATAGAAAAGGGAGTTTTGTTAACAAAAAATAAATAATATATTTCAGCACAAAGTAACTATAGTGTAGACTTAAGTTTCTAAAATGCACTGCCATGGATTCCCAATAGGTGGGTCTGCACCCCTCAGGGGGTCCTAAGTTAAATTGTAGGGGTCAGAAGATTAAAGGGCAGATTATGTCAGGCCACAAAGGCTGGGAACCATTTACACATATAGTTTGATATGCATGTATGTCATGACCTGGCTCAAAGCCATGACAAAAACGAGGAGATGTACGTTTTTTACAAACACTATAAAATTAGGAAATTGGCAACATAATCACATACTAACTAAACTAACAAATAAATTAACTAAACCCAAAACACAATGCGTCGAGGGATCGCGGGCGCAGTGGTGCAGCCGCGCCAGGTAGGTCATATAACAGAGCAGGGCAGACCGCAGTGTGAGGAGTAGTGCCAGCTCTTATACACCTGTGGACTGGCCAGGTCCACCCAGGTGTGTCAAGCCCCACCTACGACCTGCAGGGAAAGACAAGACAACCCAACACAAAAGAAGGAAACAGAACATAACAGCAGGCCCTAGAGGCAGGAGGCCGTCACAGTGTAAGACATATTATATATGTTTTATGGATATTTCTCATTAAGCAAAGGAACACAAAGGTGTGACATCAACCGCTGAGATTTTAAGATTTTAGTTTAGATATAAGCTAATTAATACATTTGACCTCTGCAACTAAGTTTCCTCTCTATTAGAGAAAAACAAAGGAAGCTACATGCTAAATGTAGCCTGGGAGGTAGTCTGCGAAGTCTTGGTGCTATAGACACAACACTGCCACCCTTTGACCGCAGCTTGTAACATCAGGCAAACCGCTGGCAGCCCACTTGAACTATACATGACATTATATGACATCCATGTAGGGAAATATTTTCTAAATATAGGTGGCAGATTATATTGAATTCACTATAAGTCTACGACCTGGATACATAAAGACAGATCCATATACCTCCCATTTAAAAATGTATTATTCAGTATATAGAGTGCGCAATTGTTCGGTGTTGTGTGAATTCTTGGATTGATCAGCTGATTATGATGTTGACAAATATTCTTTCACACACTGGTTGAATATTTTCCCCATTAACATGAGCTAGTTAAAGATTCTGTGGGATACGGTACAGTGTGGCTTTATCCATGGCTTTCTGATTGCACAGACATTGATTTTGTACGGCTTGGCTGGCAGAATGAGTTTCCAGCACAGTAAGCTTAGAGGCATTAGTTACAGTTTGGGTGTCATCTGGTCTGCAGTGCAAGACAAACCAAATTCTTGTCTTGAATACTCATCAAAAGAAAGTTTGATGGGTCGGCCGCCCGAGGACAACACGGTTCCCAGATACCTGACGTCTTCTGCGAGCATTAACAGCCGCACGGCCTTTTGTTTTCAGTGTATGATAAATTGGGGCTCAGCGTTATCTCACTCTTACTAATATGCAACTTTGCAGCCTGCGCACCATCTACAAAGGACTGCTGAATGTTACTCCGTCGCAGGATTTGGTCTGCTTGTCATAACAGCTGTAAAATGTATTTCTGTCACATTGTGGATATCTGCCGGCAAATAAACCCAAGCAAATAGGAGTCAGCTTGATGAAAGCAAAGCACATCTGCCAGTGAGGTTCTGCCTTTCAGAAATCGGAATCTTACTGAAGAGATAAGTCGTCTTTTTTGTAGCCGGGATAAGCTGTGAAGTGGGCTTTCTTTAAAAAAAAAAAAGGAAAAAATCCCCCACCCCCCCACCGACGCTCTTCAGGCCTCAGCGTTCCAAAGTTTGTCATAAGGACGGCCGCACGAGTTACAGATGCTTCTGTTTGGCGCTTCCCAGGAGAGATAGTGGTTCTAAATGGGTTCTATTACAAGAAGTGAAAGCCTTCTTCACACAGAACAAATATTACCTTCACACAGCTGGTGAGCTGTAATAATTACAAAAGACACCGGTGATTTTAATCCTGCATAAACCTGCCACATCTGTAAACTGTAAATAAAAAATGTCATTGCTAATCCCAAGCTAATGAAACTCTCTCCTCCAGCATGGCTGACTTACATCCTCCTGAAACATGGTTACGACATACAGTTGTATCTGGGCCACTGGTGATTTCACATAATGTCACTCTCCTGTCTGAAGGCACGAAGCATGAAGGTTGTACCAAATGATTCATCACTCACTCGGTATCGTGTTGCAGTAATAGTAGGATTTTTATATTTTTTTGTATGATTCATTGATCCAGTGGCACGGCTACGTTTCTAACAGCTTGCATCAGAAAAGGTTGAGAGCAAACTGTGGGCAAGAAGATGCAGAATTCAGTGTAGCATCAGTGTCGTAAGAATATGGCAGTGTGATCTACCATGAACATGATCAGCTGTTGATTTTCAAACACACAGGATAACTTAATTCATCTCTGTGAAGACTGTCAGTGGATGTTACTGCAGCATGTTATTTTTCACAGTTTCTCCTTCTGAGGAATGAATGAGACTGTCCTAGTGTAACAAACAAGAGGTCGTCAGTGCAGCAGCTTATTACCACCCATAATTATGTTTTGTTTCTAGGCGACATCTAGTGGTCGTAGTAACTATAGTAGTATAGAGAGCGACAAAGTTAGTGTTAGGAGGAGGTTGGGTGGATGGATTTATCCATGACTCCTCCACAACCGTAACCATGACAATGAAGATCGTCAAATCTTAAGGAAGCACATATTTTAACCCAAACTGCGACCATTTCCTCAACTTAACCAAACCATGAGTGTTCCATATGGTTATTGTTGTAACCATGGCGACAGAGGTTCAGTACACCTGCCGCCATAGGGGCGTGAACTCCAGGAGCATATATATATATATATCATATCATAATAATCATATAAAATGACCACAAAAAGTCATGTAAATTATCCATAAGTTACTAAAATTCCAGAAAAACAATACTGAGCTCAGCGTCCTCATGGCTTCAGCCTTGGTTTTAAGGAATTGGTGGCTCTTCACCAACAAGAAGGTGACCCTTGTGGTTTATGATCAGATACCTGCAAAACTAATGACAGCTGATAATATAAAACAAGGGATATGACACTGTAAAAGTCAATCCTTCTGTTTATACACAATTTATCCTCAATGTGTGTAGGAAAGAACCTGAATGGAAACACTGCAAAGTACAATGGAACCAGACTTAGTGAATAAAACAAGATGTGCAGGGACCATGTGACATTAATGTGATTTGAGTATCTCTCTGATGAAATGAAAACATGAGATTTGTTTAAAATCGCAGACATGAAACAAGCACAAATGTCACATTTCCATCATGTTTTTTCCCCATTATTTGACAGGAGTTTTATCAATAACATCAACATTTTAAAAGCCGATGCAACCTCTATGTCTGCAGTGATTTAATGTCACCAACAGTTTCTCAATGAACCAAGTTCTAATATTCATGTAAGGGTCAAGGTGGAAACATTAACTCATATTTTCTTTTGCAATTTTTCTGGAAATTTGGTGACATTTTCTGCTAAATTTGAATGGAAACCTGACTTCCTGTCATTCTCTCATTCTCCTGTTACTTTCCCATTACAACAGATCAGGATTCCTTTATGTACATTGCTTCAAAAATTAGAAATACAGGAGAAATGTTTATAAAATCACAGGAAAAACAACAATATCCATACTGAAAATCTCCAACCAGCTAATTAGTATCTTGACGTACATGTGAACTGTCTGCATAAATATTATGCTGCTTCTCTCTGACATCTCCTGAAACATATGAAATAATGAAATAATAAGAATTGCAGTGAAGATCAAAAGTGTTGATGACAGAACAGTTTCGCAAGTTTATTCTTTTTATTTATTTATTTATTTATTTTTATTCTGTCTTTATTTACCCAGGCAAGAACTTATTTTTAATGAAGACCAGGAGAATGTCTCATGAGAATAAGGAGAAAGAGAACGTGCAAAGAAAAATAAACAAATTAATCAATTTCAAATTAATTAACAGACAGACATAAAAGATAAATCTGATAAAACAGAAGATGAAAAGACAGATGCAAACACAAACAACACACAGCTGACAAAAAGTCAGGCTGGTATTCACATTCTGAGAGCCTCTTAGCTGACACACACACACACACACACACACACACACACACACACATACATATATATATATATACACACACACACACAAAGCCTGCTTATATAACTGGTTGTTCAGTGTAAACTTTGCAACTGATGTCAGCTTATGTATTTATTTGTGCAGTCAATAACATCAGAACATGCACAGGCGTGTCCAAGGTAAAATGCAGAGGATGGATTTAAGGTCCTGGAGGGTTATCTTTCCTCAGCATATCAGTTGTTTATTTCAATCTCTCTTCTGGGTAAACATTTCACTGAGATCAGCAGGTTAACACTAACACCAAACATATATATATATATACTGTCTCTTATACACATCTGTTACGTCTCGGCGTACAGAGCGACGTAGGAGTGTGTCATCTTGAGCAGTTTGCCAGTTAGGGTTAGAGCCGACCTTTAATGAGTTACTGAGAGAATATGTTGAATATAGTTTACCAAAATGTTGAATATATGTTTTCAGTATGTTGTTGCAGTGCACTACAACATATTTGATCTAATGATTTTTACTCATTTTATTTAGTTTTTATTTACTGAATACATGTTTATAGTTTTCAGTAGGTTGTGGAAGTACACTAATGTTACAACATTCAGTAGTTGATCTCATTTATTTTGATGTAATTCATGTTTTATTTTGATATAATTCATGTTTATATTATATATTCAATAGTGTAAATATTCAGATATTATATATATTTTATTTATTCACCTAATTTTTTGTTATTTATTTATTATTTT
>NW_019525521.1:698226-710774 GCF_002814215.2 Seriola lalandi dorsalis | reverse complement strand
CTGCATACTATTTTATTCATCAAAGACCGTCAGCAGTAAGAGTAGTGAGCTGGTTTGATCATGCAACTTCCACTGATGTCGAAGCAGCGCCTGCAATCATTGCACATACGTGGTATCACTCTGGAGGAAGTGCCATTTCCCTCTCATGCGGAAGACGAGCATCTTCGCCTTCATGAAAATTTCAGCAACATTTGATAGAGCGAGGCGGAGAGTGAGAGCTCTGTGCTTCATCGATTCTGTCAGAAGTGTCTGTATGCAAATGACTCTGTCAGATAATCTCCAAAGTCAACTCCTGATATTTAAGCCTCCTGACAGAATGTCACCCTTTATCTCTGACACTTTTAATACCCTCTGTTTTACTATGTACACAATGCTGCACGGAACAGAAAAAAACTAACTGAATTGCTGTCTTTCTCTTTTGCTCATATTTATGCATTTTATTTTGGATACAATTTTAGATTTGTGCAAACAGAAGACTGCTAAAACTTTAGAGTAAGTAGTTTTGAGCCTGATGGACAGTGTTTATGAGGTTACTTACCTCTCCCTAAAGAAAAAAAATGCAGTTTCGGTGAAAAGAAAGTAAACATTGGATGGTTTGATATGATTCATCCATCCCTCCATTAGCTATACCACTTATCCTTGAGGGTCGCAGGGGGGCAGGAGACATTGTCAGCTGACATCGGGCGAGAATCGGGGTGCACCCTGGACAGGTCACCAGTCAATCACAGGTCTGACGCTTAGAGACAAACAGCCATTCACACCTACGGGACGAATAGGCTGCATGTCTCCGGACTGTGGGAGGAAACCAGAGGAGGCCCACGCAGACACAAGGAGAACATGCAAGCTTCCCACAGAGAGAGTGACAGTGCTAACCACTGCCCCACCGTGCCGCTCTCTCAGGTATTAATCGATAGCAAAAAAAAAGAAACAATCAGCCTTCAGGTCTTTCCTCTGATTCTGGTCTCTATATGTTTCTATATGTTTCTATATGTTTCCAGTCTTTCAAGTAAATTCCTGTCTTTTAATATTTGAAGAAGAAGTGTTTGAAATGTGTGAATTCAATTTATTCCAAGAAAAAAAACAACAAACTTGCAGTTGCTACCACTTATTTTAGCTTTCAGAACATCACTCCACAGCTCTCACTCTTTCCATTTATGTTGTTATTTTATGACAGCTGCTCGGTGTCTACATTTGCACTTGGCTCCATTTTTCTTCTATCTACATTGAAGCCAGCTGAATTTAAGAACATGTTTCCTGTTTCAGTTCTGGCTGGCTCCAGCAGACTCAGGGTTAAATTTTACCTTTGTTCAGCTTTGGTCTATTTGCACAGTTGGAAAATAGAAGCACCAGTGTTGAGTGTGAAGGTTCACTCTTGATTTTGGAAACAGTAATTTGAATAAATCTTACAACTGTTGAAAAAGTTGGATAAAAAGAAAGATTTTGTTGTCAAAGAAACAAAGCCTTGATGTATTTTATTTTAAAAACAGAGGAGTTTGTTCTCCATCACCTCGTTATGTATAATATTAGATCATATCATCAACATCCCCAGGTTGTAAATATTACAACAGACATGAGCCTCAGCTGCTGTCGACTGGAGAAGGAGCTGGTCGTATACAGGCTCAACAGGAGGCTGTAGATTTGCCGTTGAAACTGAGAACAAAACACAGCACCAGAGCTGGTGAATTCACCCAAAACGGTCCAGAATCTGAACGTTAATGGATTTAAGCTGCAGATTGTAGCATCATTTTTCTTAATGGTGTCATCATTAGCTTTTGTGCACGTAAGTAAATTTTCATCCTGGTGATTAGACGTTTCCTACAGAAATGCATCCACGGCACGGAGCTGTAAATTAACCACTGCATGTAGTTCATTCGCTTTTTCTTAACTTTCATATGCACTTCAGTGTATGGGTGTGGTGCTTGAGGATGGTTGGTAGTGTGAGTGGAAAGTAGGGACCAACATGCCGATGTTGAGTTTTCAGGAAAAAATGTATTCAGTCTGACAAAAAAAGAGGAGGAACAAAATCAATTTCATTTGGTGTATCAGTTCAGTTGCTCAGCAGACGGTCCTTCATCGCTCTGGCTCTCCTCCATTTTCCTGGAGAGGGACAAACAGACCAACCAGTTTGCCCTGTCACCTGCTGTCTGTGGCCAATCAGGGAGGATCTCTGGAATTAATGTCACCTTCACTCAGGTGACATCAATCTCCCCTTCATTACAGCTGGAAAATTACCCACAGACATTTTGAAAGGAGAAATGTACTCCTCCTCCTCCTCCTCCTCCTTAAAAGATGAGGCAGGTCGGGGAATTAAAGCTGCCCTGCAGAAAAAATATGTGAAGGGGAAAAATAAACACAAGTGAGCAAGCATTTCTCTCCCATCTCAGCATTGAATTACACAGGGCCAATGGAGGGAGTACACTCCATGATACATGGACACATCAGTGTTCACACGGCTGTGACGCAGCACTAATTACATAACCCAAAGGAGAAAATTAATGTGACTTCTGGAATCAGGGGCATCCAAAATAGCTCCTCCCACTTCACAGCTCTATTAAAGTGACTATAACCACTCTGTTTAATGCTTCTTTATGTTGGACTTATGCTATCATATACTTTGTGATGAAATTGCCCCTTAACTTTTCATCACAAATTTAATTCATGATCATAAATGTAATCATGACTTTAAGCAGCTCAAACCACTGGGCTTTCCAGTGGTTTATCTTGAACGATCTCTGAAGAGTTTTTTATGTTTTGACTTGAGACTTTAAAGCTGATATATGTAAGTTTTTTTTGCTATTGCTGCATTGCTTGCGTTAGCATTAACTCCCATAATGCTGCAAGTTCAGAATCAAAATTCATTCCTTTACGCCAGGAACACACCGCATGCATTGTGGCTGCAGAACATCTTGGTTTTGTTTTTCGGCACACATGTTAAGAGGTTAGAGCGTACACACTGCACATGTCACGCCTCGCGGCTGCGTTGCTTGATCTTTTTTTTTTAAATATAAATATAATTTTTCACTAATGTAGCAGCTTCACATGGGGAAAGTGGCATTTTAGTGACATTTTCTGTAAAAAATAAATCAGAAATGAATGAATAATAAAAGAAATCCAACACTCAGAGAGACAGAGCTGCTGCAGCAGCGACAGCCGGTGTGAACACACACACATGGTTCTCTACAGCAGCTCAGTGACAGTAGCCGCCACGCTCGAGCACAGCAGTACAAAACAAAGTGTTCCTCACCTGTAAGAAATGACGTGGCTAAATCATTTACAGAGCTGTTGGAAATGAAACTCTTATCTGATTTTTCAGAAAAAACAAAAGTTTTTGTATCATTAACCCAACCTATAATAAGAAAATATATCTACACAAGGTTAATGAAGATAATGAATGAGGCAGTGCCTGTGCTACAAGCTACTTGTATTCAAATGCACACACACCCGACACAGCGTCATATTAACTCGTCAAACAGCAGCCACATGTTGGATGTTCAATAGCTGCCACCTGCGAGCGTGTGTTCATTGTGACCGACAACACAAAGATGACGTGGTGGGTTCACAGTGACACGTGAACCACAGACACGGTTCTCAGTGAGTGTGTGAAGCTCAGGTCATCCTCCAGTTTGTTAGACTGACAAACAGCAGATGTGACGATCAAGAGCAGTAACACTGGTTGAATTTAACATGAGCACCAGTGAAGCTCATGGCGGATACAGAACGGCTGAAATGCAGCGCAGCTGTTGTGTTCACTGTAGCTGGTTGAAAACCAACATGAAGCAGGAGGAGCTCAGCGAACAGTCAGCAAGTTTACAGTCGGTTTAACACTGAATACTGAGGCAGACAATTTGTTTTCTTTTAGCTTTTGGAGGCTTGTAATAACTACAAATATTTCCCCTTTTCCTACAGTGGGGGTGCCGTGACCCCCATTCCCCATGGTGACTATGTGCTCGCTGTCTTTAGCATTACCACTGACAGTGGTGGACAGCCCATGGGGAGCACCGGGATATTTCCCAGTGGCCTGAGTGTTGTTTTGTTCGGTGCCGTGAACTGTCAACTTGACCGGCGATGATATAACGAGTGGGAATGAGGTGACAGACGCCTGCCGCCACCTCGCCTCGGAGCTTCCTGCTAAACTGCTGCGGCTGCACTGTGTGTCCACACCGTTGCTGCTGTCAGCCCGATCTCTCTACATAGAGTTTTGAGTTAGAAGTCAGAAAAGAGAAGAGTTTTAACACGAAAGCGGTCATGTGATTCTTGTTTGAGAGAGAGAGAGAGAGAGAGAGAGAGAGAAAATCAACTAAGACTATATACTTATACTTATTGTACTGGGAACACTGGGCCCAGGTGTTCACAGTAACCAATGACCTGACCACACCCAATGGACATCTGCAACACAAGGACACAAGGCGGCGTCATCACAGTGCACATGTAGCCTCCACTTTCTCCTGCAATTGCTAAATATATCTATATTTTCTTTTTTAATATTTGTTGAGTAGTCACAAATTAATAACTTCCTCCCAGATGAACATAGTGGCCAAAACAGCAAGTCTAGTACCTGTTACATTAATCAATAAGGTTAGCCTACAGAGTTAGCTTAGTCTGATGGTTTGAATGAGGGCGGCGTGAGATGGAGTCAAATTCCCGCCAAATTCAGTCCAGCCCCTGACCACTGAGCTACATTACTTTACACATAGATTAGAGACGATTTCACATTTGTTCCATAAAATATCAGCTGTACTTACATATTCATTCGCCTGTTCTACGTAGAACCAGCATTACTGTTGTGGATTAAGACATAACTAAGTAGCTTTGTTGCGTCGCCATGTATTTTACAGAGATAGACTCTTACTATACTATTTATTTGCTAATTGCCAGTAGGTATACATTTAATAAACCTATGCATTGATTCACATATAGAGTTAATCATTTTCATATCTATCTTGACGTGCCATTTGAAATAATTTCCAAATTTTTTTGAAATTGAATCTTTCTTACTTTCATTTTAAAAACAAATCTATTCTTGTGCAGAATTTAAAAACATATTTTGTGCAAAATTACAAAGATGGTAAACAAACATACAATCCAGTGACCTGCACGTTTTAAGAGTTAAATAAACTGGTCAATAAAGTGCACTTTAAGTATCATGGCTGAATGAAATTCTGTTATCAGTCAGCTGCAAAATCCTCAGACGTGTCACCTCTGTCAGCTCCTACAAATTTAGAAACAGCACTAAATGTGGAGGAGGGAAACAGAGGAGGCCAGAAATTGGATTAGCCAGTTGGATGTGATGATAAGCCAGTGAGGACAGCCGGTGCAGCGCCTCCGTGGCCTTTCTGATAACAAAGCTAATCCATCCATCTTAACCTCCTGGCCTCTGCTTTGAGTCCCCTCATCAAACATCCCACCGCCCCATTGTTAGCCATGTTTGCTGCCTGTCCTGCTGAGGCACTCCAGCCATAACTCTTCGCTCTGCAACGTGGCGAGCAGGTCAACTATTAATTTAGGTGAAGTGCCACTGTGTCTGTACCTGCTGTTCGGCTCGGCGAGCCGAGCTGTTCGGCCGAATGAAAGAGACGTGCTGCCTGTCATCTTTCACCTGCCTGACACCCGCGCTCCTCTGGGCCTTCTGCACATTGTCTTCCAAAAGTCACTTGTCTTCCAAAAGTGCCCGTCGTGACTGGCAAGACAAATTGCGATATTACAGCAAAACTATCAGCAGGACATTTACTGTGGCCAAGAGTTAAGCTGGAGTCATAAGTCAGTCCTGAGAGACAGTCGGTCGTCAAGGATGGAGGACAGACAGAGAGGGAGGAAGAGGGAAATGGCAGGGTGGGAAATGAAATGATGAGGACTGTGTTTGAAACCAAAGTGAGATTAGCTGGTCAGACATATTTCTGTAAATTCAGTTTTGATCGTTTCTGGCTTTTAACTCTTCAATTCCACTATTTTACAGGACAACTCTGTCTCCTAGAAAAGATATTTATATATATATATATATATATAGTCAATTTGTTTTGCCAAGTGATTTTGAAGAATCAAATTTAATTTAAGAGAAATCACAATGTCGCTTATCACTCATCTCATCAATCCATAATGCAAGAATTTGTAGGCTAGAAGGATCATTTTCACATTCAAATATATGCAAAACTAAAAAATAATACTATTAATTTCACCAGAACACAGTCAGCAGTTATCCGTGGTGTGGTGCAGAGAATTAAATGCAATTAGAACATATAAACATTTTACACCTCTTTTATATAAAACATGTTTATGTTTTTTGTTAATGATTTACATCCGATTGTCAAAAGGGAGAAAGAATCGATTGGAAGGCGTCTCATGAGGTCTCATGCTGAGTCGACAATTGAGATTATTAATGACCCCAACATGTCCTGTATGACGTCTTTAAGCTCATCTCATCAGGAACGTGTTTTAGATTCCCTGTACAATAAACAAGGAAATGTGAAGGATGCAGAGGATCCTCTTTCAGCCACATCTCCTGGCCTTTTTCAGTTGTCATGGAGATGGTTCAGTTGTTATCACGTGACATAAGGATGGAATTGGTCACAATCAAGCGACTAACCTCCAGGACTGAACAATGAAGTCAACGCTGAAGTGCCAAAACCTGCAGTTCCTCTAATGACCACTAGAGTCTGGCTCCAACAGTGAGTCAGTCCCCATAGACTCCCATGTTAAAGTGTCCAACTTTACAGCAGAATTAAACATGTTTACAGCCAGCTGCGCAGCCCAGCTGTGCTAACGATGCTAATGGGAGTTTATGCTTGCCACAGTTATTTAGCCGGCTACACACACGCCCCGGCTCGTTGCCCATTATAGGAATAGCCAGGATTTCGTTTGTTTTACCTTAAGTTTGGTTTTACTCTGAAGGGGAGGGTCACTTTACTGCGTTTACTGTATGAATTAGTCTCTTCCATTAACACGTTTCTTTCAACTTAAACTTCACATGCGTATGAATGAACTCTTCGTACATTTTAATGTCAGCCTCCAATTTCCTCTGAAGCGATGAATCAAGATTTTTAAATTGAATGTTTTATTAGTTTATTAGTTCAGTTACAAATGACAAATGTTGACATTTAAATTAAAATCTTGGTGCTGCCGCTTCAGATGTTGCTTTGGGAGCTAAGTCTGAGAATGCAGTGTGCAGGGGAGTGCCTTCTTTATTAAAGTAAATTTAGTCTGATTACACAAATTGATGAGTGTTTCTCTGCCTTCCCTGACTTTCTTAATAAGGCTGCAGAGCTGTTGCCTTTTTTTTTGATCATTAGGTTTTTTGGTTCGTAATCATCACAGCACATTCAGCTCTGAAGGACACACTGTGCTCTTTTGAAGTGTGACTGCTGTATCCCTCTGCTCAGCCTGCTTTAACATGCACATGCATGCACATCATCCAACAGCCCTGCCATGACTTCTTTAATCCTAACTGGAGGAGTCACTAGTTAGTTTAGTGAGACTGAACTAAAGCAGAGGACCGAGTCACGCTTAATGAAGTGAGACTTTCATCAATAGAAGTCTTGCTCTCCTCGAGCCTCCTCTGTGAAATGCCCCCCAGGTAGCTGCTCCTGACAGCTGCTCCCTTGTTTGAACATCAATTTCATTTTCAGTGCTCCTTTGCCCCTGCTATACCAAATCCCACACCAATTACGACACAGATAAAGTGTTCTGGGGGGGGGATGCTGCTAATGAAATGCGGTCTTTAGGGCCACTCGTGTACAGTTATGTGACAATGCGGTGGAATTGCTTCAGGCTAACAGTGTGTCACCATCAACAGCCACAGGACTCTAATAACCTTCACATGAAAAATCTTTTAAACAAGATCTGTTTACTCAAGTGTTTTTTCTTTAATTGTGATAAACATTCTCCATCTCTCAAAGGGGAAACCATCTTTTCAGGCCTGTCAGGAGTTTATTATGATTCTCAAGGACACGACAGTATCTGCACATGACACAGGATGAGCTGTGAGACAGGAAATCATTAATTTACTGGGACATGAAGGATGAAACACAAATGTTTTTATGAACAGAAACATCATCTATTTATCCGCGCCCACATTACCCACAGTGCAACTTGGTCAGAGAATTCTTTCGTGTTATGCTAGTGGCGGCTAATGTAGCCTGACGCCTCTGGCCTCAAACAGAGTCGTGGTCAGATAATTTCCCACAGATTTGGTTTTGTTTTCAAACTCGTTGTCGTCAGACCGAACTGACGCTGCCTCTTCTGACATCACTCGAAGACATTTTTCTGACTTCTGACACACACCTCCACCTGGAGACAAAACACAGTCGTCCTCCTTAATGGATGAAATTCACATTTACTGTCTTACTCTGCGGATTACAACTATCAGGCCGGTGCATGCGTGGAATATTAAACCTATTGTAGCATCCATATTAGTATGAATTATGGACAGTCTTTTGAGAAGTCTGCATATCAGACAGAATCCCTGGAGGTCTGCAGAAAGTCAGCTTGAGGTCCTGAGTAACTGGATTAGTTCATGAGTCTGCAGAAGTGGGAGAGTCTGGACAGATCAGCCATGTCCACCCTCACAGACTCATGGACTTTGAGGCACTAAGTCCACGAAGGCTCAGGACTGTCCCACTGTCAAACCATCAAGTGCACGAGGGCTCAGACATTTTGAGCTCTTTCCACACGCTTTCCTCAAGTTCGCATTTCTGTAGCCTTTGCCTGAGGGAATTACCCACAGTTCATAGCCTTGTGACATTAAACAAGGAGGTAAAAATGTCAAATCAAATGTCCCAAACCCATGATTGTATGCAGCATGTTTTGGCGTCGTCAAGGTAACATATGTCACAATGTCCTGTAATCACCATTTTGAGCTCCTGCAGTGACGTCACTATCACTTACCCTCCACCTTTGTAGTCCATACATACCAAAAGACTACAATACCCTTGATTGATGATAATATCATATATCTTTAGTGCACTCTCTCCTCACACACATAAAACTCCTCTCACCCTCTCTCTGACTGAGCGACGTGTGACTGAAGCTGTTATGAACTGAAATGAAGTGCACAGAGTCTGTGTGCAAAAGTTTATTTGTATGAACGATTGTCCCTCAGCTCCCAGCAAAGCCTCTCAGCTCTTTGCATGGTGTCTGAATATAAAAATTAAAGTGTCACATTTCTTACCTTGTTTATATTGTACAGTCAACTTGTGATTGTGATGTTTGACAGGCACCTGAAGGCAGCATTGTGTTCCTTTGTTGGGAGTTGGAATATATGCACAACAAAATCAGTCTGTCACCGTCAGCTCAGGATGACACATAAAAAAAAAAAACAGTCACATCTCCTCTCCAGTGTGTGTGTGTGTGTGTGTGTGTGTGTGTGTGTGAGCAGAACTATTTACAGGTTTAAAAAAAAAATGAAGAAATATAGCAGCAGTGTAGCTGGACTGACAGTCGTCTGACCCCCGGAATAACACCCCTCCATGTAGTCCAGCCCCCCGCTGCTCTGGCAAACCTGTGTCTTAACAACTGAGCTAAACTCACAGTGGTGCAGCAGTCAGCCTCATGGAGAGAGAGGAAATGATGTTATTACTGTTCGCTACACTTCTAAAACTCTCTCTGTGGGGGGGGGGCGTGTATTTAACAGGGATTATATCCTTTTCCACATTTTCCACACTAATTGTTCACAAATTAAAGATGTTGGTGTTACTATTCTGAATTTCAGTGACTGGACCAACGTGTAACATCCTGTCATTAGCACAGACGGGCGTCTCTGCTGCCACAGTGTGTCATTTACTAACAATACAACTGCTGTGTCTACTTTCACAACATCTTCAGACCTCATCACTTTCTCACATTTTGTTATAAAACCAATTATTTTTTTCCTTCATCAGTCTGAACTCAGTAACAAAGTGACAAAGTGACAAAGTGAAAACAGGATTTTTTCAGATTTATATAAATATTCAGATATTTTTCTATGACACTTTATATTTAGCTCAGGTTCCTCTCTTTTCTATTGATAATCTCTGAGATGTTTCTACACCTTGATTGGAGTCCACCTGTGCTAAAGTCAGCTGATTGGACATGATGTGGAGGGACACACACCTGTCTATATACAGTAAAGTCTCACAGCTGACAGCAGGTCAGAGCAGGAACCATGAGGAGGAAGGAGCTGCTGCAGAGCTCAGAGACAGGACTGTGTCAAGGCAACAAAAACATTTCTGCTGTATTGAAGGTTCCTGAGAAGAAGAGTGGCCTCCATCATTCTGACATGAAGACGTCTGGAACAACCAGGACTCTTCTCTTCTAGAGCTGGACCTGGACTCACTGAGACGTCAGGGAGAAGAGAGGAGACCAAGACTCTGATGGTCTCTCTGAGCTGCAGAGATCCTGTGTGGAGAAACTTCCAGAAGAACAAGCATCACTGCAGCTCTCCACTGATCTGAGCTTCATGTCAGAGAGTCCAGACCAAGCTTCTCCTCACTGACAGTTCCTGACAGACTGTGAGAAACAAAATTCTCTGGTCTGATGAAACCAGGACTGATACTATTTGGCCTCAAGTCTAAGCATAATCTGTCTATTAAGATAATAATAATAGAACTAATAATAATAATAATTCTCTGTACAGCAAGGCAAATTTATTTTGATGACAATTAAAAGTGCTTTACATAAGCTACAGAAAATCTATCAGAACAATATTAAAAACAATGAAGAAACCTTTCACACTCAAACTAAGTCAAACTTTGCAGGGAATTGTGCAATTTCACCAAATTAAGTTCCATGTAGTTTAATGTGTATATCAGCAATAACAATAATGGTGTGAATTGCAACACTCAGTGCCACGTACTGGGTCAACAGCTTGTAGGGTCAAACGTTAGCAGTGGTGGCTAACTGATTTTAAATAGATATTCTCATGTTCTGCCATGGCAGACACTTTTTGTTAGTTTTATTTTGGACTTTTTGCACTTCCTGTTTTATTTTGTAATTGGTTTCCATGTGTGTCAGTGTTTTTGCTTCTTGTCGTGGTCTTGTTTCTGTGTAGTGATTGTCTGCCCCGCCCTGATGTGTTTCACCTGTGTGCAATCACCTTGCCTCCTGTGTCTTTGTGCTCCCCTTTGTCTGTGTCGGTTCGTCTGTTTAGTTCTGGGTTTGTTCACGTCCTGTTGTCTTCATGTCACGTTCACGTCTGGATTTTTGGTTAAATAAACCTGCCTGCACCGTCTCCCGAGAGTTGACTGCATTTGGGTCCTACTTACCTCGCAAACCTTGACAGATATTGCTGTAAAACGAAAGTTACTGAGTCACTTTCATGGCTCGGCTCTAATCGTGCTGCAAACCTCTTCAATGGTTTTAGCACAAAAGAGTGAAATTGTCTAATGATAAGACGTTTGGGAAATCAATGGAAATTTAACATGCCATTATCTCCCAATTGCCACTTGTGGCAACATTCAACAAAAGTTGCATACAGTCTTCACTTTAAGTAGAACAAATTACGAGGTGTAAATGCAGGTGCAGTGCAGTTTCTACACAGTAACAAGTTGCTCAGAATTGAATACAGGTCATTACAAGTTGTAATTTGAATTTAAAAGTAATTTAAGTGGCATTTAAGGCACATCTAAGCATCATCAGGAAGTTGATGTCATCAGCGTGCACCATGGTAACTACTGTAAGTGCCGCTTCATCATATGTGGTTCTGACCAATTGATAAAATGTTTCTGGGTGTTCTCAGTGAAGACTATATATAAACATACAGTCAGTGTGTGCACAGCCTGTTGTGCGTTGGCAGAGTCGCACAAGGAAGCAGTGAAGGTGTTTCAAAGTCGTCAAAGAAACTCAGCATGTGTCCAGGTTCTTATTGATGGAGTTTAAGGTCGACAAATCTGCAGTCAGGTATCTTTGATAATTATTCAACACCATGTCAGCTGCTAATAACATTAACAGGTGTCATGTGAGAACATGGGTTTCTATGCAATAAACAATAAATGTCCACAGGAGTCGAGCAACATGATTTTAAATTTGATTAAATTTAAAGGTGTAGGAGATACAATACCTTAGGTCTGGGGTGTCACAATTTTGGCTTCAGCGATTATGAAAACAAGATAATCGAGATAAAACCATTATTGTGTCGCATTCTGTTTCCCAACCAATTTCATTCCTCCAAACAAAACCCATCCCCCCATCCACCTCTGCGTTACGTCTCGGCGTACAGAGCGACGTAGGAGTGTGTCATCTTGAGCAGTTTGCCAGTTAGGGTTAGAGCCGACCTTTAATGAGTTACTGAGAGAATATGTTGAATATAGTTTACCAAAATGTTGAATATACAGGTGAAACTCAAAAAATTAGAATATTGTGCAAAAGTTTATTCAAGTCAGCAATTCAACTTCAAATGTGAAACTAACATGTGATATAAACTCAGTACATGCAAAGTGAGATATGTCAAGGCTTTATTTGTTATAATCTTGATGATCATGGCTTACAGTTTTTGAAAACCCCAAATTCAAAATCTCAGAAAATTAGAATATTTGGAAAAGGTTCAATACTATAGGCTCAAAGTGTCACACGCTCATCAGCTA
>NW_019525521.1:689460-698206 GCF_002814215.2 Seriola lalandi dorsalis | reverse complement strand
ACCTGGTTAAATAACCATCAGATAACGGTGCTTGATTGGCCAGCAAACTCGCCAGACCTGAACCCCATAGAGAATTTATGGAACATTGCCAAGAGAAAGATGAGAGACATGAGACCGAACAACAAAGCATCCTGGTCTTCCATAACACTTGAGCAGTGCCACAGGCTGATAGCATCCATGCCACGCTGCATTGAGGCAGTAATTCATGCAAAAGGGGCCCAAACCAAGTACCAAGTACATATGCAAGATTAAACCTTTCAGAGGGCCAATATTTCTCTGTTTAAAATCCCCTTTCTATTAATTGTATGTGATATTCTAATTTTTTGAGGTTTTCATAAGTTGTAAGCCATAATCATCAAAATTATATCAAATGAAGGATTGAAATATCTTGAGTTGCATGTTATGAACCTATGTCATACATTAGTTTCACCTTGTAAATCTAATTGCTGGAATAAACGAACCTTTGCACGATATTCTAATTTTTTGAGTTTCACCTGTATGTTTTCAGTATGTTGTTGCAGTGCACTACAACATATTTGATCTAATGATTTTTACTCATTTTATTTAGTTTTTATTTACTGAATACATGTTTATAGTTTTCAGTAGGTTGTGGAAGTACACTAATGTTACAACATTCAGTAGTTGATCTCATTTATTTTGATGTAATTCATGTTTTATTTTGATATAATTCATGTTTATATTATATATTTAATAGTGTAAATATTCAGATATTATATATATTTTATTTATTCACCTAATTTTTTGTTATTTATTTATTATTTTTTGTTGAATTGTTTTTAAAGTTCAACAAAATCTGCTGTTAAACATTTTTTTAAAGTTTCCATAGTCAGTGAGTAATCAAAACAATCATGATGATGATTGAGCAGCCCTTCAATACATGTAGGACAATATTTCATTTGATTCATTAGACATAATGCTAAGGTTTCATTTAAGCAGAATATCGGACACATTATAAACATTAGTTACATTATGGTGAGAGAAGAGGCATGAACATTGAATTACAACACAGTATATAAGTATATAATATATAATTAGTCTTGCATGAGGTGTCTCATGATGGAAATAATTCCCAGTGGATAATGGTTAAATATACATACAGACTGACCACGCAGCTGCAGTCCAGAGGAAGGCAGTCTGCTGAGGCCAGGTGTCTCATAGGATGCTCACTGAGGAAGAAAAATAAAAAAGCACAGATGGAGGTGGAGCAGTGGCGATGGTTCAAACCTCGCTGAATGAAGCATGTAGGCAGCGTTGCTACAGGAAGTGAGGCAGCTGGAGTCTCCGTGACAAACATGCACATGTACGATTGTTACAGAATTGGCACACAGCGCAGTTGTGTTCCACCATTACGCAGAAAGGAGACTGTTCTCCTGGGAAAAAGAGCAGACAGGTCGTTTGTGCAGCAGCTTCTTATGACCCATAGTTAGGTTTTGTTGCTAGGCGACATCTAGTGGTCGTAGTTATTATGACAGGAGCAAAAAGGAGAAGTGTGGTGACGTAGTATAAAGAGAGACAAAGTAGGAGTAGGTTGGAGTGGATTCGGTTCCCATGTGAAACCAGTAGTTTATACTGTTTCTACTATCCATGGCCGTTCGTCGTTATTGTAACCATGACAACAAAGATTGTCTGATGTGGAGGAAGTAAATTTTAACGCAAATCATGATTGATGATGAAGCCATTACCGTTACTATAGTAACCACGTACGGTGCGCTGCTCTCTGTACAGTTGCATGTAGGTCTGGTGTGCATGCAGCTGTGGGGGGGGGGGCTATTTCAGGAGACACTCCTCTGGGTCGTATTTGCTCGTATGGATTGGAGGACTCGTTGCATACACAGTACAACATACAACAGGCAGTTAGAGCTCACACTAATATATTTTACTCTGGAGTTTTCGAGCGCCTAAAACAGAGACTTCTGTAAAGTCATGTCATTTTAATGGTGAGTGTTCAGAGGATTTGCCCCAAAACACTTAAAAACATCTCCACTTTCAACCAACATAAAAACTATAATAAAAATGCCAAAACTTTTCGACATTTCCTCAGGGTCAGCAGATACGTTCTCATCAAACTCCATTCTGTTGTAGCTGAAAGCTTCAGAAAATTTCCATAAGTGGATCGTGCACTTTGTCTAGTATCCCTGAGATCAAGGGTTTCCATGTCACAACAAATCATATACAAAGGAACCACTACATGTATTAACAGGATATAACGTGATAGCCTGCGTGCCTGTGTCTGAGGGAAGATAAAAGCAGTGGTGTGTATTGGTGTTGAACATTTTAAATTAAGAGAAACTCCTTTGACCAGTCCCTGGGAACACAAATGGGATGATGTATGACTGAGGTTAAAACACGTCTCCTTCATGTCCATTTATTCTCTGCGAGATGTCGGTGCCGGTGTGAAGATAAAAATCACAGGCAGGATGAGGAGGCTCTCTGCAGCATGACAAGATACTCCACCACAGTAGAAACAAAAGAGCTGATGTGCTGCTGACAGATTTCTCACAAATGAAATCCTCTGCCTGACTGTTGGCCGTTATTCTCCCATCCTTCCTCAGAGAGGTATTTTTCCAGCTGTTCTCTCTCATCATGAAACCAGTGGAATGAAAAGGATCTTCACTCCATATATATATATATATATATATATATATATATACAGACAGACAGACAGACAGACAGACAGACAGACAGACAGACAGACAGACAGACAGACAGACAGACAGACAGACAGACACACAGTGAGCTGCTACGACACCAGACCAGCCAATTATCGGACAAATTAACTGGCAGGCAACCTGAGAACCTAGAACGCTGCATTCACTATCAAAGTCTTAGTCAGTAAATGGTCTGCCATTACAGAACAGTAGTAGTAGCCAATCAGTGGGGATTCATCCAAACTCAGTGTACTCATCTTTTGAATTTGTCCTTTAAATAGCAGTGTGAAAATTCACAGCTTGGGGTGGGGATGACTCATATGTTTTCCAAGGGTGAGTTCAAGTAACGTTGTTAACTTTTCTCTCCCTGTTTATTCAGTAGCCTGTTCCTGACCTGGCTTGGCCATTTGCACTAATGGTCTTGTCATTTCAGACCCTGCCACTCCCACCTGCCCTGCAGTGACCCCAGCCCTTCCCCCGTGCCCTACACCTGCTCACCTGTTCGCCATTCCCTCATCAGTTCCCTGGATACACTGGTCCATTTCCACTTGCACCCTGGCAGACTGACTGTTGTGCCATTGTGTTGTAACAGCTGTGGTGCTCCTGCCTGTTTTTCCCACAAATTTTTTTGCCTGCTTGTTTTTGGGCTTCACCTTTTTGTTTGCTCCCTTTTGTGTTTTTGATGTGTTGTCTTGCCCGCGTGTTACCAAACAACCGCTGCCTGCCAACTGACTCCACCACCTGCCAAGCAGTTACCTGCATTACTTTTTAATCAAGGTGAACGGTTGGAACTTTTTACCGGTGGAGCTGTGCTGGGCGCTGAATTGAGTTTGAGTTTTTAGACATTAATACGACACAAACTTCTCATTTCCAATCAGAAGTTGAACTCTTAATCAGTGGCGACTCTAGACTCGGGGGTGCCCCAGGCAAAGACGCCCATTGATGAAATCCCCCCACCAGTTCCACATGCAGACTATTGC
This sequence comes from Seriola lalandi dorsalis, assembly GCF_002814215.2. Lineage (NCBI taxonomy): Eukaryota > Metazoa > Chordata > Actinopteri > Carangiformes > Carangidae > Seriola > Seriola lalandi. Next base: position 694,557 of record NW_019525521.1, on the reverse strand, counting down.
AGACGCTAGATCCATGCAGATTATCAGTAGATGTTACAAGTTACAGATGTCCCCTTAAAGCCAGCAAAGAATTGCACCCTTGCTCAGTTCAGTACACAGAGGTTTTACTTGTTCCTGTGTGACCAGTTATAGTGGATACTATTAGAGAACATAGGATGTGTATTGTTGTATAATGAAGATTACTGATTTAGTTTGATTTGACTTTATAAAGTCCTCTCTTGTTGTGTTTGCTACATTTTAGCAACAAAATAAAACAAGAGGTTAACACACACACCTGACCCGTTTCTGTGGGTCAACTGTGGGTCATGTGGGAATTCTACTGTACACACAAGTGAGCGAGCGACTGCAACAAGAAATAGTCCAGAAAAAGTAAAAGTGCTGCAAAAACAATCTCATATTGTGCCAGGCCCAGTTGTTCAAATGACAAAAAAATCCATTTATGTCCCTTGGCTGCATTCCAAACTGCTCTATTGAGGCTTTATTGTGTGGACAAATTGGTGTCTCGGCACAAAACTGCAACTCCAGAATGAAGCGCTCTGATTCTGAGAGCTTTATCTCAGTGAAAGCATGTAGCACATGCCAGGGTTTTTTGCTGGCAAAGTGGCATTTAACTACCAAAGACCACTCCTGAGATAGAAATATTCTATGATCTGATTAACTGACCAGTGAAATTAAAAGGGTGCAGCGCAGGGACAGTAGGAAGCACAAAAGGTCAGCATGAGCTGGGGAAACCAGAGCAATGAGGCTCCAAGAGGGAGCAATGTCTCATGGCCAGGTCTTCCAAGGTCCCAGACTGAGACTGAGACAGACAAAGACGAGACAATAAAAAGAAAAGGGCATTTGGAGAAAAAACTAGAGGGAAAAAACAAGGACATGCAGGTTTAGATGGTTTAATTAGCAGAATGAGATGAAGCCAAAGTCCTGGTTCTGTGTCCAAGTCTTTCTCTCCTCCAAATAGTGTTTCCTGTAGTGATGCCTGCATGGTCACAGCTAGGACTTCAGTAGGTTCATTTTAATATTTAAGCACCACAGAGACTGGCTGGGGTTTGGGCTTTTGTTGCGGCTCAGATTAAAGGGATAGTTTGGATTTTTTTGACGTGGGGTTGTGTGAGGTATTCAGGTATGGTCGGTACATTACCTTCCTTCTCCATGACACAACACCACCAGGGAGGCGTCTGATTGGTCCCCAACATACAGTCAAATAGACCTGTCTTCAGTGAGAGGAAGAACAGATGCTCTGGCCCCCACAGAGTCCTCTGATCTCTACACCAACAAGTGAGTCTGGGATCAGACACTGAAGACACTGAGACTAAATCCACAGAACAACTGAGACAGATGCTGCAACAAGACGCTTTTTCGTCTTTACTGCACTTTGTATGAAGTTAATTAGAATCTGGCATCTTTTTTTATTCTTTTTTTTTGCTTTACTTGACAGTTAGTGGAGAGAGGGAGCCAGGAAAGGAGGGAGAGAGGGGAGGACCACCCTGGCCACTGCTTAACCGGGTGAGCTGTCTGTGCACACTTGCTCATTTTAGTTATTTATTTGGTGTAGTATCCTAAATACTTCTGGAGTTAGATAGAGGGAGCTGTAGGATCCATGGGTGGACCTGACAGGAAGTCCTGTCAGGAAGTATTTTATATAGGAAGTGATGTATGGATTGTGTGCTCTTTTGTCTGTCACTATCATCGATTAAAAGCCAAGAAATATATGATGGCGAGTTCTGTGTCCTCCTTGTGCTGCCTGGGCTCTAATATTACATTTGGGCATTTTTTTTGACTGGGAAAGTGGAGAGAGACAAAAAAAAAGGGGGGAGAGAGAGTGGGGGAGAGACATGCAGACCTGCTGCTCAGGAATCATTATGTCCACATGGTATGCGCCCTAACTACTTATCCATCGAGTTGCCCCATGCTCACTTTAGTTTTACTGTCTAAAACTTTACTGGATATGACACGGTGTTACAATCCAGCTCGTTTTGGGGAAAAGAGAAGCGGCATAGAACAACATATATGGTAAGGTAAGGTAAGGTAAGGTAAGGTAAGCCTTTATTGATCCCCGTAAAGGAAATTCTAATTTGAAACAGCACAACAAAGGGAAAATATGTGATGAGAAATAAAACAAGAATAGAAACACAATCTAAAATAGATTTAAAAAAAAAAGATAAAAAAGATAAAGCAGAAATACTATATACAATAAGAGAATACAAAACAAACTGAACAGCCAAACAGAACCCAAGTTCCGACTGAAGCTAACAACAGTTTCCGTCCTGTGCGTCAGTGCTATCTCTCTCTGATCCTGGCTCTGCCCCCAAATAGTTGACTAGTAGCTCAGTACTAACTCACAACAAAGTCTAACACAGTCTCAGTGAAATTCATTAACCACGAGAGGTGTGTGTGTGTGTGTGTGTGTGTGTGTGTGTGTGTGTGTGTGTGTGTGTGTGTGTCCAGTCCGACCAGGCTTTTTTTGTACACTGATTGTACCAATCAAGCTGATGACCAAATGGCATCAGCTTGATTGGTGGGCCGGACCAGGTGCCGCTCCAATCAGGCTTAGCAGGCAGACCTCCCGTAGCTGCAGCCAATCCCGACTCAGGATCCACGTGTCCTACTCAGCATAAACAGAGTTCCACAAGAGAGTTAGACACTTATCTTTGTCGAGGAGCATAACTATATGCACACTTGATGCCTGCCCCCCCGATTCCAAACCACACATTTCAAAAACAGGCATCGTTTGGTTCCCAGGTTGTTCGGATCGCTGTTGCTGTTATTTGAAATGTGCAGGCGTTTACTCTTTTCATCTTCCCTGGTTTGTGCGACCAACAGTTTTAATCAGCAGGTGGACACATGAAACGATATTTTTTATCTTTGTCTGGCTCTCATGTGAACACAGGCTTGATATTGCTTTGGGCGATCTGCTTCTCAGGTGGGAGTCTGTAGGTCCACTATAAGGAAGGTACGGTATAATGATGATTTGTAGTGGAGCTGTAAGTGTAGCCAGCTTTTCAAAATAAAGACATTCCCTCAAACAATTTGCTCATTTAAAGCACAGAATGAGCAGCATTGTACAAAAGGAAGCTGCAGGTTAAACTCACCCTGCTGTATTATGTCTGCTGTGTTGACCACAGAGCAAAAGCAAGCAAAGCCTCATGTCATTCTCGTCTCGCTGCATCATACCATCCAACACACCGTTTAAATCATGATGTTGTACTTTAGCCGTCAGTGCTGTGCTTGTGCTTGTGCTTGTGTTTTTGCTGCTGAGCAGGCTGCAGCACCGCTCAGCTGGACACTGTGCAGCCACACTTCCTGCTACTGCTGCTGCTCATATAGCAGCGTACGCCTGTAGGCTCCGAGTCTACATCACCTGGATGAGAATTTATTATTGCCTCTCCCCATTCTCTGCTGTGCTGAGCGACAGTCAGAAGGCATATTGCTCTCAGGTTGTCCGTCTGATGGACACGATACCTCAGTAACACCTTCACGGAACCTATTCAAATTTGGCACGAACATTCACCATGATGAACGAAGATTAGATTTTGGTGGCTAAAGGTCAAAGGTGAAGGTCACGGTGACCTCACAAAACATGGTTTTGGCCTTTTGAACGCAATATCTCCATAACACTTTGAGGGAATTTCTTCAAATTTTGTTCAAACATTCACAACCACAAGGAGGTTATTCTAGTTTTTGGGGTGTGATGAGGTCAAAGTATGAACAGCAAATATCAGTGCTGTACATATTTTACATCCAGATAATAATCCAGTACATGAGTTGTCTGACTGAACTGCAGTTTCAGAATATATCAAGGTGAGCTCCTGTGACGACGAGGCTTCAGCAGTATTAATGGCTGCAGAGATGGAAGGCTGTTGTAGGTGTTTGGTAGTGTGAACAAAGTTGCACTCTATGAAAGCCTTTTGTGACGACGTGACAACATAGTTTTCCTCTCACCGGGTTCCACATCCGTCGCCGGCTCCTGCTGTGGGTCTTTGACTGCACTTACCACGGTTCACCACTGATTCGTGAAAACACAGCCCTTGAGGATTTGACCCCAAAAGCTGTTGATGTTTTGAACTGCTGAACTGGAAATGTCATTGCCGTTCTGTCTCAGAGCGGCTCCTCAGTTTGAGGTACAGCGTTGTGTTTACTGTCACTGCTGATCTGTGTAGAAAACCTCTATACCAATTGAATTTGCTTTAGTTGTTATGGGAAGACGTTAAAAGCTCACTTTTGATTCAGTAAGAGTTTCTGGATCTTTGTTGTCTCTGTTTCGTTTATGCTTGGGGCATAGGCCCATATGGGTTTCTGTAGTTATTGATCGCTACAATGACTTATGGTTAGGTAGACAGCAAGGCTCTTTTTTTTTTTTTTTTTTAAATAGTGAATTTCACTGCATATTTTCTTTAGTTTTTCTGTGGTTTCATATGTATATTGTTCCCGCTGTTTGAGGTCAGTGAAGGCTGCAGGGCTGAAAGAGAATGTTGGTCTGAAAGCATCAAATAAAAATATTTCTAGTTGGTGAAAGTGCTCATCGTTGCCTTGCTTCAGTTAGCCCTCAGTCCCAATAGGGAAAACCAGCATTACAGTGCTTCACATATCATCTATTAGTCAGACTCTCTATTCATCTTGTGGCAGAGGATTTTGTTATTTTTTCTTTAAAGATTCTTCTAGTTCTTCTCTCACTCAGTACATACCATCTACATGAAACTGGTCATAAAATACTGCTGAAGGTGAAACCTCTGAGATGGGCAGTAGAAGAGAATCTGGTTTAGGTGGGAATGTAGCTGAAATCAGTTAATAAAGACTGGAAGACTTGAAATTGACTGGAAACACGTAGAAGAAAGTCACTGGGTAGTTTATTCACGCCAAGAAATACAGTGGAGTAGGAAGGGATGTACTCAGGATTACAACTTAAACTGTTATATGTAAGTTTTATCTGCAGCTGGATGTGGTTTCTTGTTGAGAGCGGGTGGTGGTGGTGGTGGTGGTGATGGTGGAGGTGATGGTGGTGATGGAGGTGGTGGTGATGGTGGAGGTGATGGAGGTGGTGATGATGGTGGAGGTGGTGGTGATGGTGGAGGTGGTGGTGGTGATGGTGGAGGTGGAGGT
>NW_019525521.1:688853-689410 GCF_002814215.2 Seriola lalandi dorsalis | reverse complement strand
AAAAGGTTCAATACTATAGGCTCAAAGTGTCACACGCTCATCAGCTAATTAATCCAAAACACCTGTGAAGGGTTCCTGAGTCTTTAAATGGTCTCTCAGTCTGGTTCAGTAGAATTCACAATCATGGGGAAGACTGCTGACCAACAGTTGTGCAGGAAACCATCATTGACACCCTCCACAAGGAGGGAAAGCCTCAAAAGGTAATTGCAAAAGAAGTTGGATGTTCTCAAAGTGCTGTATCAAAGCACATTAATAGAAAGTTAGCTGGAAGGGAAAAGTGTGCAAGAAAAAGGTGCGCAAGCCACAGGGATGACCGGAGTCTGGAGAGGATTGTCAGGAAAAGGCCATTCAAAAGTGTGGGGGAACTTCACAAGGAGTGGACCGAGGCTGGAGTTAGTACATCAAGAGCCACCACACACAGACAGATCCTGCAAATGGGCTTCAAATGTCGTATTCCTCTTATCAAGCCGCTCCTGAACAACAAACAACGTCAGAAGCGTCTTACCAGGGCTAAAGACAAAAAGAACTGGTCTGTTGCTCAGTGGTCCAAAGTCCTC
>NW_019525521.1:665009-688803 GCF_002814215.2 Seriola lalandi dorsalis | reverse complement strand
TGGTGGTGGTGGTGGTGATGGTGGAGGTGGTGGTGGTGGTGGAGGTGGTCTCTTGCTAAGAGCTTCAGCCATTGTTGTGTTTAAAATACATGAGGTGAGAATAACAGACTCCTGTAAAAAACGAGCCCATAGGTCGTCTGTGCAGCAGGTTATTATGACCCATAGATATGTTTTGTTGCTAGGCAACATCTAGTGGTTAGTTAGTAATTATGACAGGAGCAAAGGGAACAGTGCGGTGACATAGTATAAAGAGTCAAAGTCCTCGTCAGGAGGAGGTGGTGGTGGATGGATGGATGAGTATGACACAGGAGAGCTGTGATCGACTCCCATGTGGAAGTGGCTCTAAGGGTTGTGTGATTCACTCACAAAGAAGAACACAAGCCAGAGGTTGAAGGTGTAATAAGTTCTTTATTGCAAACCCTGAAAGGGAAAGTAGAGCTGGGGATGAGGATGGGGGAAAGAAGGCGCTGAGGTTTGGGCAGGATGACAGAGAATGTCCAAGGCCAAAGTAGCAGGAGAAAGGGATTGGGTCGACTGCAGGCGGAGAGGGGGGAAATGGATTCCTTGACAGACAGACAATGCAGTGGTGGGAATGGAGCCAGGTGGACAGGTGACTGGATTCCAACAAATAGGTGAGATCAGGACTGGACAGGCAGACAAAAACAGAGCTGGACGTACCAAACCAGGTAGAAGCAGGATCAAAACATGTCAACGGCCAAACTACTGACCAATCAGAACACTCGAAAAACTGAGTCATCATTCCTACAGGATCCTGACAGGGACAAAAGTTTATGATAAAGTGATCAATAGAATAGATATAAAATATAAAAAATCAGTGGAATTGTTGAGTAGACACATGGAAAGACTCAGAGAGTTTATCACGCTAAATAAATATATAATAACTATTATAGCTTCATTTTAATTGAACAAAGATTCTTTAATCCGACAGGATTCCTGACACTGATGATGATTTTACTCTCTTCATCGCTTCATCACAGCTCAGAATAACATGAGGAGACTCTAACTGATTCTAACTGGAAATAAAAACTCGACCTCTGATGTCGTTTAGTAGAAAAATGATCCACACACTGTTCAATATTTCCATGATTATAATCAGACATTAACTACTTCTCTCCTCTCTGCAGCAGAAACAGTCTGACATTAACTTTAACTGTTTTTCATCTGCATCACATTCTAACAGTTTGTTCATCATCAGACAAGAGTGAAAGTACTCAAACATAATGATGATTCATGCACTTATTTACAATATATCTTTAGTCTGACTCTAATATAAATTAGATTCAGACATGGAAATAATATTTTTTTATTCCAGTCACATGATCATGTTTACATTTCACCTTGTTGAACATCACTTTCAGCGTTTCTTCTTCATTCTTGATTCAGACGATGTTGCTTATAATTAACCAGCTTAGTAGCACAGGTTATCAGGACGGTCAATGTTAGTTTTAGTTAAACCAGTTAACTAAAAGTTATCCTGGGTCTGTCAGAGCACACAATTTTATGCAGGTAACGCGCACAGTTAAATTAAATTATATTAATTTGGATCACAACGTGAATGTTGTACTGAACGGCGAGGCACAAATATGTGCACCGTTCCATCCCTTACGGATATATACACGAAATATAAATGTCATTTCATGGAGAGGAGGTTGTATCAAAATAAAAGATTTTTGAGAAATGCATGAATTATGACCCGTGCACCTGTGCATCCAAGGGTTAATGAAAGTGTTAGTATTGGAACCAGTTTAAAAGTAAATGTTGTGTAGACAGTCTTTAATAATTTCTCCCACCCTGCAAATAGATGAATAAATTTTTCATTAGCAGCGAAATCAATCTCTCCAAACTTTGCCTCGTTCCTTCACTGCTCTCTGTATATCAGAGGGATCTGCATTTATTCCATTTGATTTGATCTGAAAAGCACTTTTAAAAGGCGTATTTGGGATTTTCCATAGACATGAAAAGAACAATGTAGAACATTTCAAATCCCTGAGAGGATAATTAATTTTGAAGAACTGAGGGTTTTTTTTATCGAGCCAGGTTAGTCATGCGAGCATGAAATCGATATGACGTGTAAATCAAAAATAAATTAGATTTTCTTTTGTTCTCTATGAACAATCATTTCAAATTAATTGCGGAGTAGACTTCATGCTTTAAAGTAATGGTCCAGCTCAGATCCAGGACTGCTTTACATAATGCATATAGTGCAGGCTGGATTTAAAACAATTTACTTCTGGGGTTAACCAGGCTAATGACATATTCATTTTCTGCAAGGGGAAGCTACACAGTGCAAAGAAGTAAATGAGCTTTTCATTGTCCGCTGGAACCCACAGACCACTCTGAGCTCCGTCTTGGTACAACAAAGGCTGTGAGGGCTTAGATTTAAATGATAATGGGATTGATCCCTCATCTTCGAAACTGCGGTGTGAAGCTCTAATTAATAGCTGGTGCCACTTGGAGGACAGAGTGAAAAACACAAATACGCTCATGAAGACTTCTCAACTTTAAAACAAATTACAGGGATTTCTTTTCGTCTGTCAAAGCCGTGAAACTGACTCCACATCTGTCATTCTCTTGATCCCTGTGTGAAACTTCACTCTTCTTTCACCCTCTCACCGCAGAGGCCACAGTCAGTCTTCTGGGTCGTCAACACAGCAGCTCCCCTTGTCGGCACAGCGCATCCGGTGTAGAAAAACAAGCCAGCCCAGTGATGTCAGTCATGGGCGTCTGAAGACATGTCGTGAAGCTCGGATGGCTCGCTGCCATCTTTGTCACTTACTAGAACCGCAATCCTGTCAGCCTTAATAACTCTTTATATTCTCAAAATATCAAAGATACATCTGACGAAGAAAAAAAGCAATAAATAAAACAAAAACATCCCAATATATTTCAAAGAACAGCACGTTTAGCAAATTTAGAAGTAAAAACCATAATGTCTGAATCAAATTTATAAAGCAACTTTCTTTTATTTTTAAGAATAGCTAATCAGAGACAAGGACTTCATTTTATTTGTGTGGAAAAAGAAAATGAAATAGAAAAGAAAATTAAATCACAGAAATTACATGGATGAGAATTAACAAGTGCTGACAATGGAAGCGTATTAACAGAGGCTGCTTTACTTCTGTTATTGTTGTTTTTAATAACACAAAAATAAATTAATGAAAATTGCGAATAAATTGACAAAAAAAAAAAAAAAGCTGCCGTATTTGGAACAGGTAAAAAAGTCTTTTCAAAACATGTTGTCATTTCTGTTTCTGTAGTACAGACATCTGGAGCTACCTTGAACTCTCTTATAGTGGGAGTATAAGTGGAGGTGTTCCACTCTTTCATCTTTATAAATACAATAGCGGCTCTGATCCTGTGCAGTGTGAGGCGTCTCTCTGTTTCAGCATTAAGACCAGATCATGTTCCTGCGTCTGGATCTAGGAAAGTGTACAAAGAGATACTTTGAAGATCTTTTGCGTTGCTCTTTCTTTTACACTTGCATGGATTCTGAGTATAACATTTACATTTGTTTTGTTCTTTTACAAACCAGATTCCCAACGAGAGCTGAAGCAACCAGTCGGCCTGACACTCACGTCCACACCACGCCTTGTTGAGTTTTGGGTGTGTGTGTCAGAGGGTGGAGGCTGGGGTGGATGGATGGATGGACATATGAAAGTAGCAGTTTATGTTGTTCCTTTCATCCACGACCGTTCCACAACCTTAACCATGTTGTTATTATTGTAACCATGACAACAAAGATGATGTGATGTCGAGGAAGTACTTATTTTGACCCAGATCTCTTCCTAAAGTTAACCAAGCCATGACCGTTTATTGTTATAACTGCTGCTGGTATTATTATAGTAACCATGACAACCAAGGTCCTTTACGCCAGCCGTAACAGAGGGTCCGAACAACCTATTCAATTCAATTTTATTTGTTCAGTGCCAAATCATAACAAACTTTATCTCAAGGCACTTCACAATATTATAGAAAGAAACCCAACAGCTCCACCACGAGCAGCAGTTAGTGAGAGTGGAGAGTGAAACAGGAAGAAACCTCCAACAGAGCCGACTGAGAGCAGGCGGGTTGTTGTTGTTCGGGCTGGGGGACTTGTTGCTCCAGGCGCTCTGTGAAATCAAACACCTCCAGCCAGTCCAGCATTTCTGTTGTTGATGAACAGGCAAGCTAAGCCCTGCACCCTTTTGAACTTCTTCGACTCGAGGGGTTCGGTATATTTGCAACATGGTGCATTAATACCTGTCCTGAATGACCGCACTCCCCCGGGCTGCGTCCCGCGGTCTCTCTGACCTCTGACCTCTCTCAAAGAGCTCATCGGCTTTTGTGTATCTCTGTAGCGTTCTCACTTCGTACAAACGGAGATAACAGTGCAGAACAGTGACAGAAATAGTTGTGTGAAGAATCCAATCCAATCCAATCCACTTTATTTATAGAGCACGATTTTAACAAACACAAGGTTTCCAAAGTGCTGCACAGCAAGATGAAAAACACAATAAATAGCACAACAGAACACAATAAAACGATGGAGGACACAATAGGATAAAAGTAATAAAATAAGATAAAATCAAATAAAAATAAGATCAAACCAATTAAAATAAAAGATAAAATAAGATAAAATAAGATAAAAATAAATAGAATAAAATAAATAAAGTGCACTGCTCACACTAGATGCAACACACTATATGGTGTCAAAAGCCAGAGAGAAGAGGTGGGTTTTAAGAAGAGATTTAAAATGTGACAGTGAGGAGTCCTGTCTCATGTGCAGCGGCAATCCATTCCACAGTTTTGGAGCTGCAACGGCAAACGCTCGTTCACCTCTGAGCTTTAGCCTAGCTTTACGCACTATCAGGAGCAGCTGGTCAGCTGACCTGAGAGAGCGGCTAGGAGTGTAGGGGTGCAGCAGCTCAGAGAGGTAAGGTGGGGCAAGGCCATTCAAGACTTTAAAAGCAAATAAAAGAATTTTAAAATGAATCCTAAAATGGACGGGCAGCCAGTGGAGTGAAGCTAAAACAGGTGAAATGTGCTCATACTTGCTTGTGCCAGTTAAAAGACGTGCAGCAGCATTTTGCACCAGCTGAAGACGGGAAATGGAGGACGCACTAACCCCCATATAAAGTGCATTGCAGTAATCCAGCCGAGTGGTCACAAAGGCGTGGATTACTGTCTCAAAGTGCTTTCTCTGAAGGACTGGTTTATTTTTTGCCAGCTGCCTCAACTGGAAAAAGCTTGACTTCACCACAGCTTTAATCTGGCTGTCAAATTTAAGTTCTGTGTCCACTTTTACCCCAGATTGTGCACAGTTGGCTTGTGATACTGTGCCAAAGAACCCAGATCAACCAGGGGGGTCACAGAAGTGCCACCAAACACCATGACTTCTGTCTTCTTTTCATTCAAATTTAGGAAGTTTAGAGACATCCAAGCTTTAATGTCATGTAAACACTCACTGTAGGAGTCTGACTTTTTTAGGGGGACATAGATCTGACTGTCATCCGCATAGCAATGGAAAGAAATGCCATGTTTCCTGAGAATAGAACCAAGTGGGAGTAGATAGAGGGAAAATAAAAGAGGGCCAAGGACAGAGCCCTGTGGTACCCCACATGAGAAGGGAGCAGTGGAGGACACAGAGTCATCAAGGCTGACACAGAAGGTTTGATGTGACAGGTAGGACCTGAACCATTCAAGCGCTGTGCCACTGATGCCCACCCACTGCTCCGAACGAGCAATCAGGATCCATGGTCCACTGTATCAAAAGCTGCAGTCAAATCTAAAAGTACAAGGACAACACAGTGACCAGAGTCAATAACTAAAAAGATGTCATTAAAAACTCTTAAAAGCGCTGATTCGGTACTGTGAAATGTTTTAAAACCGGATTGGAAAATCTCAAGAATATTTTGTTCATTTAAAAAGTCCATGAGCTGAGAATAAACAACCTTTTCTAAGATTTTATAAAGGAAGTGCAATTTAGAGATAGGCCTGAAATTAGCCAAGATCCAGCCCAGGTTTTTTTAACAAAGGTTGCACAACGGCATGTTTAAAATTAATAGCAGTCTGTCCTCTGGAGTGGTTCCTGTTAATAACAGTGAGAAAAGATGGTCCAACAGTCTGGAAAGCCTCCTTAAAAAGTCGGGGAGAGACAGTATCATCTGGAAAACCTGAGGGCTTCAAATGACCAACAATCTCCTGAACAAAGGGCAGGGTCACAGGCTCAAATGTGTCCAACCCAGCGGAGCAGGGGACAGACACTGAAGGGTCAATGGCAGGAGGTGAAATAAGTGCTCTGGTAGAAGTGACTGGTAGAAGTGAGAATGAAAGGAGAGAGTCTGTAAGTGAAGCTTGGACCCTGCCAGTTACTGTATGTAGAGGGTGAGGATGTTGTACTGTCGAGTTGACGCACACAGCCTCCAGTACCTGTGTTGTACGGATGTCGGACAAGCGTTTGGCTTGAACCATACTGACCCCTCCAGAGTGCCCCAGGTAAAACACAACGCACTTGTAATGCAAAGGCGGCGCATAAAACAACATCCTCTAATGATAGAAATGCATGTTGCATACTGTTACCTCCGCCTGGGGCAATTCTACATTGGTTACAGCCTCTGTGTTAATGGCGGCAGCTTGACTGAATGACTTGCTCAAGGACACTCTGGCAGAGCCCGCACAAGGAAGCGTGTACCTTTGATGGACAGTCTTCCCTCAGTCCAGCAGCCTGTTGCCCTGCAGAGCTCCAACCTTGTGCTCCACATTTGTTTTAGTTATTCCTACTAATGAGGACCACAGGCATCAGAGGCTGGAAGATGGAAGATGGAAGGATGAAAGAAGTGCGTGAGGAGGGAGTTAGGACTGAGAAAGATTATAAATGCCTCTGATGAAAAATAAAATATCAATGCTTTGGCTTCTTCTTTTTTCTTTCAAACTTTTTATTCTTCAAAATTCAAAAGGTGTCCATGTGGAGACGTCTTAATGCCACCAGCATGGCATCGGAGAGAGAGAATGCTCTGTGTGCACGGCAGTGTTTTTCCCTGGAAAGTTTATCTGTCCACTCCCATGGCTCCCTCTGATTCTTGTTGCCACATCCAATTTAGACCCTGTCAAGGAAGACTGCAGGGGTGGCATAATCACTCGGAGCTCCATGCTATGCGATCTGACACAGGAACTGTCCAAGATGTTTACCCTCACCAGTGTGGCCCCCAACCGCATTTAACACAGCAGAAATGTGGTGGTGGTGGGGGGGTAGCATTGTACAGTGTGGATGATGAGACAGTGGGGGTTCTTTTTACCATGTTCAAGACAGGACTTCATACAAGTGATTGATCATATGGGCCCAATATACACTTATATATTTAAGTGTATCACATCTGTATGACACCCAGATGTGATTTTATACACTGCGTACACAAAACACATGCACCTCTTTTCGCCACATCGCAATACCAACTGCAGTGCGTCTCGGTTTTTGCGAGGCTGCAGGTAAATCAGTGAAGATTTCCCTGGAGGGAAGAGATACAGCAGCTGAAGCTGTTCGGTAAAAACGTTGGAACGTTGGCTGTACAGCCTTTCGCCTGTCTGTGAGGCGTTTAGGGGACAGCCGTAAAGTGAGTCCAGGAATCGTAAACAAGAGGTTCTGGGAGTTCTGACCTTATCCCATGAACTTCTTCAGTAAACTGAACTTGCACAAGTGTGATAGGAAGTTGTATATTCAGGGGAGATCATAACACTGTCTTCACAGCGTCTCATTCAAACCTCTCCCTCGCTCTCACAGATTTCTTTCTCCCACCCATTATTCAGTTGTTGCACTGATCAGGGATCAGATAAGCACTTTGACAGAATGTTACACCTTCCATATGTATGAGTGTAATTTCAGCTGTGCTAGCGGCATGGTCTAAGGGATGGAGCTAGCGCACTGTGTCCATCAACCACTTCGGTCCAGACACAGAAACATCTCAACGACTATTGCATGGAGTGCGGTGAAGTTCTGACCAGATATCTCATTGTCATCGGAGCTGGTTGAGTTTCATTTTAACATCTCAACACTGTGAGCAGATCAAGAACGAGTCCTGATGGTGAATTTAGTTACAAAAGGATTCAGACTCGTGGCCTGGGTTCAGCTGAGGTGCGTTATCAGTACTTGTAAATTGACAGAATTCTTATGGCAGACTGGACAGTTGTAGTTTCGGAAACGTGACGGAGACAGGTGTTTCCCTTCACTGATTCATTGATCGACCAGTAGTTAAGGTTCTCTGTAGTTGTGATGGGGTTTGTCTTCTGTCAGTTACAACCCAGTGAAGCCAAGACATGCCTGTCAGATACAGTCGGCACGAGACACAACTACTCAGAGATTGTAGGGAGTAAAGTGTGGATGGCCTTCTCATTTGTAGTTTGTCAATAGCATGTCTAATAGAAACAGAAAAATAACAAACTGCACAGAACAAGGTAAATGCAACACACCTGGGAAATCCCCTCACGCGGAGCAGTCACTAACTTGAAGTTTATACGATGTTTCTGGTGGAGCAGGTTTATTTGTGTCCCTCCATCATACCTTCCTAAAGAAAAGTGGGGGATTCACTCTATTGTCTTCACACCTATAGTAGATCTTTGCTATTACTTCACCCAGGACAGCTAAGCTCTGCTGGATATCAATTCACTTTCATCATAAAAAATATTAGGATGAATATTATGATCATTCAATAGTCACAGTTGTAAAATCTTATTCCCAGTCTGAGTTATCCACATGGTTTACACCGGGGGTCTCAAATTAAAATTCAAGGAGGTGAACTAGAGGGATTATAAATAACCTCTGATAATAATTATATGTTCTCTTCTAAATTTAAAGGAAAATAAGGGTTGTAATAAGAACATAACAGAGAGCTTTTGACAAATGTGCATCTGAAAATAAAGTGCTTTATTTTACAAAAATGAAAAGTGTAGCTTCAGTTTCCCCTTTTTTCTTTTTCTTCTTTCATTTTTTGTTAACTCTTTCACATCTTATGAGTCTCAGCCATTTTATAATAAACAACATCAACACAGGTTGAACAGCTTTAACACGTCCTTGTCTCTTTCTGTCCCTCACGTCTTTCTCCACTCGTTTCTCAGATGTTGTCTATCGTCTCTTCGCTGTGTGTGAATCTCACTCACGGCCGGACAATGATTGGCTGAATAGCGTCAGGTGACCTGTGATGTAAAGGTCTGCTGACTAGTGACACGCTGTAGGTCTTGTTTGGTTGAATATTATGTTTGATGAACTGTATTTGTGTAGCTTTGTGCTTTTGAAAGTAATAGTAAGTATAGCTCTTCATAATTGTATTTATCAGCAATTGTTCTTAATTGTAATATTGGATTTAGCTGTTAGTTGATGATCAATACCTTACTGTTGATCATAATACTCATCAAAAAAAGAGGATTTATATACATATATACAAATATATATATACATGTGTGTATACATTTTACAGCCACTTGGACTGTCAACAAATATTCTAAATTCAATTATATAATTGAACTGTAAAAAAAATAAAACAAACCAAAACAAACAAACAAACAAACAAACATTTGATTCAAAATTAATATTTGATTGTAAAAAAAAAAAAAAAAAAAAAGCTGAAATGAGCAAATAAATCAACAACAGCCGTGTGATAATGATGGCAGTCAGGTCACAACACACTCTGAGAGACTCTCTCACCAGACGTAGGCTGTAATTATGAGCCTGCCGCTGGGCGCCTCGTCCAGGCAGCGTTCTCCTCCCTCCACGTGAGCGTTTTGAAAATCCCCTGGATGTGCAATCACACAGTTGCCACACGTGTTTCTGAGGGTTTTTCTTTGCGTTTAATCAGCCGTTTTAATGACAGTGCTCGCCTCCACATGTGCAAATGTTCCACCAAGTCAAGTTCCCCTCCCACACTACTTTGCAGCAGCATCATTGCTGCATCCTTGGCTCAGTGTTGCCCAGGACGATCAGGATTGGTTTAAAGAAATGCAAACAAGCCAAAGCCCCCCCCAATAGCTGAATGATCATGTGTCCAGCTTGGGCCAAAAGCCCCGTTTGGAAATACTTTGGTATGTCAGCTACATTTAGCGTAGCCTGCCATTCCAGCACCAACAACCTGAGGGCACAGTTAAAATATGCGCCCAAATAAGCACCTTTAAGTAGGTATGTCTCTCGTTTTATTGTTTCGCCCTCTTATGGACATAATGCACAAAAACAGATATTCATTCAAATGTTGATTTTTGACCAACTTTGACAGCGCTAACAGCCACACACCTTACCATACGCACAGCGTAATGCTGCGGATGGTGGAGGTTGCTTGACTTTGACATGACTGATGTAAACATCCAGCAGCTTTCAGCTCTTCCCTCTGACTGAGACGACGCCGGCTGGACTGCAGCTCCGCAGCTCCTCCAGGTGCTGCGTCATGTGTTTATCTAAAGGAGGTAACAGAGAACAGGCCGTCATTGTGAGCCTCAAGCAGAGCAGCAGCTGTGTAATGGGACAGCAGCACTTCAAGAGTGAAGGCACACGCCATAAAATAGCTGCATTCATAAAAGGCACATGTGAAATTTATATCCACTGGTTCATATAACATAATCTTCATTTGCTTTTTATTGTCCTTTTGTCCTATTGGACATTTGTCTCTTTTCCTCACTGGTAAGTCAAAGCTACTAACTTGCAGTATAAAGAGGCCTCATTATTTCTGGTTTCTACTTAAGAAAAAATGACATAATGTCTGAGCTTTCTCTCACATATGGGAGCTTCTCCCACTTCTGCTCTTGAAGTGTGATTTTATCCTTTGGGGACAGACGGCGGAGAGGCAGGAGCGAGTGATGACGAAAAAGGGGGCTTGCTTAAAAAATAAGAAAGGTTGATGTAGTTTCAAAGAGGGCAGTTTCTCTGACACCATTTTGTCAGGGTTTAAAACACTGCTAGCACATTTCTCTGTCTGAATTGAAGAAGTGAAGGGAGGCAGAAGGAAAGATCAGACAGACTTTGTTGAAGCTCCAATATGCATTTATGACACTGGAGGAAAGGGGGCTTCTTCATATTTATTTAAACTGGTCTCCATGTTGTAACTGTCAGAAAGTGGGGCTCATTTCTCTTGAAAATATTCTGTGGCTGTTGTGTTAATGAGTGGATGTCTGCCTCGGCACAGACTCACACATTATGCAACCTATGCTTCTTTTCAAAAAACAAAATTTGTTTCAACACATTAAAACTACAGCAGAACCACTGAAATTATGACATATATTAAAAAAGACTGAGCATTTCCCAAAGCTGGTCAATGTTTTGGTTTTTTTTGTCAAACAGGAGGAAATAGTAGTTTCTGACCAACAAGTAACTGTGTGTGTAACCAAAGCCTGATTCCTCCACGTTGTCAACAGCTATTAAACACATCAGTGAGTCACACTGTTGCAATGAGTGACATATTTATTGATTACCACCATTATCATTTAACATTGTTTATTTACATTAATATTATTTGTGAGTTTCTTTGTTTTTACGTTTTCAGTAGAAACCTTCGGACTGACAACAATCACTCTGTCCGTTGGATCTGTTGGTAAATTCCATAATTACACAGAACACAACGATATAACACAAAGCTTGTAATTGCGACCTCGTCTCACCTACATTTACAATAATTCTTATTCTTGTGTGAATATTTTTGTTGATCCTCACACAAACTGCCCTGATCACAGCTCACACCAGCCACTAATTAACTGAAGCCCGAATGATTTTCTGTCTGTGATTCAGTACAATGGTGAATGATTATTAAATGACCTGGCACAGTGTAGTGACTGTGTCTCCTCTTACAAATGAAAAATGTATCAACAGGAATAATTTCTGACAACACGAACAGTGATTGTTCGCCTGTTGCTGTGGGTTAAACTTTGCTGCACTCGTTTGCATAAATGTGCAGTATTTAGTTTTGACTTATGGTTGTATCTCTATTTAAAAAAAGAAGAAAAAAGAAAAATCAATATATGGTCTTGCACCAAAATTTTGCTTATGGATTGAATGTAATGAATGTCGACAGCCTTTTTCCTCAGGTTCTGTTTTTGCAACAAGCTGTAACTGCATTTGTGTCAGTGATGTCAGCTCTGTTTCAGTAAATGCATATACTGTACACAATTACCTATGTTTTGTGCCAAGTGATTCAGTTTCCTGTTTGAAACCACTGACTGAGACATTTCAATTAAAAGTACATTTGCTTTCTGTGGAAAGACTCGCCACATCACAGGGGGAAACAAAAATCACTGTCTCCTTGAAAAGAAAAAGAAGAAGCTACAGTCTGCTTGTTCTTGCTCAGGTGCTTTCGCTCTGTACGTTACTGATGGACACGTATGTTCCCTCAACGTGACACGGCTGCTTGCGGAGGCACAATGCACACGGGCCTGACGCACAGGACGAATTCAGCAAACCCAGCAGTGGCTTCGAGTGACAGCAGATCTCCTAACCTCCGGGACGTGCACTGTGTGTGTTCGTCTTTGTGCGTGTTGCTGGTTGAGATGGTGAAAAGCGTCTTCGCAGCAAGTCGAGCTTTGCTGAGTGTTGGTGGGAAAGTTCTGTGTTTTATCGAACCATCCATCCATCTACCCCACCCTCCTCCTCCTGACTGTGTGGCTCTACATCAAAGGCCAAGGTTTGCTCTCAGCATTGATTGGGACACAACAACCCCTCCGTTAATAAAGAGGACTTTTCACTGCTGTCAACCCAATGGTTTACTAACATATAACATCTGTATATGCATTTAAATAAAAATGTACACAGTAACAGATCAAAGACATAGAGAGATGTCTACAAACTACAGAACATGTTGACATGGACAGAGTGGAGTTATATGTGCTGCAGTTCAGGCAACAGAGAGAAAAGAGTCATCTGAAGTATTACATTTCCACCCATGTTTGAGGTCTGGACCGACACGGATAACTGACCGTTGACCGTAGCTCACCATCGTGGTAGATGTTGCCCCACAATAAAATGCAACTATTCGTCATAATATGCTGCTTGTTAACCTGTGGGCAGTCTGCTCTTTCTCTTGAACAAGACGTCTGCATTTTATCATTCAAATTTGACTCGGTATGTAAAGATTACCCAGTTAGTGAGTGAATCTAAAGCCGTGTTTCGACCAGGAGCAGTTCTTCACAAACTAAAAGGTTCCTGTGGCCCATTGTTGTCTGTGTTTCCATCACGACCTTAAGCTCCGGGAAGATCATGCAAATCAGGCCAATGACGTGGGGAAAAGCAATGGAGGCAAATGCACTACACCTCCAGTCCAGTAGGTGGCGGTAAGAAGAAGACCAAGCCGCAGCTGCGGGTTTTTAAACGTGGCGGGTGAAATAAAATGCAGCGAGTACTTGACCAATCAGAAATGTTCAGCACCACAAACCACACCTCACAAAGTTCCTGAACCTTTGGAAAGTACTACCCCCCAACCTGGGACGTTTTAAGGGGTTGATCATTTAACCCCGGAACTAAATTTAGACCCTGGTTCCTGCGGTCGAAACGCACATAGTTCCTCAAAAAGGTTCCTGGGTCCTGGGGAAAGTTCGCACCTCAAGCGTTACCAGGAACGTGGTGCAGCTGCCTCAAAGCACACGGCATTATTAGAGATGGCCACCTGGAGACCTCGGGTCACCTTTTGTTGTGCGATGATGGATGTGGAGGCAGCATCAGCCCTCAGGTGACACAGGTGATGGGCTCTTCATTATTACAGGGCTAATGGGAGAGAGAGCTGTGGAAAAGGCATCAATCGTTACGCACCACAACCACCAAGGTCAACGAGTTCACAAATTAACCAGCCTCTCTTTTCTTCTGTGGTTTCCTTCTGCCTTTGCTC
Source organism: Seriola lalandi dorsalis (assembly GCF_002814215.2). NCBI lineage: Eukaryota > Metazoa > Chordata > Actinopteri > Carangiformes > Carangidae > Seriola > Seriola lalandi. The sequence goes on along the minus strand of NW_019525521.1, from coordinate 674,959 downwards.
TTTACTCTGTCTGCTGTTTGTTTTATCCTCCTGTTTCTTTCTTCCATCTCCTGTAAGAGCCTGTAAATACTCTAATCACTCCAACATGTCATTCAATAACTAAATCTATTGTAACATTTTACTTTTCTGTTCCAGCACTTGAATTTTGGCCTGTTTGAAACCGAAGTAACTCACTGATTGACTCTAATTCCATAACAGTTTGACCAAGCTTTTATAGGTTATATTCAGATATACAGTCAGACAGTGACTTCTAAAGGTCTGTTGTTGAAAGGGAATCCTGCAGGTCTACTATATTAGTCAAATCAAGAAGCAATTACTTCATCATGTGCACTGGGTTCTTGTTGTAAAGTATCAGTATTCATTTCCTGATGCGAGTGTGAGATAAAAGCTGTCCTTTAGCTCCATGAGGCCTTGATTGATTCTGTGACACTCCCGGTATAATGAGAAATGGCTGTAGGAGAATATCAATGGCAGGGATCTCAGAGGTGGCCGAGGAAACACCAGCGCTCGAGTCTTTCAACTTTGAACAAAGGACAAGTCTGTCTGTCAACATTCACACCCAGACAGTTGTTGCATAGTGATGCATCGGGGACAGGCGTATTCAACCTGCCCTTTATGTAACAAAGTATATTTATTTTAACTGAATCAGGTTGAATTTTCCACTCTGTGAGCAGCAGGGTCCAACGAGTGTTCCCCTGCTGCTCATTGCACCTTCATGCTATGGGTATAGGAGTTAGTGATAGTTTATACTTATGATAACTAGATCAGATCAGATATTGTTAGATACTGGATGCTCTATACATTTACAGCTCAGGATCTATGTTTAAAAAAAAAAAAAAAAAAAAAAACTTTCCTATTTGTGTTTCTAGGAAAAACATGTTTTGTTTGGCATGTGTTTTTAAAGCCTGTTTCCCTCCTTGTTGATTGCCTGCCCCGCCCTAATGTGTTTCACCTGTGTTCAATTACCCCTGCCTCCTTTGTGTGTATTTTCTGTATCTATTGCCCCTGTGTTCCCAGTTTTTGGATCTTCTCCTTTTTACCACCAACTCCTTTATTAAGTCTGAATTTGTGTCTTTAACACTTCCTGACCTGACAGGAGATCCGTCCAAGTACAGATTCAAAACTGCGTTGCTCTTTGTATTACATCCTGTTATCAGAGATGACATACAGAGATGAAAGAGCAGACTCCAGAGCACCTGTCTCCAAAGTGGGCGACCTGCTGAGTGCTTAAGGGTTAACATTTATTAAATACATCCGTTCCTTGTCCAAATAGTGTTTCCTCATTGTGTTTGTTGAGCTGCACACAAGTTGTATAAACTGCTGGGTGTTTGTTTGAGCAGTAGGCAGCGGTCTTGAAAATTAAGTCTGACTAGATTGTTCCTGGCTGTCAAAGGTGCCGAAAATTGTTCCTGAGCCCCTGGAAAGGTGGGAATGGGCTAAATGTGATAATTCTGCAATATACAAGTTATTGCAAGAAACACATTGTTACATCACAGCATCTGGGGACAGTCGATGTTGATGTGATGATGATGTTTGAACATAGCAGCACGGGACTCACTCAACAACAGAAAAAACAACTTCATAAATAGCTTTTATAAAGTGATTACATGTGAATTTTCCCGGGACAGCAGAAGAAAAATTAGCAGAGAATTAGTGCTTATCCCAGGATATAAACCCAACATTCAGTAAAGAGTGAGAAAAGAAGAGACACTGGAAGGAAACAATAGAAAGAACTGCAGTTTCTCGTGAGTTCTTAGTTCAGTCCGGACTTCAACTGAACAGAAACACAAAGTCACACTCGCACACACGAGGCTAACAGCTTCCTTCTGGACAGTTGATGCTGTGGCTGTAAACGCAAACAACGAGGCGAAATTTGTAAGTTTTGCTATTGCTACACAGCCAGCGTTAGAACTAGCAGCTGTTTACTTATCAGTCCCGAAGAAATGTTGAGAGTTCAGCATCAGACTTCATTCCTTTACTCACCAACAGCTGTTTCCAGAGGTGGAGAGCAACGCACGTTACCTTTTGTCTCTGTCACATCTTTTCTTCTTCTTCTATCTGAAGTTACCATGCTAACCAGCTCTATGTAGCCTGCCCTGAAGATGTCTCACCGCTCAGAGGGCGTATTACAATCTCTTTTATTATAGACAACCAAGGCCGAAGCTCTTGTCAAGAGACAATCATCACCACATTCAACAGCAGAGAAAACTTACAAACAGCCGCTCTAAGGTGACTTGTCACGACGGCCAGACCACCACCCACAAAGCATTCTGCATGCACTGATTAACTAAAGGTACGATTAATTACTTAAATGCTCCTCTGTGTGACCGATATTGTATTATATATCCTAATGGATTATTTGTCCCATCAGTGTGGCCAGTTTGCCCTCCAGATATTGGTTCATACCCTTTTTAACCGAGGAAGGTTAGATTGATTACAACAGAGTTTGTATATTCATATTTTTATGCTTCATGGTTGGAACTAATACCACAGCTGCCTCTGCTTCTCCCTCCTCTGCCTTTCTTTGCTTTTCCCAACTCCTCCTTTGTTTTTATTCCCACAGGTCCTCTATGTACGTGGAGCAGAGGCAGTAGGTTCTTTAAGTGGAATCCAGTGCTCACCCTCACAGGTGCTGCTTGTTATCTCATTACCCAGGTGCGTTTCATTGGTCGTCATAGCTACCCTCAGTGCTCCTCTCACCTATTATTGTTTGAGCCTCTCTGTCCTCCAGTCAGTGACCCTGGGACTGATCAGTGACAGGTGATACTGGCGTACGTCATCGGTCATTGATGTCACTTCACGACAGAGGACCAGAGTCACAGAGTGACAGGGGATCTCATTTGGCAAATGTGAACCATAAATTAGCTGCAAAGAATTTTGTCTTTGTTTAGCCAGCGTGCCTGATATATATCTGAGCCGCTCCAATCACTCAGCGGGAGAGAGTGTCAGCGTGTCAGGATGTTCTCCGTCTGAACATCTGGCACACTGGTTGTGTGTGTTAATTAGCAGCTGCAGAGGTTTATGGTCAGCCAGAAAATGAAAGAGCCAGGAATCCGTTGTGAGGAGAACGAGGTGTGCATGCCCACACTTCACTCCTTCTCACTCAGAGAGTAACAGAAACCAGGGGTGTAAACAACAAACACCGAGATGGCACGTGACGTGCAACTGCAAGAGAATGCATGCGAGGTTGGTGAATGTGCACAACAACAAAAAAAAATAAAGAAAGATGCACCATCTTTGATTTGATTTGAGTTAACATTAGAGGAAGTCACTCCCTTTCTTTTGGACTAAATCATGTTGGTTTTTTTTGTCACTTTCCACCCATCAATCATCAGTCATCATTTCTCCTGCTTCATACACAGGGCTGGAGGCAGCCTGAATTTCCCCAGTGCATCTCCCGTCCCTTAAAAATATTTCGTTAGCAACCAACAGTAGGTACCACTTTTGAATGGCTGCTATTATTATTATTATTATTATTATTATTATTATTATTGTTGTTGGCGGTGCAGTGGTTAGCACTGTCGCCTCACAGCAGTAGAGGTCTGGGTTAGAGTCTGTGTGGAGTTTGCATGTTCCCCCCATGCTCGTGTGGGTTTCCTCTGGGTGCTGTGATAGACTGGTGACCAAGGTATAACCCACCTCTCACCCAGACCATTATTATTATTATTATTATTATTATTATTATTAACATTATTATTATCATCATCATCCCATTTTTGGTATTCAGTGGTATTACCTGTGAATTTTACCTCCCTGTGAGATCAGCGTTTACAACACCTTGTCCGTGTCGCCCAGGTAACAGCAGCAGCAGCAGTCCTCCATCAGTGTTGACAGTAGCTGTGATCAGCCATCGCTGTGAGCTTAAAAGCACTTTGGCAGTGTCACAGCCTGGTGCACAGTCAGTGAAGATACAGTTGCGTGTGCTGTGCAGTGAAACTGAAACATATTTGTTGCATCAGATGGTGTGAAATGAAAAACTGAAAAAAGGTGGCTGAAGCATGTCAAGTGTAGAGCGTCTGTAAGCCGTCTCCACTCTGCCGGTCATGGACGACTTATGAGGCGATGAGCCCCTGGGGACAGACATTAAAGCCCCCACCTTGAAAACTAACGGAGCTTCAGAAGTTCTTTACTCTGAGATGAAGACAGGCAGTGTAGAGCCTGTCCAAAGCTTCCCGCCACAGGAGTAGTCTGCAAGATTTATAAAAAAATATGACGCAAAATACAACAGTAAATGAAATATTACAAGAAACCATCAAAGAAATCTTGGGGCGCACGATTACACAGCTGTCAAACATAATGAAGTTATTTTAGCGATTTTAAGGTAGACCTGCTGTTGTGCTAACTGTTTGACTGTGAAACCGTATCATGTAGGAACGATATGATACTAAAGATAAATATCTGTAAGCATTCAGTATGGGCAGATACTCAATATCCTGTCACTCACCTCCACAGTGGTCCGGCCTCACTACTCATCACTATGTGTTATTAGTAGTTATTGATATATTATATCTGTAAAGGCCCTTGGTTAAAGGGTCAGGAGCACGAACTGTGATCAGGACAACTCTGACCGGGCTCTATTACTATATTTCAAAAAAATCTCTGGATTAGGGGCCTGGAATAGATATTGATGGAGAAACAATAAATACCTTCGTTAAAATGTATTTTATTGGATAAAGATCTAAAGGTATTGAGCCCAAAAACACTCAAATCAGCGTTAAAAATATGACCCTGAATGGTCAATATGTTCTGCTCGGGTCGACTAAAAGTAAACACTTTCTGTTCATCAGTCAGACCTTTTTATTCTGACATTTCCTAGAATATTAAAAAAAAAGAAAAAAGAAATGTAATTATTGGAAGACAACCTCAGTCTGTCCAACTCTCACTGATGACACCTGCAACAACAAATTATACACCTACAACCTGTAATCTAACAGTAAATGTATTTTGTGTTGCTCCTTAACCCTTTTTAAACAGTTCACCTGCATCTAATGCTCCTGCAACACCAGCACACATGTGTCTGTGCTGTTATCACATCATGTGAAATACAAGACTGAAACTGGTCATATGAAAAATACATACACACATACTGAAAACACACTACAAAGGAAGAAAGAGACATTTTGCTTTAAATGCAAATTCGGTGCTCACGTCCCGTTGATTTCAGCGCCCACCTGCTGTGGCTTTGAAAGCCTATCACTGCTTCCTCAGCCGCCACAGCAGCATGAAACATCTCATCTCCACCCTAATGTAACCGCTGAGAGGAACGTTGTATAACATATTTACATGGTCAATGTAATGTCTCTTGCTTTTTGCTGATAAATTCACAATGCACTTTTATTGACCATAAACAGCACAAAAAAAGAAAAAAAAAAATTACCACTCAACATTTCCCACAAACACTTGAAAAAAATGATGATAAAGGGAAAACATGCTGGATAATGCATGTATATGCCAGCTGAGCCGGGCTTTTAAAGCTTATGTGTGCAGAGTAAGGGTCAAGTGCAGCCCCTGGCATTAAAATGCAGAAGCATAACAGCTGGAAGCACAATAACTTCACAATGCTGTATAGACACCAGGCGATCCATTATGAAGTCTCCGATATGTTTGCTTTACAAACAGACCTGAAGCTACGCTGAAGAAAAATGGCATAAAGTTATCAGTATAACTTAAAGTACAAATGGGAATTATGTATTTTAGGATAGATTTTTCCAGAGTCTATTGAGTGGGAAAGGCGAGATACAAGCCTTTTTATCTGATTTCACACATTTTTTAAATGCCTCCAAGGTTCAATCCACTCCAGTTCATTTCTTATCCATTTAAGACCAAATGGTCAAGTATATGTATTTTATGCTTTGTAACACAAGGTAAGTTGAAAAGAGTGAGAAATTCAATCTGATGACATTAGATTGACTTGAACGTCAGTGACGGGTGACATGGACGTAGGAGCGGGCGATGAGGCCAAAAGATTATATGACTGTCTTTTTGAGTAGAATTGCAATCCCTAATCTGAATCACGAGATTTAGTTGAAATCATGTGATCATCTGATTAGTCGTACACAAAGCCTGTCCCTTCAACCGATGCTTCGTTCTTCACCCACACTTCTGTCTTCTGTTCACGAATTGTGTCAAAACCAATCACACTTGTTGAGTGTTCGTTTGGACAGAGCTGTTATTTATTTATGAGCTGCTATACACAAGTATTTTAACTTGAAAGTTCAGTCACTGCTAACCAGCTAGCCCCAGCTAATCCTGCCTTGGGTTTCCCCATGTTGCATAACACAAAGGCACAGTCCTAACAGCAGCGGCACGAGCTTGAGTCCAACCCGTTGCTGCATATCATCCTCTCTCTCCCTCTCTCCCTCTTTCCCTTTCCTGTCGTTATCAGAATTAAGGCAAAAAAAATATTGATCAGTCTGGCTGGGCTGAACTTGTTCAATGCTTTTAACTTCAAAATTAATAATTGGGCACTGAACAAGTGCGTCCTAGCCAAGTTCATCACCTTTTTGTGTCCCCTGGAAACACGTCCATTGTGTTGTGAGTATTTGCAGCGCATGAGTTGTCAAACTGATGTTTTCTTAAGTTGCAGTGTGGCGAGCTCTCAGGGTCTCGGTATCCTGCTGATGGATAGCAGCTCCTCCATCTTGGACTGCAGCTGATGACGGCGGTTCTTGCTCCGCTTAGGTGGAGAACTGGTTCATGTGCTACGCCAAGCTCGCCGAAGCTGCAGAGCAGAACAAAGACCACTGTCGTTAGCTGCAGTTAGCAGGCTAGCTGAAAAGTCGAGCATATGCCAAAGTCAGATCGCCCACCTCTACTTGGACTTTAGGCTTTTTACATGGACTGATCTCATATCCTCTACAGGACCAGAGAATATAAATTACATAGATGCATAAGCAAGAGGGAACGGTGTGTTTGGCAGCGCAGACCAGACAGAAAAGCAGATGATCACATTGGATGTAAAGACCTCTGTGGTTAACAAAGAAACATTTGGTTACCAGGGTAACCCCACGAGTTTTTAAGGCTACTTTGCATCTTTTCGTTTCAGTTTCGATTCAGTTGCTGTTTATCACATCGTGGCGGACCTGCACCTGTTTTTCACATCGGCTAACAGGCTAACACGTCACGGAGTGTGTGGGCATGTAGATAGCTAACTACCGTTGTTTTCTTTCATGGCTACCGCTGCTCAGGGGAAGGGATGTCGCGTCCTGCCCTTGCCCGGCTGCCTGTGGTTTCACCGTCTCAGGGAAAGACTCCCATCCCCTCCGCATCACCTGTATGGGTGTGAAGAATGTTCAGGCGTCGTTCGCGGACAATGTGTGAGCAATGCAGCACCATGCCAACCAGGAGACTACAGCAGAGTCCACGACATGCAAAACATTCGTCTCATTAATTATAAATCACTGTTTTGCAAGTCACATGTAAGTCTCAAGTCCTGGCGGTTTAGCCCAGAGCCAAGTCAAGCCAACAGATCTCACATCAAGACCAAGTCCTAAACTTAAACCTGCTTCAAGTCTTAACCTTTTCACTCTGCAGCCTTTGCTAAATCAAAGCTATTTAAAAATGTTTACACAGCAGTAAGTGTAGAGTAATTTAGCATTCATCACTTTCAATTAAACTTTGTAACATTTAACAGGGAAGTGATCAGGTGTGGCATAAGATGCTTTCAAAGACATGCAGTTATTATACTGTTAAATTAACAGGAAAAGAGCAACTGTGGAGAAACTAAACCCTCTGAGCATCATCAGCCACCAACCTGCATCACCAGCTCCATCTTTAGATTTTCAGCCATTGTTGCAGCCTGGATTAGACCTCGATGAAACAGAATCAAGATGATTTAATCCACTAATTCAATTAAGGCCGAGGAGCCAAACAGACATTAATCCACTCCTGTGAGCCACAGTCTGAATCTGGATGTCTGCTCTTTAATGAGAGATGGGATCGGAGCGGACATGACCACGCACGAATCATATAGGAGATTGATAAACTGTTCACAGGCTGTTAGTGGCGCATGTAGACAGCATGTTCAACAGTTTAGCAGATGACACGAGATCATCAAGAGCAACAGTGACAGGTAAAACAAGCAGTTTCCTGGTGCACAGACAAAAATCTAATGCTCATCAATTCATTATTGTCTTAAGGCATAAACCCCATCCCCCAAAAACCCCCATCCTCATTAACAGTGATCCCATATGAAAAAAACAGGTCAGCAAAGACTGATGTTTCTACAACAGCTCACAAAATTTAGAGCCAGACAAATGTCTCCATTTATTTCAATAACTTTAACATTAAACACCACCTTTGACTAAATGCAATATCGTTGATGAGAAGTCAGGACTAAAATGTTGCTTAAAAAATAAAAAGTTTTACCAAAATCTCTTTATTTTCATTGACAAAAAAAGAGGAGATTAAATAGTATAGTGTTTATTTTCCATGCATCAGTTCTATTTCCTGTCAGCACAATATCAGGATGATACCAGCCGGTCCCTCTCTCTCAGTGAGCACTGCATGGAGCACGGTGAGGAGAAACTTACCAGTAGTTATTAATAACTATATTTTCATTACGAGGCTAAGAAAAAAAAATGGTGGTAAAGCAGGCACAACTTAATTGCCATAAAAATCTGGTAGCCAGGTATTGTCGACTTTGGGTCTGTGATAGTTAAATGTCTGTTTAAAAGATCCATATTTGACACTTTTCCACAGTTTTATTTGAAGTGTTGATCCAGAAGAAGATATATTTGTGGTTTTAAGAAGCAAAAACCATCTCAGTGTAGTTTTACATCTCCTCTCTCAGGCTTCTCTCCGGAGCTCTAGTAACAACAGGTCAGTCAGCCAATCAGAAGAGAGGAGGCTCTGAGCCTCTCTTCTGATTGGCTGACTGTTTTCTGAGTGATCCAATAAAAATATAGCAGATTTCAGGTAAAAACACTCAAACTCTCAAAACCAAATCCTGCAAGGTTTGGATGGTGGGTCCAGGTGGGCGGGGCTTGGTGACTGCTTTGTTGTGACATCACAAAGTTCCAGAAGTCCTGACGGCTGGTTTTAAGGCTCAGTTTCTGAATACAGGCTGTGTGCATTTCTCTGTGGACTGAGGCTTTGATACTTTCACAGTATTAATATAGAAGCTAGAGCTGATCTATAATCACACTACACATGGACACAGACCTTTAGACTATATGTGACCTTTAAGACATCTACTGGTTGTTAAAATACATAAATATAATTAATTCAAATGGTGTATAATGTTGAATAATAACACCTGCGTGACACTGTCCTGTCCAGGGATTTACTGCAGGGCTGTTGTACACGGTTCTGTTTGCTTGTGCAGGGTTTTTATTTGACTGGATACTTTCTAATCGACTTGGATGTGCTAATATTGTTTAATCTTTCCAGACTTCATTGTTTTACTCTGGATGTATTGCTTAACTTAATAACATCGGCGCAGATACGCTGTCTGCAAAGCTGCAGTCTTACTCATACAACCTGTCATTTTTGTGGCTTATTGTAAAATTTTCTTTTAGCAGAGAATCAACTTTAACGTGAAAGCGTCTTTTCACTGGCGACTGACGCTGCCATTTGGCTGAGACGCAGACGTCTGTGGCAGAAACCGAGAGAGATGTGAGGTCACCGTGTTCTTCAGAAATGAAACGAAAGCAAATAACACTGTGATATGTTGGAATGAATTCCTAAATGTCATTAGAGTAAAAGGAGTGAGTATGGAAATGTTCTGCAGTGACCGGGCATCGACTTGGCTGCTGCATGGTGTTGTATCAGTATGCTCAGAGCAGGAACTGCATCATTTAAACACTGAGCAGAAATGCTGTGTGGCAGGACAGAGTTGTGAGTGATGAAGACAGACCAGAGAGGGGGAAATAAAAACACACTTGCTCTCTAAAACCCTCCATTAGCTGTCTCAAGAGGAGCCCGAACACAGGCAGAGAGAGTGTGTGTGT
>NW_019525521.1:650009-662509 GCF_002814215.2 Seriola lalandi dorsalis | reverse complement strand
CAGCGTAGATGATTAACTCCACGTCTGAACACACGTCTGTTGCGTTAACAGCTGCTGCAGCCGTCAGTGTCTCACAGTCTGTTCTCACTCAATATTCATCAACAGACACAACATCGTTTGCATTGACTGTTTATGGTTAATTCAGAGTTTTTGGGTGAAATGTTACAAAATTGTGCTTCATAAAGTGAAATTTGTGGAGAGGCGTGTGTGTGTGTGTGTGCGTGTGTGTGTGTGTGTGCGTGTGTGTGTGTGCGTGTGTGTGCGTGGTGTGTGTGTGTGTGCGTGCAGTTTTATAAATAAAGCCACAGATGATGTTGTGCCCGAGTCGATAACCACGTTGTGAAGCTGCAGCTGAAGCGCCAGAGGTGAGCGTTTCCTCCTGACAGCTACAGCGACCCTGTCGTCCTCGAGAAATGATGTTTACATTCAACTAATTTGCATCAATAGGTTTTTAAGAAAATGTCATTTTGACTGTCGTTCGTTTGTGTGCCTGGCGGGTTGCAAAGATGTTGAGCCTGACTGTATCAGTAAATCATTTCTGCGAAAACATCTGATCCTGCAGCACAATATCCACAGTGACTGCAGCTTTACTAAGCTTCTTTATCATTACATTATCTCTCTAGAATAATCTTAATTTTATCGGATGATGGAAATGACAGATGACGAAAAATTTGGACATGGTGTGCCAAGACCTTTACTGTGGGGAAAGTGCAGTTTTTTACCAACTTGTGGAGAGGAATCGAGCTCTACTGTGCTACTGGCAAACTGATTTCTACACACACGGTGGAACACACTGCTGAACAGGTGATAAAGTGTGTGTGTTACAGTTCAGTGATTTCTGGACCCAAATGCAGACACAAACACACACACACACAGACACACACACACACAGTAAGTGCAGTGAAGATACTTGAATGATGAAAATAAACAAAGTGATGAGTGGATCGGTGGGGAAAAAGAAACAGTAACTCTGAGCAGGTTTCAGGCTCAAAGCAAAACACCGGGGAACAAACGCAGGAACAAAACAGCACGAGGACCACGAGGGATCGTACACAGGAAACACCAGCTGAAGCAGAGCTGAACAGACGAGCTGGGAGCACAGAGACGGGATACACAGGGGAGGCGGGGAGAGTAGGACACAGGTGAAACACGTCAGGGCGGGGCAGACAATCACAAAAGGAGGGAAAACTAGACAAAGACAGGAAGTAAAATCAAAATAAAAGAAGAAATAAACAATCCAAAAAAAAGGAAAAGTCACTTAAAATGTAGACTATGACTGTGTGTGTGTGTATTATTACGGTGTTACAGGTTTTTAACTTTAAAGCAACTATAATCAATATCCTTATAACAGCAATGAAACAAAATTTCTGAAATGGGTCTAGCAATGAACTTTGGTGAATTATCACCTGAGTTTTACAGTCTAACAGGTAAAGGGGTTGGTAATAAACATAAGCGCAGGTCGAAGCGCACAAGGAACACTATACAAAAACCGCTGTAACTGACACTAAGGCAGAGAAGATCTGGCACAGAAAGAAGGGAGGACACAGACTTAATACACTAGGACAGGGAAGACAATGAGACACAGGTGAGACACATTAGGGCGGGGCAGGCAATCACACAGGCGGGAAACTTGACAGGAAGTGGATCTGAAAAAATGAAATGGTAAACTCAAATATTGAATATGATAATGGAAAAATTGGTAGTGGGATTGGGAAGGAGGGGTCAGCAGCAGGATATGGAATATAACATCAGGAATAGAACATAAACGCTCTGAGGAGAAAAGAAAAACACAAAAATCAAACTGTGGAGAGGTCCTCTCTGTCCACAGCGCACTGACCCTCCTCCATTGTCCTGGAGACGGAAACACAGACCAACCCCGTGTGCTGCTTCCACACACATCCCCCGTCACCTGCTGCCTGTGGCCAATCAGGGAGGCCTCTGTAATTATGGCCGATTCCACACAAAATACTTACTAATCAAAGTATCAAATCAAGACATATGGTTAAGGACATTAATAAACAAACCAATACCAAAATGAAGCCAGAAGCAGTACACTTCCTTTTTCAAAAGGTCGGCTCATGGAGGGAGGAGGATCCACGACACGTGGCGTGTGCGTGGTGGCTGCGGCACGTCTTGGTTTTTATTTCCATGTTAGCAGGTTAGAGTGGACGCACTGTCGGCGGCTGCGTCGCTCGATCTAGAGATTTGGCGTCTTGTTTGTTTTTCCAGCATGACGCACGACCCCAGCAGAAAGACAGGGAAAAGACCTGTTGACGTCATATTGATATCATATCAGCAATATTACATAAACTTACACCTTCCACTATAGTTTGTCGAAGCTGAATCTGAATATGATACAGACATGAAAAACACATTTTCTGTCAAGAATAAATCAGAAATTAATTTATAATGAAAAGAAATCCAACATGCCAGTAACCTGCAAACTCTGTGTGGAGAGACAGAGCTGCAGCAGCAGCAACGCAACAGACACACACACGCAACGCAGGCAGTGTGTTTCCGGTGTTATAGTCAGCTCATTGTTTGGCCGTGTGGTCTGCAACTTCACAGCTCTGGTTCACTCTCGTCTCTCAGAGTGCTGATCACTGCTGCAGCGTTCGACTGCTTTCACAGAAAAACATTGTACACAACCTGCTCAGCAGCAAACACACAGCAGAGGTGAATATGGAATAACTGAGATTTCATAAAACCTTTGGCAGACAAGGAGCGTTTTCACTGGTTCAAAGTGAAACCTCTCAGTCAGCTCACTGTCCAGAGTGTTTGTCCAATCACAGATGAGTCTGTCTCATCTTAAAGACTCCCTCCGATGAAAAACGTATGATGTTTTTATATAATACTAGCCATATGGTGGGTGAAATGATCAGTCAACACCGTGACTGAGCGTTTCCATCTTGAACTGCAGTGAATCAATGATTCAGTATAAGGCTCAAGGCCTGATCCAGGTTCCTCAATCAGGAAGTAGAAGGAGATGAGCCTCAGACCCAGTTTTTGATTTATTTTCACTTTGTTTTGTGTAAACCATGTTACACAAATCATGAATCATAGCAGAGGATTTTTACAGAGTTTAAAACATTTCTAGAGAGAAACTTTAAAGCTGTTTCTCAGGAACACACAGATCACTCTCACAAATTCACATCTCCATGAGAGCAGGTCAGGGTTTTTTGCTCACAGACAATCTTCAGGGCTCGGCTGCGTTCTTTTTGCTAATTTCATTAATTACGAAGGTCGGCATGTACGCTGCATTGCGAAATGACAATTTCCAATTAGTTTAAAATGATGGGAAAAACAAAAATCCCGATACAGAGAGAGAGCTGGTGTCCTCTGCATATGGCAACATGCGCCTTTCTGATGCGTAGCAGCCTGAGGCTTTCTTGTTTTTCCACACAACAGATCTCATAATGGAAAAGCTGAAATAAACTATAAATCCAGAGTGAGGAAAAAAATAATGCAATGCCTCCCATCAGACAGCTTGTAATGTCCTCCCACCTATGTGTCTTTTCTGCACAACCTTACATACGAGGGATGTGTACAGTATATACACTGCTGTCATAATGGATACACAGTCATTCTCTCTAGCTTCAGTACAGTCAGTACTAAGATGTAAAAGGATATTTAAGATATGCATACTTTACATTCCCTCTGAAGATCAGAACAATGTGTTCTTAAAAGTGCTGCAGCTATGTAGACGTGTGACTCCACAGTCTGTTGCATGGAGGCCAAAGCGCTCAGCTCCACAGTCAGAGGTAATATATCTTGCTCTTACTCCATCAAGCAAATCTCTCCCCTGAATGTATTTTAAGGCCCTTTGATTTTGGATTTATTTTAGCCCTGTGTGCCAGCCCAACCACAGACAAGGAGCTAGTTTTTTTTTTTTTTTCTTGGCTTCTAATCGAGGAATCTCAACTGTATGTTTTTGTTTCATCGCATTTGTCCAAAATCTCACAAATGAAACAAAAGACTTTATCAGAGGCGGAAAGCGTTCCAGGAAATTCAGCAAAACAGATCAGCTTCTCCTGAGAAAACAACAACAGCAACAACAACAATCTTGGCAGCGTTCAAAGAGTTTTTAATCAAGAAAGGCAATGCATTTCCTGACTCTGAAACACTGGTGTGTATATATGGTACATCTTTGCATCTTTGTTCATTTGCAACTGAAGAAGTGTGTATATGCATTATATCTGTTATCTATATTTATCTCTTATTGTGTTTGTGCAGTTAAATAATAAGAGACCAAAAAAAAGCCCCACTAATGGCCCCTAGAGGCTGCGTTAATTAAGTTACACAATTTAAATGGATTATTATATTTGTGTTGTTATTATGGGCTGAGCTTCATCGAGTGTCCACAATGGAAAGAGTTCACCCTCTGGGGAGCATAAAGGTCCCCTGTTCATTTCAGACCAATCTTCCTCTTGGATTTTGATAATTATTGTCTCTTACAAGTGGGAATTTCAGCCTGATAAGAGAAGAGAAGAGAAGAGAAGAGAAGAGAAGAGAAGAGAAGAGAAGAGAAGAGGTGGTAATTTACATAAACTGACACTTTGACTTAATCAGAACTCAGTGTTCAGACCAGAATCTGAAAGCAGATGCTTCTCGTAAACTCATTACATGTCCTTATTTATCCGTTTCAGCCTCATAACATTGCGTCACAGAAGTCTACACATGGATTGTTCTTTGACAGTCTCATTATTTCTTTGTAAATATTATGTATGTTAGGAAAGTAAAGCAACATAAAACCAGATGTAGTTGCTTAAACAAAGTTGTTTATTTCTAAGGAGCTTGGAAAATTGGTAAAAAAAATTAATGAGGTAAACTAAAAGGGGAAACAGAGCAAGTGGATGCTATTAAAACAAAGAACCAAATATAACCAAAAGACTCCAGATAATCAAGAGTGGAAACTAGCTGTCTAAAGGAAAACAAAAATGGAAATAAAACCACTTTAACTACTTGCTCCTACTCCTCCTTTTAAAACACAATAACAGTCAGTTCGACTTGAAGTCTACGCTTGGCCCAGATAGTCCAACACCGGTGGTGTCTTCCAGGCCCGACATATCAGCATTGTAAATGTCATGTTAAATCTCTTTCATTTAATAATATTTCTCTTCTAATTCTAATTTTATCTTATTTTTCTATCAAATATGCTTCGGAAATGAAAGGGTTGCTTTATATAACCATGAAAACAATCAGATTTTTCTTCTGTTCGGGGGATTTGGTCAGTGTTGAGTTGAATACTCACAGTTCACCAGAGCTCAATACTAATGCACAAAGTTAAACGAGTTTATTTAACAAGTAACATAAGCTTAACAACAACTTCAAGATTTTTGGAGGAACTCGAAGAGATATAGTTTGTCTTGTTGTCAAAAAGGGACATTCATGTAAAAGTATTTCTGTTTCACTTTTCTTTTCTTTATATTCAACATTCGCTTGTATTAAATCCAGGAATACCTTTTTACCTGTGGTGAAGAGTGGTCAAAGTGTCGGTATAATGTCAAGATCAATCGGGTGTAATATGGCACTGCCAGAGGGAGTTTATGGAGAACTTTAGCGAACACATCATTTATAGTGAATCTTTGTTTCGGTCTGTGCATCTCCACCACTGTGCTGCACAGGATGTTGGACCTTTTTGTTCTGTCAAGGTGATTTGAGATCTGTACAGCAAAGAGCACAAAAACTAAAGGTCAATCATGGCCAGAGGGTAAACGCGCACTCATACACTGAAGTCTCAACTGCCCTTTGGACTTGACTCTTAGAAGAATTCCCTCATGCAATCTGACATAAGATGCACTATCCATATCAAGTACAGCAGCTGACGTTGAGCCAAAGCATCCCAGCATACATTTTCCTCCACAGAGCAGCTGCATCACATGTTCTCTGACTGCTTAGTAAAGAGGGTTAATTCCTAAATCCTGTGTCTTCAGGGTTTTTCATAATAACGACAGATTATCAGGGGAGTCGTCTTTGCTTGGAGCTAAAATTACCATGTAGCCCCCAGTGTGCACACACTGCAACACATCACCAGCACACGTCTGGAAAGTTTAAAACTCGCTGCAAACTCACTTTACAGAAACAAAACGGCTCTCCTGTTGTTGTTGTGACGACTTGACCAAATGCCCTTAAATTACACAGTTCCAGCAGAAAGGAAAAATGAGCCAAAACACAGTGGTTAAGTCTTGTATTTATGAAATATGAAGAAAATATTTTCTTCATACCCTGTTGGAATTTTACATTCATCCGTTTCATCTCTCCTTTAAAAGTTTTTACACCTGTTTTTGAAAAACAATGTATCACACATCATCGATAAGCTGTTCCACAGTTTGGCTCCGACACTGAATTTTGACTGTGTAGTATTACACACATGCTGGCCTCTAATGTGCTCAAACACCTGGAAAGAGTCTGGTGCCATACTGGCACTGATTTCAGCAGGTAAAGAATTGGATTTGGTTTCTGGGTCTTGACCATATGAACAACTTTGCCCCCTAACAGGTTAATCCATCCAAGCAATCTGTAATTTAACCTGTGATAATGCATCAGTTTTTGTAAGATAATTATGTTTCAGACATAATATGTTTGTGTACTGTGAGTATTTAATAGCATCAAATGTAAATACTAAACTACCTCAAAACTGTAATTTTGTATTTTGGATATAAAATGACATCACTTCATTTTATCCTTATAGACATTTGAGTTAAATTGTCTATAATTAGTGTATGAATTTGTGAGTTAGGGGCAAACCTTGTTTTGTGAGGTCACAGTGACCTTGACCTTTTGACCTTTGACCACCAAAATCCAATCTGTTCATCTTTGAGTCTGATTGAATGTTTGCACCAAATTTGAAGAAGTTCCTTGAAGGCTGAGATATCACGTTCACGAGAATGAGATGGACAAACAACTCGGAAACATAATGCCTCCTGTTCTGACTGTCACCAGCACAGAGACATTGAAGTCTTTTATCAACCAGCCACTTTTTGAAATATCAGAAATCATCAACTGCAGATTTTACATAATTTACATACATGTATATCAGAAATAATGAGGGTCCTAGAATTGATCCCTGTATGACGCCACATGTTATTAGTCCTGGATTTGAAAAGACGCTTTCAATATCTCTAGTGAATACTGTGACTTAAAAAATGAGCATTTCTGTAGGTTATAACACTATATCCTCTAATTTATTCCATAAGAGGAAATAAACACTGACGTGCCCTCTGAAGGTCGATTCGAACCGTGTCGGTATAAAACCCATTGTGCATATTGAACATGACTGTTTTTTTGTTTTTTTTTCCATCTCTTGGCAATAACAGCAATTATATCAGATGACACTGATTTCACCTTTCTGCATTTTCTCAGCTGGAGAGGGAGTCCTGCTCCGCCAGGTTCCTCGCCAGTTTCACAGACCAGTCAAGAAGACAAGTGGTCAAGGAGCCACAGCGTTGCACTGTGACACCCATCTGGAAAGTCATTACATTCCCAGATTAAAACCTATTACTAATACTGATTGCTAAAGCTCAATGAGGCATAAAATGCAGTTTTTTTGCAATCAAGGGCGAAAGAGTGATGGACTCGAATGCGGAGCCAGAGTGGCGAGGTCGTCTCCGCTGGGTCGTGCTGAGAGAGGCAGCAACGGCTGAATGATGTTGTTTTTCTTTCCTTGTACTTAACCCATTTATGTTAAACACACAGGCCTACAAAGTGCAGTATATACAGCATGCATTATGCAGCAGTCTCCCATTAACATCAAACCACCCTGTACTAATATGTAGTATAGAATTTAATGAATGTATGAATAGCACTGAAACTGTTTTAAGATTATTAGAGGAGCTGTGGTGCTTCTAATGGTGCACACACACACACACACACACACACACACACACACACACACACACACACACACACACACACACACACGTTTATTTGTCTCTTGGCCTGAATTCAGAAGTGACGACTGGTCATTAGACAAATGAACACAGTCATGTGTGAGTAAGTGGAGACTCGTTTGGGCCAAAGACTCTTCAATGTGGGTCAAGGGACTGCGCTGGTGTCTGATAATGACGTCTGCACAAACACTGCAACAATGCATACAGTCCTGTCTGGTTTCAGGACCAGAATTAGACATGCGAGAATGTATGCACATCTCCACATCCAAGCTTTGATTAAAAAAAATTCAAAGAAATCTGTGAACAGATCATCCAAAATAAATCAAACAAGTTGCATCATTATTATCTGGTGCAGAACTGATGCTAAAGGAGAAGTCTGGCTTCATTAATAACTGTCGACACAACCCTTGTTTTTTTTTTGCTCCTTCGTCCTCCATTGTTGTCCACAAACTATTACGAACATATAACTGAGCAAATCTGTTGTAATCAGCGACATGTTCCGTCATCACCTTTAACAAACACTGTAGTTTAGTGTCAATCAATCCCACACACTGAAAATACCGAACACTGATTAATCTGCTGTTTAAAATAATCCTTGAGTAACATACGGTAAAAACTGCGGTGACCAGCTGAGTTGGAAAATTACTGAGTTTAAAAAGAAAGAAGAAAATAACTTTAAAAAATGAAGCTTTATATTTGTGAGCTGTTTCTTTTTTTGTTTGTTTAATGTTTTTCTGCGTCTGCGCTGGTGACAGTCAGAGGATTCTCGTTTTCCGTACATTATTTTATTTCTTTATTTTTTGCTATGTTAACTTGGTGGCGTGTTGCTTTAACTGTTGAAGGAGTCTTTCAGACGAGAGGTGAAACATCCTGTAGACCCTCAGGCAGGTCCAGTGACCTTTGTACGTCTCTCAGAAATACCATGACCGCTCCAGCCTATCACACCTGCGGCACGTAAACGACCTAGCCTAGTCATTTCACCAAACAGCTGTTCTCTACATGAACAGGCTATTATCTGTATCAGACCACTGCAGTGGATGGTACAAGTATGTTCCCTTGAATTAAGTTTGTTTGCTACAAAACAAAAAGATTTACACTGTCCTCTATCTGATATGACCAGGAACTTAAGGACTAATTGCTCAGAGACCTAATGATGGGAGAATAAACGAGGGTGTGGTCCACTGAGGGAGGGGTCCCCCACCAGAATGGCTGGGCAAATGAGATGGACAATAACAATGACAGTGGGATTAATAAATCAATAAATGGAAACATGATTAGATAGGATTGATGGGATGCACAGAAGTGTGCTGCCTGGTGACATCACTGTGTGTGTCACATGTGTAAAAAATGTCTCTCTCTCTCTCTCTCTCTCTCTCTCTCTCAGACACACAGACACACACACACACACACACACACACACACACACACACACACACACACAGGGATTCAGACAAACAGGACAGCAGACGGGCAGTGAGCGAAATGAGGCAGAGAGACGGATTACCGGCCTCACACTTCGCACTCGCACTTCCCACTGGATGATTTCTACCGTATATAACATCTTTAACTGGGCTGAGAGAGGTGGCTCCCACCTCCTTCACTTCCCACATTTTGAAGTTTCAGTGGATCATAATGAGTCAACAAGGCTGTGATGTTCCAAAGGCTCAATAAGAAACAGGCAGTTAATCAGACTTCACAGTGTGAGACAATAGTTCACTGTTAAGCCACAACTATGAGTGATAGTGTGCAGCTGGAAACAGCGCTCCTCCGCAGGGCAACCAGGAGAAGGATGCAGGGAAAAGCACAGCTGCCCAAAGGCAGTTCCAGACCCGGATGAGTGAAATGAGGCAAGAGGTTTAAGTGACCAACAGAATCTTCACACATATAGATCGAGACTATAGACTCAGGTTATTCGTGCTAGGTGCGTAAATGTGTTGAAACCACGTGATACAGAGGGATGTGTTCGCCTTGTGGAACCAGACATCTTCGGAAAATAGTTGTGGCATAAATCTGATCCACTGGTTGGCACTGTAACCTACTGCTCGTCTTTTTCTCCTCGGGGATCGTCGTGCTTTCGACAAATACTTCTGATTTTTGAGTAAATTTTGAATGTCTCTATTTATATTTCTATGTTAGATTTTAGAAATTTTCCTCTAAAAGACAAGCCCATAGGTCGTCTGTGCAGCAGGTTATTATAAGTTACGTTTTGTTGCTAGGCGACATCTAGCGGCTGTAGTAATTATGACAGGAGGTCAACATGGGTCAACAAAACACAGGAATATCACACAGGAGAGCGGCGATCCACTCCCATGTGAAAGTAGCCTTTTAATATTAATTTCTCAAATATAAGAAAACATGTTGGTGTCGTTGTTTTCATAGTGTGGGAAACCAACATTTTGGATTCAGTAATCAGCGTCTGTGATTCTGTGTTTCAGTTGTGAGGTCGTCGGATGAGAGCCAGCAGTCAACTGAGAGTCAACATTAAAGGGCAATGTTACGACACATGATTAATAATTAATGACGTATGACTAATTGAATCAACCTCCTCATTAGGTCCTCAGCTGCTGCTCTTTTGTTTACCTGATGATATGAGGCCAAACACAATATTCAAGAATTTCTTCCACAGTACCGCTGCTTGTGTTTCATCTTCCAGTCCTGTGGGGAAAACATGAGCCTCTAATATCCCCATGATATTTCAGCAGTTTTAAAGGGTCACACATTGAGTTCATCTTACTAGTCATAGTCTTCATCGGGGTTCAAGTCAAAAAGCAATGTCATTCTCAAATCATCAGGTTTACCTCAGCTCAGGAAGGGAGACTACAAATCCCTGGACATTTACCAAGGAGGGAGGATCTAACAAATGATGCTATCAAATTGCATTATGGGAAGTGTCCGAGTTTGTTTTTGACTCTGGATCTATACTAGGAAGTAAAAGTGCTTCAACTTGTGCCATTATTTCTTCATACACACACACACACACACACACACACACACACACACACACACACATGTATATAACTCTTGTGAGTCTCCCAGCTTTATAAAAGCGCAGTAATATATTGCTGGGGTGCCCGTATAACATTGTTGTCCGCGCCTTCCACACAGCCTCACGATCTCTCTGGACCCGTTAGGAATTAAATAGATTTAAGTTAATAAACATCTGTGTAATTAGATTTTCTATGCTGAAGCTACAGTAGATGATCCGAGTTTATTCAGCCTCACCTGTAAAAACCAAGTTCTGTTTGTTTCAATATCAGTTTTATTTGTTTGTAGCTGCTTCTGTGAACTCGAAGAACATCGTTGCACTCTCAACATAATAATAATAATAATAATAATAATAAACTTTACTTATATAGCACTTTTCATAGAAGAGACGCAGCTCAAAGTGCTTTGCAATAAAAAAATGGAATATGGCAATAGGAGGACAATGAAATTTAGCAATAGAAATACAGGGGATGATAGAATATGTAAATAACATAATATCAGTGCAGTAAGAATAGTTAAATATGAGAGAATAAATTAAAAGCCAAGTTAAATAAGTAGCTTTTCAGCCGTCATTTACAAATGTTCACTGAGCATCTCTTGTAGCTCTTGGCAGGGTTAGGGTCCATAGTTTTGGAGCGTAGTTGTTTTCTTGTATGTAAAAGGTTGTGTATTTAACACCTGGTAGAGCGCACACCGTGAAGGAGGCCTGGGACATATGACAAACAGGATACACAGTGTGTGACTGAGTGACGTTGTACGAAGGCTTTGTCCATCCAGGACGTGTGCTGTCATTACTCCAAGATGCAAGATGCCGACGTCACCAGCAAATCAGGAAGCAGGGAGGGGGTGGGTTGTGTGGGGGTTTCCATCACCAGATCCCTGATTAGATCAGAGGACACTCCAATTATGAGGAGGCTTTGGGGCACATGTCTGCCGGCCCGGGTGTATGTCTTCCAGCTGAATCACGTGAGCTGCTGTTGCCGGCGGTGATGAAGGCGGCTCTTTGCCTATGCTTCTTTCTCGGGGTTTGTTTGTGCCACACGTTCATTCACATACATTTCTTAGAGAGTGAGATGAATGTGTGGACCTGTGCGGATCTTTTCTTTTCTGTGTATGACCACACACATATAAAATCATTTTTATTTTGACAAATACGAGTTTCACAAAAAAAATAAAAAATGTGGTGACAATGAAGTGTGGCAATAATACTGTAATTGGGCACCAGATGTTAAAAACATCTGGACCTTTTTTTGTCTGAAAACACCCTCAGCCGACTGAGTGGGGAATAGTTTTCGTTCAAATTAACAGACAGAAAAAACATCCACTGGAAGGAGTTTTTCACACTGATAAACAAGTCATGTTTTCTCCCTTATTAGTAGTATCTGTGCTGGTATACTATGTTTAGCCGGCTGCCTTATTATGCAGGGATCATTGCAGAATGTGCCACTGTTTTGGATTCGATTATATTTGTTTGTGTAATGAAGCCATCTGCTTTCCATTCTCTCTGTACAATTCCATTAATTAGTGCCACAGTTGATATTAGAAACACAATATTGAGAGATTGCAGGAGGGGAAGTCTGGAGAGATGAAGAGATGACGGGCGGGTGGTGTGGGCGGGGGGGGGTG
>NW_019525521.1:638413-649989 GCF_002814215.2 Seriola lalandi dorsalis | reverse complement strand
GGGGGGGGGTGGAGGTAGAGGAGGCAGAGGAAAAAGAAAAGAAGGCAGAAAAGAAAGGAAAAGAAAATGAGCATAGCTGGGAGTGATTGCAAATGCAGATGGTTATGAAGCTAAGGCAGATGGCGTGTCAGATTGATTATTGTCGCCAGCGCTGCATGATAGATACAAGGCGAACACTGAGCTCTCCCCTCATTTCAGATGACACAGAGTGATAGAGACGTGTCAGCTCGCAGGGTTAATCTCAACGTCATTCAAGCTGTTCCGAACCATTTAGACCCATCCATGTGTGCCAGGCCATTCATTCCTGACAAGCCGATTACACCTGTAAATAAATATAGACCTTGTGCTTGTGATTATGCAGCGGGCAGGTGGGATATTGCCGCCGCAGCAGCCGCAGCAGCAGCAGCAGTGGATGTGGATGTGTCCGCCATGGTGCTTTAGTGCTATCTCCTCGCAGCAGAGGGGAGCATTCTCTCCGGCCCCATCATTTCGCACGGGTGGCATTTCAGCTGACCCCGTCTGGGAACAAAAGCAGCTTATGGCTGCGTCTCAGCCTCCAGCGTGAAATATCAAGAGCCAAATGACATCTGACAATATGTTGGATGTAAGCCGGCCTGTATATGCTATGATACGAGCCGGGTATCCACTTTAATTTCTCTGTGTTTCATGAGGCGGACAGAAACCATACACATGAAATGACCATCATTCACAGGGCTGCTGCTGTGATCATTTAGTGTTACTGAAGGTGATAAACTGTGGGTTAATGTTTGAGTCCCTGTCAAATAGCCAAGCCCATTACCTCTGCTCTGGTTTTATGAAACCTAAAAAATACTGGAGATGGTACAGAAGAGCACCGCACAATAAAATATTGACTCGGACATAAACAGGATTTTCAGCCTGATAAAAAATTGAAAGGAAAGGATAATGATGCTCAGCACCACACAGCAGACAGATAAAGTTAGCTGGTGGACAGAGTGGAGCATTTAGCAGCTAAAGAATCAGAGGAGCTGTTAGAAACCAAAAACTGCCAAAATAGAGGGAATATTGGACCCGTTGTTACAACTCACGACGGCTCGTGTCATCGAGATGCTTGTGTGATTTACATTTGGTTCTTGGCGGTTGTGGTGATTGTAGCTTGACAAGAGCTTCAACTGTCGCTGAGTTTACGAGACAAGAGGTTATAATACGTCCTGCGAGCAGCGCCACGTCTACATGGCTGATCAGAAGCTATTGTGACGTGAGTTGCTAAAGGTGCGTTGGATTTTATGTGCACTGACTTCATGTGAGGCATGCTGGGTCTAAAACAATACGAACAAAAACAAACAATGCTAATAATTAAAAATTATTAGTATTGTTTTATTATGACATTAAACCCACCTCTGTGGTGGCAACAATTAGTCCTGATTGGCTTCAGCTTCACTGACGCTCATGAAGTGCTTCACATTTCATCTTGTGTGGTTTTCTGTCCTGAGGGGAAGCAGTTTATCTTGTGTCTTCCCTCTGCCAGCTCATTTCTTATGGATGGACACCAACGCTATAGTTTTCATTTCCAGCAGAAAGGTGTAAAACACTTAAGTTCAAGTGTTTGTTGTTGTAAAAGAAATAATGCCCTTGTCATATTTTTCATTCTTCAGATTTTTTTTTTTTTCACCATCCTGGAAACACGGCAGCTTGTGTTTTTTTGTTGTTGTTGTTTTTAAGTATTCTAAAGTCTATGGTTCTCAATAAAACAAAGAGATACAACAGTGTTGCTCTGGCATGTCTGACTTTACCCCCATACATCTTAACCATCATTCCATGTTTGAATAAAACACAGATTTAATTTCCTGTGTGTCAACAGACTGATGCAAACTTGTGTCTGGCCTGAAACATACGTTTGGGTGAGTAAACGGTGTGTATAGGTCTGACAGACTGAGGCTAACACTCACATTTTGTAAATAAAAAAAACAGGTATGAGTTGTGTGAAGAACCTGCTGCTGGGACACAGGTGTACTGAGCTCACTCAGAGCTACAGGAAGTAGACTGTGTCTGGCTTGGCACTAAATCTCACAGAAAAACGAAGGATCCATTTGCAGTACAAAGGAAGTGTGTCTGCCACTGTGCAACCAAAACAGAAAGCACTTATTTTCCCTCCCTGTTTTCCCCGGTAGTTTTCTCTATGTAGGGAAAATGACAGGCGGTGGAACCGCCAGACTGAATTTGGCAAAAGAGAAAGAGCCTCATAGTCCGAGAAGGAGGAGGAAAAGAGAGAGAGAAAGCGACGTGTTTACTGTCCACTGGAAACCGATGCAAGAGCTTTGTCCCAGTCGTCCTTGCAGGTGTATCGCGCCGTGCTCCTCATGGTTACAATAATAAACACAACTCTACCAACCGCGGCGAACCTGAATGCGTCGCCATGGTTACTATAATAACAGCCACGGCTTGGTTAGGTTCAGGAAAAGATTGTGATTTTGTTCAAATAAGTCCTTCCTCAACGTTAGATTTTTGTCGTCATGATTACAATACAAACTGCTGGTTTCTCATGGGAATCGAACGACGCTCCATCTAATGTTCCTGTGTTTTGTTGATCCGTCCATCCACCTCCACCTCCTCCTGGACTCCGTCTCTCTTTGCACCACGTCACCGCACTTTTCCCTTCGCTTACTCGCTGGATCAGTAAGTAACAAAACCTGCTACTTATTAATACAACCGACTGTTTTACTCCGCCTTTATCACAACTCTGAGATCGGGTTTGTAGTTCAAACTGGGATTGTTATGGGTGTTTCTGGCTTTGAACAGTAGCGGAGGCCATGTTGCAGATGTTGCATACAAAGATTAATTGTCTAAACAATATGTTTCCTGGTGGTTATCTTTCCAAAGTGAGAAGTAGATAGAAGAACATACAATATTCTTCTTTACGACAGGAGGTTGTGTACAGGCACTTTATATTTACAGTATTTAGTGTATGTAATGTATCCACAGCATATTCTGAACAGTAAACAAATACATTTCAGAAGTGCATTGCATTGCATTCTTTGGTTTTCATGAAAGCATTTGAAACCGCATGAAAAGTATGATTTTCAGAATGTATTCTGAGGCCAGTCAAGTTCATTTAGACGCCTTTTAAACCCCAAACAGTTTGTTCCTATGGGAAGTAGGAGGAGGAAAGGAGGAGACACAAAAGAAAATATGTGCAAATGCTTCTCTTGGTTATATTCAGTCATGCATTGATACAAAACATTTTCAAACTGCATCTGGCTAAATGCATTTTGGCCAAGAACATATACAAATTTAAATCCTCTCCATAGAAATTGCTCCCATCTTTCCCAAAGGAGAGGGCCTAAAAGGAGCAGAAAAATATGAATAATGTTACCTTGTGTGCAGTGCAGACTGGTACATGTGAGTCTGAAGAGGAGAATGATGGTTTCCCTGTAAACATGCTTTTCTTCCTTGACCTCCAGCTCAGTTAAATGTGCACATATTTGCATCAAAAGTGTAGTTTAAATTTTCATGAGTAGCTGGTTAAAAATGCAAAAAAAAAAAACCCTATTTTAATTAAAAGTTTCATATAAGGCAAGACAAACAACAAAATGAATCCCACCTGTACCTTTGTTCCATAACTACACCAACCTTTTTTTATTCCACAGCTACAGGAGTTCTGATGCTGAACAAAGTATAAACAACCTTTCAGAAAACTTCCGCACTAAACAAAGCAGACGTGGAATAAAAAGCTCTCACTTCTTCTTTGTCTCTGGTTGATCAGCGCGTCTGCAGCCAGCTTTCACAGCCACTCCCAAACCACCAGAGAAAACAAACACTACCTTTAGATTTCTTCTCTTTCTTTTTCTTTTTTCATGTAAAACTTCTTCATGATAGATTTGACTCCCTTATTAACTGAGGCTGCTGATTGGGGACGCCATGTGTCTCTCCTCCCTCATCCCCTCGTCTCCCTCGGCTCCTCTGTCTCTCTAGTAAACGCTGTAATCAAAGGAGCAGCAGACAATAGTGCTGTGTCCCCGGGGACACTAACTAGTTTTTCTGTCATCAACAGTGTGCTGTTGTTGGTTCTCTTTTATTTAACCCATTACTGTTGATTTTCAGATTTTTGTCTGTACTTTTCACAAAGACGTGACAGTTACTCGACTACAGAAAGAGAGCGCCACAAAGTAGAAAACCATCATAACGTACAGACTGTCATGCCAAGTAACGTAGCAGATCCAACGCCTAAGTTTCAGTACTGACAGGGGTTGTCTGTTCTCCTGTAGACGAGCATACAGGTCGTCCGTACAGCGGGTTATTATGACTCATGGCTACGTTTTGTTGCTAGGCGACATCTAGTGGTCGTAGTAATGATGACAAGAGCAAAGGGACGTCAGGAGGAGGTGGTGGTGGATGGATGGGTCAACAACTGTGTGAAACCAGCTGTTCATGTTGTTTCTATTATCCACGACCGTTCTACAAAGTTAGCCACCATGTTATTATTGTAACCATGACAACAGAGATCATCTGATATTGAGGAAATCCTTCTTTAAACCAAAATCATGATCTTTTTCTAAACCTAACCAAGCCATGACCTTTATTATTGTAACCATGGCGACTAAGGTCGGGATGCTGCTGCTGTCTGTACACTCCACGTGTTTATCAATGTAACCATGACAACCACAGTCTGGTACACCTGTCGTCAAAGGGACGTTCTTTCAGAGACACTCCTACAGGTCGTATCAGAGGGTTGCTGACACGCTTTCATGGTATCACAATATTTCACCGTTATCATTATTATTATTAGTTACGGGTAAAAGTCCTACATTGAAAATGTGAAGTAAAAGTGTATTATCATGAATTAAAGCAAAAGTGGAAATCCAGAAAACATCCCTTGTGACTTACTGTTGTAGTTGTGGAGCTGTTGTTTTCATTATTGATTAATCTGCTGATTATTTTCACCATTAATCGATTGATTATTTGGTTTGTAAATTTTGAGAAATCTCTGTATCTTTAACTCACGCACTCAAGTTTTCCTTCAAACGTGAGGCTCAGAACTGAGGCCAGACAGTTCGATCTCAGATTCATCATCCCAGAGAATCTTGTTTCTTACAGTCTCAGAGTCCTTTAGCTGCTTCATTATAAATTGTCACTGAAGAGAGGCTTTGTCTGGATACTCTGACATAAAGCCCAGATGTCAGGTTTAGGAGGGCTGGATACAATTGCAGACAATCCAAGGCAGGAAGTTGCAATTCAAGTGTATTTTAATAAAACAAAGTCCAAACAAAACTCACAAGATGGAACCAAACACAAGAGATCCAACTCAAGAAGAAATAAGAACAGGTACAAATAGAAATCTAAATGCTGAAAACACCAGGGCACAGAGCACGGAACAGAAAACCTCCTTGGGAACTAAAACAGACAAACAGACAAAGACAGAGGGGAAGACAAAGAGTCAATTAAAAAAAGACAGTGAGGAAAGGGTGATTGGACACAGGTGAAACAAATCAGGGCGGGGCAGACACTCACATTGGAGGGAAATGGGACAAAGACAGGAAGTAAAACTAACATGAGACACAAGGGAAGTGACAAAATAAACCAGGACGTCTCAGTGAGTCCAGGTCCAGCTCTAGAAGAGAAGAGTCCTGGTTGTTCCAGACGTCTTCATGTCAGAATGATGGAGGCCACTCTTCTTCTCAGGAACCTTCAATACAGCAGAAATGTTTTTGTTGCCTTGGCACAGTCCTGTCTCTGAGCTCTGCAGCAGCTCCTTCCTCCTCATGGTTCCTGCTCTGATCTGCTGTCAGCTGTGAGACTTTACTGTTTATAGACAGGTGTGTGTCCCTCCACATCATGTCCAATCAGCTGACTTTACCACAGGTGGACTCCGATCAAGGTGTAGAAACATCTCGGAGATGATCAATAGAAAAGAGAGGAACCTGAGCTTTTTAATACATTTGCAAATATTTCTAAAATTCAATTTTTTGTCATCATGGTGTGTTGAGTGTCAATCGATGAAGCTGCAACATAACAAAATGTGGAGCAGGTGAAGGGCTCTGGAGACTTTCTGAAAACACTGTCTTGATTTCTTAAATTACATTGTTTTAAATTCTGCTGTTTCTTTGATATTTTCATGGATGATAAAATGTCATTCTCTGCAGACCCCCCCCGTAGATTTCACCCCCTCCTCACTGCAGAAATGTCTCAGGTGCTGGTTTAGGCACTTACCACCTCTCTCCTGGGGGTTTTTCCATTCTGCTAATTATACTTCCTCCCATCCTCCCTCCCTCCTCTGTCCTCCGGCAGACCATTTATTTTGTTTATGTACTCCTTATCAATGCTAAATAGAGGGACTTTAAAGTAAAATGTGGTCTTTTATCTCATGAATAAACATGTCATCCTGCTGTCATACCTGTCTCCACAGGTAGTTAATTTTCTAAAGTATTAAGAATCTCCCCAATCACATCAGAAAACTTGCTAAAGTGCGGGATATGAAAGAAGTTCCACCTGTCTGACAATTTTTCTGTTGCACTTTACCCTCCACTCAAGAAAACCTTGGAACAAGCATCAATCAAACTCCACAACAAAGATGTCAAATATTACCAGTTTTATTTTTCTTCCCAGTTTAAATCAGTGAAGACAAAAACAACAGGTGATAGATTGCACCCTGAGCACAGCAGCCTGTTCCTACTGGAAAAATGAATCCTAGTAACGAAGTTCATTAATCTTTCCACGTTCCTTAAAACCTTAAGACGCTGCAGTAATTAATGTTGCATTTTACACATTTTTACATAATAAGAATAATAGGAGGAACACTGATAATCCTGTTGGTGTCATGAATTTATCAAAACAAACCTTGTTCTCTTAAATACACTTCAAGTGAAGGTCAAAGAGGAAATATCCAATACTGCATCAATATTTCAGTAAGAACAAATACTAACCCCGAGGCCAGAGAAGTGAGGACGAGGTCCACTGTACTGCCTCCATCCATCAACAGGATGTGAATGAATCTTACTTTCAGGTGACTTTCAGCTGTCATTAGTGTCAAGCTGCAGCAGTTTCCCCCTCAGCTCTCTCTGCAGGGGACGTTTTTTGTAGTAGTTTTCTGCTGCATTGTCTGGGGCCACGCTCACACTGGCAACACGGGTCTCTATAAACAACACTCTTGTCACTCTTGTCAGCACTTTGCTTTCATACCTGCTTCACCAGGTTGGAAGGTCTCTGGAGAGAGAGAGGGGGACCTGCAGTGAAGATTTCTCATCCAGTGACTCAGTGTCTGCTGAACATGGGACAACCCTCGACCTGTCTGTTCTAGCTCAGGGTCCATGAGGAAAATGTTGTGATTGTAACCGGACCAGCGTTTGAAAAAAAGGTCACATTTTCAAAAGTTTCTTTTTCTTTCTTCTGAAGGATATGTTCATAATTGTCTTTCTTAAAAGCTCCATATTTTCTTCTTCTTCTGTGTTTTATTTGAAGTGTTGAGTGTTTGTGGTTTTAAGAAGCAAAAACCATCTCAGTGTAGTTTCAGAAAACAGTCAGCCAATCAAAAGAGAGGAGGCTCTGAGCCTCTCTTCTGATTGGCTGACTGTTTTCTGAGTAATCACATAAATATATAGCAGATTTCAGGTAAAAACACTCAGAGAAACCAAATCCTGTAAAGGTTTGGATGGTGGGTCCAGGTGGGCGGGGCTTGGTGACTGCTTTGTTGTGACATCACAAAGTTCCAGAAGTCCTGACGGCTGGTTTTAAGGCTCAGTTTCTGAATACAGGCTGTGTGCATTTCTCTGTGGACTGAGGCTTTGATACTTTCACAGTATTAATATAGAAGCTAGAGCTGATCTATAATCACACTACACATGGACAGAGACATTTAGACTATATGTGACCTTTAAAACTCAGGCACTCATATCCTCCTGTTCATAGAGGCCATTTCAAAGCCCCAGATGACTCTGAGCTGGACCATGGGCTGGACCAGCAGATCCATATTACAGTCACATCTGTCTTAGTGTTCCAGACGTGGCCCTGGTTCAGGTTGTGTACAATAAAGAGTGGGTGGCATCATCCTACCTCATGATCAGTCAGCAGCTTCAAAGTAGATGTAGGCCGGGCTTGTGAGAACACCTACAAAACGCTAGTCAGGGCTAGTACTCATGGAGGCTCAGGGCCCAATCTGGGCCAGACTGCTGTCAGGAGTGTTACACACCAGAACTCATGGTGTGTATCCTCAAAGTCTAATAAACCCCATATAACTTCAGCAGAGTGGATCTTTTAGGATTTTTAAATCCTGCACCTTTTACATCCATGTTTACTTGCTAGCACTCTTCTTCTTCTCTGCTATTGCTGGTGCATGAACACCAGCTTTATGTCAGTGGAACAGTGTAATACCTTACAAACCAAATCACCTCCATACGTGCATGCACCCAGCTTCTAACTGTCAGAGGTCAGAGACATTAGACAAAAAGGAGAGGGCACATTTCAGAATCATTTCCTGTGTCTCAACTACACCAATAAAGTACATGCTAAGCTTTTTGTGCAATGCAATATGAATCATTTCACTGTAACATATAGCACAATACCAACTACATTTAATGCAGCATTTCTGAACAAAATTATTGCAGATTTCATAATAAAATGCAGGTCTCTTGGACTTTAACAGCCCACATATGAGACTAAATCAGTTAAAGTCAGTGAGGTGTTATAGTGCTTCAGCTCCGGTCTTGGAGGAGTGCTGCAAGTCTGCAAACCACCAGATGTTACTGTGCTCGCTGCGTTGCCCTGAAGCTTTGAATCTTATTTCAGCACAAATAGAAACAGACCCCCAAAGATTGTTAAGGCTTCATCCACCACAAGTGGTTCTAATTTTTCTTTGAGTCACCAGTGATTAGGGTGCAGGTGCTTGTGGCCACAGGACTGGATTGTGATTTCTATTTTAAAGATTTTTTGCTCATTTTGTAAACTGATTCTAAATAAATCTGATCTACGTAAATATAACTGTCTTTTCCAGCTTGGTCTTCCCATTAACAGGAAGAATGATTAGGTTGTAGATAAACGCTCATATGGGCACGTGACTGATTCTTTAATCCCACTTGAGGAAACAGCTTAAATCAGCGTCAGTGCAGTGTGTGATGCTCTTGATTTTGTTTTTTTTTTGTTTTTTTATGCAAGGCTTTCCAAGCATGAGCAACTGCTGGCTCTTAGATCGCACATCTGTTTCCTTGCTTCTATGAATCCTCACATCTGGGTTCATGGTCTGTAAGTGATTCAGATCACATCACTCCTAATAAATGAGACCATAGTGGACTTGGAACAAGGCCTGACACCTGCACTGTCAGGCATGGCTGTGCTTGCTTGGCATAGCACTGATCTCACCTGGCCAAATGTACGTTGTGTGAACACTGATGTAAGGAGTTTTGATGGTAAAGCATATGTTGTGGTGTAGCGTGGGTGCAGAGCTGGGTTGAAGCAATTGTTGCATCATAATCATCAGCTGTCCTTCCACCATCTTCTGGCCCTTCCGGTTCCTTTCATTAGTCAGTTTTGTGTAATTGTTATTCGTGTGTAATTTACATCACAGTTAATTTTCGCTGTGTCGTTGGTGTATTTTTGTACCTCACAGGCAGCCGTCAGTTCCCCTTCATTTCTATAAAATACTGGATGTAGGTCAATTGGCTAACTCTTGAAATTTGCCTGGGTTGTGGAATCCATCACAATGAGGTAATGCAGTATGAAAATCAATGGGGAAATCAATGAGCAAACTCTTGAAACTTGGATTACACAGTTCAAGTGACTTTCATGAGACTGATAATTGATTTTCTCACTGAAGTAGATGGAAACGGAAAAGTAGTACATGTACATTCAAAACTGTTTGTCCTGCATTCAGAAATGTTAAGAAAAAAAATGTAGCCCACTGTAGTGTGTGACTGAGACACAACAAACAACAAACCTTTACTTTAGGGACAAATTTGAGGATTTTAAGCAAAATGTGTGGGAGGTACTAAACTTTTTTTTAGTAATAATAATAATAATAAGTAAAGCATTTGATAACACCATAAAAGATTTAAAAGAATACCAATTCTAACTAGAACTACCACCTCATGGTTGTCTGCCTCCTCCACTTTCAGATCACATCCCTGTTTATCCAGAGTCATATAAAATATTAACCATTTGTGTGAAATTTTGTCATAATTGCTTAGTGAAGAGCTTCTCGAGTTATGACGAAAAAGTGTTTTGTGAGGTCACCACAACCTTGACCTTTGACCCTTGACCCCCAAAATCTAACCAGTTCATCCTTGAGTCCTGGTGAATGTTTGTGCAAAATCTGAAGAAGTTTCACCAAGGCATTACTGAGACATCGTGTCTCTTTCTGACAAAGTTTCTCAGATGAAAAACTTATGTTTTCTTGACCTTTTATCAGAATGGCAAATACAAGTGAGTCTAAAGCCACTCTGGGATCTATAACCTGTGATGAAGAGAAGAGAAGAGGCCTGAACTCCCACAGACACAACAAAACTTTAGTCTGAAATCATTATCATTTCTAATGTTACAATGAATAATTAAAGAGATTCATAAAGTCTAATTAAAATCTAATATCTCTTCATCAGTAATTTAAATCTATGGGCACATCTCTGCCGTGGTTATTACGTCTGACTTTATCTGCTGCCGATATTGTCTAATTGATCAGGGCGTGATTAGGTTTGGGCGATGTAATTTCTCGATACAGTCCAGCCTAATGTAGGGATTTACATCATTGTCATACATATAAATATACATTTTTCTTACAATAATATAATTATTATATATAATATTTTATCTTTTAGATAGTTTCTAAGTTTTGTTTTTGTATTTCCACCCAAAATCTGTGACAGCATGTACTGTCCCTGTGACACCAAACACAGATTGTAGACAAGTAAACTGGCTGCTTGCTTCATATGTGCCGTCACACACCGATGTTACTTGACCTGTTTGCCATGTTCAGTCATATACAATGTGATGTCAGAAGGTCGCCATCGAGTCTCAAGTATGTATTGAAGCGTGTTCACATGCAAGTCTGCAGCTGAACAGCACCACCTTCATACTGAAGTATAATAATATATATAATACAGTAAAAAACTCCTGCTTTGATACAGTCAGTATTGAAGTGAGAAAGAACTGCATCTTTAAATACATAGCTAGTCAGACTTAGTGATTGCTGCTTGGTTAAATATAACTGACAGTGAAACACAATGTAATGGCTCTATGTATAAATACATATATTTGTGGTAAGAAATCGGGTTGGGTTTGGAGGAACCTTTCGGTTTGGGTTCACACGAGGGGAAGAGGTTGTCATTGCTGAAGAGAAGAGTTCTGATTTGTTGATTTGGGTGACTAACCCTAACTCACGTTGCACTCTCACCATGGAAACCGGATCAACATGGACCATCTCCCCGAGAGCTTTTAGGAGATTGGGTGATGCAAAAGCAGATTTACCAGCTCAATCAGACACACCTCATAATCAACAGCTCCCACATGATATATGACCAGGAGCCGCCCGTGTCACTCGGCCTGTAATATACAGCTGAAAGTGGGGAAGCAATAAAAGCACTTTATCTACCTGTGAAAATGGTCTCAGCAGGAGGGGT
>NW_019525521.1:615057-638393 GCF_002814215.2 Seriola lalandi dorsalis | reverse complement strand
GGGTGTGGGGTTCACGTGCAGGTGCTGCTGATGTTTTCAGCACCTTGGGCAATTTTTCTCTGTCTGTGAGTAATATTTTCCATGCAGGTCCAGAATTGCTTATGGTCCTCTTTCATTTCCTTTCATTATAACCATATACACCCCACACAGAGAGCCGGAGTCCAGCGGCGGCCTGCTGGACATGATAAAGAATCCAGGCATCTCTTGTACAAACATAGAGATCACTGGCTTAATGCTTTCATTTAAGCACCATCGGTTTGTTAACGAGGGGGTGTTATGAAGACCCAAGCTGACCCGACTCTCTCTGAATGTGTCGCTTTCAGAGAGTCTGCTGTGTAAACGCTTCGGTCAGGATCTGTCTCTGGATAACATGATGCAAAGCCTGAGGAACGTCTGTGCTGCCACAATCCTGACCTGGGTGGATCATTGTAGTGACTTCCTGTGACTTATTTATCATTTATTATTGTTTTTTTGTAGGGATGGGATGGTTCCGCTTCTATTTTAAATATATTTTTGTAGTTTTGTTGGAAAAGGGGGGGTGGGGTTAGCCTTGGCCGCCCCGGCTGGATGGGCTGGGGCCCTCTTGTCTGCCCCTCGGGTGCTCTGGTGTGACCTCTCCTCCTCCTATATGATAATTATCATCCTATAATTATCATATTGTTATGTTATTATTGCTACTATTATTATACTGTTTGTATATGTGCGTGTACATGTAAATATGTGAATATATAATATTCTGCCAATACAACGATGTTTATCACATTGCTGCTATAACCATATTATTACTACTATTATATATCACTGTTATTATTATTATTATTATTATTATATACAATCAACTTTCATTAGAACATCCTTACTTTGTCTATTATGTTTTATGGTCTCTGTCACTTTCTGTTTTTCCACCAATAATAAATAAATAAATAAATAAATAAATAAATAGATAAATGTGTTTATTTCCTTTGGAAAAAAAACATAAATACATGAGGTCAATCCCGGTCTCTGTACATGACCACGTCTTTTGTCGGCACTACGTGTATTTGTACTTCACATCAGGAATGAACATGTGCAGGCGTTGAAAAGGAATCTCCCTCCAGGCACAAGAGAGTCCGTCTCTCTTCACCAGAGTCTGTAGGTGAAAGCTTGTTTTTGGTCCCTGAGTGTAGAATTCATTTTTTTATCTTATGTCAGTCTCCTGTTTCCAAGACCAAGAATGAACTTTCACACTCTAGATTACGCATCACGTGCTCTCATTCAATTTTAAGTGGCGCTGTCATTATTATTACTATTATTATTATTATATTTGAATATATAATTTTTTTGCGATTTCAGATACGGTGCCTTCTTTTAATCAGTCATCAGCATTGTATCCACAGACTCTCACTCTGTTTTTACTTTTAGTGTCCTCCTTAATTGGTTATTTGATGTGACCTGAGAAACATCACTGAGCCAAACAACAACAACAACAACAACAACAACAAATTTCAATCAAGAGTTTAACCTCATAACATCCACATGATGTTTTTATATAATACAGACATATGAGTGAAATAACCATGAACTCCATGACTGAGTGTTTCCAGCTTGACCTGCAGTGAACCAATGACAGTCTCATAAACACAGATTCAGAGTTTCTTACATCACAGACCTGAGGAACCAATCCTGTCAGAGAGAGTTAGCATTAGCACAACCGCTAACACTGTGTCAGCCACTGCCAGCTACAAGCTAACAAACAACATCAACAAATACAAGATGCTAACTGTGCTAACGGTTCTGACCCGTCTGCTAGTCTCTGGTTCTGGTCTCAGACTCCTCCTCTGAGTCTGGGTCTGACTGAGGCTCAAACATGTGGCTGAGTCTCTCTGATGTTTCCTCCTCTCACCATCTTGATGCTCTCTGCTCTTTCACCTGTCCACCTGGAGCCAGCAGGTGGTGGGCGGGGCTCAAGGCCTGATCCAGGTTTATCAACCAGGAAGTGAAAGGAGATGAGATTCAGACCTAGTTTTCCTTTTTTTTTCACTTCAGTGTGAAAAACATGTTAATCAAAATGTTAATCACAGAAGAGGATTTTTATTTAGTTTAAAACATGTCTGGAGAGGAACTTTAAGAACCATCACATGTGACAGCTGTGAGAAATGCTACATCAGGACCCGGGATTTATGACTGAATGAACACCAGAACATCAGCTGTCTGTGAGCACCAGACCAAAACCATTCACAGCACCAGACTGGGAAGAGGTCAGAGGTCATTTACCAGGAGTCAGTGGACAACCAGAGAAAAATCAAGGAGGACATGCACCATCTGACACCGGAGACCATCTTTACAGTTACTATCCCTGCCTGCAAACAACACCAACTCCATCTGCAGAGAAAGTTTGTCTGCATGATCATTGAGTCAAGTTTTCAGAATCATGCAATCATGTGCATTGTCTTAATATATTCCCATGATCGAGACACTGTAATGCAAACGCATTTATCTCAGCACTTACAACTTATCAAGATGCCAGGAGTGATCTTCATGATGAATATTAGAGTAGTCATCAGCAATAATGAGTTTCTAGATGGATGGAGACCCGCTCGTGACATCAGCTCCCGCTTCCATGTAAAGCGAGTTCAGCAGTCTCAGGAACCCAGGGGTGTCCATGGCAACAGAGCCGGATGCCTCTTTTACCTTGAAGATGAAAATGGCATAGCAGATACTGCACTTCCACATAATGTCAATTAATTATGCATGAACAGCGCTAGATAGCATCATGTGACGCTGTCATCATCTGACAGAACACTGACAATCACCTTAACCATCATCTCTGTTGTTTCATGTGCAGATGTGTAAGACGCAGTGATAATAAAGTCAGGGTGAGTCCATCCTCGCACATCTTGTCAGGAGCTTTAATGACACTCATCGCTTCTGTATGAAGCAGAGGATGGAAATCCTCTGGGTTGAATAACACGCCATGACTGAACACACGCACACACACACACACACACACACACACACAGTCCTTGCGCTTTTCCTCCTGAAACCTGGTGCAAGAGGCCATAAATATTTCACCTCATTCTTTTTAGGCTCTCCTGCTCCCCGGCATCCTGAAGACAAAGCAGCTACATTTTGCAGCTCATTTGAGGACTCTGACAGTCTGTAAAATAGCCTCGCCCGCACTGTTTCTGTGGCAATTTCATGGCCTGTTGATCCTATTTTGGGTCAATTTCACTACAATGATGCTACACATTCTCTAATCTGCTGCTTCCCATTATGAGTGCTCAAATATAAAAGCAAATATATAGACTGTTCTCATAATAATTATTGTTTTTTAACATTTATCAGACCACACAAGTCAAACACACACGCACACACACACACGCAGAGGAGATTTTTTTGTCTCCAGATGGCCATCGCTCTAGTGGTATTAGAAAAAACAAGCACAAGACAAAGGTGCATAAATATGAATAAAGGCTAGCTGTCAGCCTCTTAATGAGGTTAGTGAGTAATGGGCTGCAACACTGTTGTTTGTCACTGTTTGACACGTAGCATGTGGACAACTTCATCTAATCCAACTGTATCTATTAGATCCCGCTGCTCCCAACTGCTGGTGATCCATGGGAAATATAATGGCTTCCGAGTAGCCTATTGATTTATTGAAGGGTCTAATCCTATGGCTTCACAAAACATGTGGTGCTATAGCATGTCAGTAATGTCAGTGAGCTCACTTCAGCTTCTGAAATAGAGAAAAACCCTCCACATGCTGATTATCATCAATCTACCAATTACTTCTCAGCACATACAGACCAGCCCATGAGCACTGGCACAGATATTTACAGTCTCCCTATGATTCCCAATAATAGGAAATAAAACATTAAAATAAAACATTTAGTCTTTTTCTGCTCCCAGGTACAGAAGCGTATCGCTGCCACGCCAGAAAAAAAAAAGGGATCAGTATCATTATGACGTGAAAAGTTTATTTCATTTACAAATTCTACTCATCACCCTTGAATGGCCTCGCTCCAAATTATAATAAGCACTTATTAACCCTACGTGTGCCTGGGCGTTCACTTAGATCAGTGGAGGGAGCTCTGCTGGTTATTCCTATAGGTCTCTGCTGGTGACTAGAGGTGACTAAAGGTGACCAGGCCTCAGGTGTTAGAGCCGCCGGTCGAGATCAGACAGGCGACATCATCAGCGTCTTTTAAAACCTTCTTTTAATCGAAAAGTTTCTATAAATGTCAGAATGTTTGATACGTTGAAGTTTTTATTTTCCCACAATAAAGACGATTTATACTGTCATATAACTTACCTCAGTTTTATTATGGTTTTTTTCCTTGTTTTTAATTAATCCTTTCTGTAAAGTAATTTGTGCTATATATTTTTTTTTCATGTTATAACAACATATTTTCATGTTATTAAAATTTATCACGTTATAACAAGGAACTTCTCTTGTTATCACAATATCATATTTATATAATTTTAACAGGAAACATTTCACTTTTCACCAAGACAACATAACTCAACTCAAACTGGCATGAAATCTGCTGTGGTCTCCAGAAGAGTCTCTTTTTTTTTTTTTTTTTTTTACTTTTGGGGACTTCCTGTCCTAAGCTACATCACCTGACTTCCTCTTCTGTATTCGTCAGAGCAGGAAACTAATCCACAGAAATGATGTGATACTAGTCACGGCAACATTGAGCACAATCTCAAAGGAAAATTTCCAACATCTTGTAGAATATATGACATGAAAGCAAGAGCAACAGGAGGCCTAACCCCTGTTACTATGGTGTTCTTAATGAACCGCTCTGAGTGCATTTCTACACTCAAGAACTGCAACTTCTGTCCGTCTGAGATTTTTTTATTTCATTCATTAGTTTTACATTTTTTGTGAAGGAACTGTATCAGAATGTGAATAATGACTGTCCTCTCTCAGCATCATTTGTGACTTTGTTATTGCACAGAGGAGGAGGAGGGGGGCAGATACAGTGACACCCAAGGCCGCTGTTTGTTCCCCGTCTCCTACCGACAGTCACTGTTGGTTTCTTTCAACCATGATCATGATATTTCTATAACCATAACTAACCAGTTTTAGTTGCCTGAAGCTAACCAAACCTAACCCTAACACTGAAATGACATTCATGTTCCCCAGAGGAAGAACCATTTTAAATGTACTGTATACAGTACTGCAGGGTTCAATTAAAAAAAAATAAAAAAATCATCATGATGTTGTTGGTTGCGTCTGTTATATCAGAGACAATGATTTAAGTATTAAGAACACTGCAGACTCTGCAGGTTCCCAACCTTTTCCAATTCATGACCCACTTAAAAGTCAAAACAAAAATGTCTGCGACCCACATCCGACCGTAACAATCCAGAGGCTGAATAATGACTCAGAGCATTTTTTATTTTAATGATGATGATTGAACACTCAGGACTGAACTGGAAACAGGAGAAGCTCAGTTTTTCCTTCGCTTGCCGAGGAGACGGGGGGACAAGGCCACTTGTCCATTCACCATCTGTCTCTTGACTCTCTTTCCTTTTAATTCTTCCTGTTATATGCTATCCATTTTGATCCTCCAGTCTTTGCCATGGATGTGACTTGTCTGCCCACTTGCAATAACTTCGCGGCCCACCAGGGGACCACAGGTCACAGGTTGGGAATAAGGGGAAATGTCAAAGGCTGAAAAATGAAGCATCAATACTGAAGAACCAAAACCTGCAGTTCCTGTAACGACCACTAGACTCAGGCTCCAACAGTGAGTCAGTCCCCATAGACTCCCATGTTAAAATGTCCAACTTGTTTAGAGTCTGGTACAAAAAACTGTTGTGGTCTCTAGAGCTGATGTCCTCCTTCATTAAACCGTTTATTTAACTCACCTGTTTACATTTTATTAAGAATTGAAGTTATGCATAATTGAGGGCGTGGCTGCCTTGAGTGACAGGTAGGTGAATGTATGCGGCGGTACTGGCATGATGGCAACGGTGGAGCAGCTCACTCTGAGCTCTTCAGAAAACCTGTAGGTGACGTCACGGAGGCTACGTCCATCTTGATTTACAGTTACTGGATATCGACTCTGTCCTCAGTAACTGACCCACGCTGACTCATCTCTGCATAAACATAAAGTTAGCAGCTCTGCTTACCTGTCGATGGTCCGGGCCCACAGCACATTAAAGGATCTACTTCCTGGATAAAAGCGATAAGAGAAATATATTCACTGTTCCATCAATCAATCGGTCCTCAATTAAACAGCACTTCATGA
Source organism: Seriola lalandi dorsalis (assembly GCF_002814215.2). Lineage (NCBI taxonomy): Eukaryota > Metazoa > Chordata > Actinopteri > Carangiformes > Carangidae > Seriola > Seriola lalandi. Next base: position 632,151 of record NW_019525521.1, on the reverse strand, counting down.
TCGATTGATTAATGTGAAATAATGAGGAAGGCTCGCTGCTGCGTGTAAAATGACAAATGTTGGGCTCGGGAGGGGCACTGCAGCTATCATGGACTAATCATAATGGACTAATCCATTAACAAGAATTCAGCAGCAGGGGTTCATTAACTGAGGTAGACATGTGCAGGCTCAACTTTTATCTCTGCGCTCAAGTCTCTTCAGAGACACACATTACTCCTGTGCTGTGCTGCAGGACTGCCAGCAGAGAGGCTGCGTGTTTCCTCATGCGCTCACTGATGTGTGTTTGTGTACATGTGTATGTAGTACACTCAAATGGTAAGTTTTGAAAGAATTACCAGATGGCTGTGTTCTTAGGGGGAGATTGCCAAGGTTAATGATAATGAAGAATTAACAGGATTGATGTGTAATTAGACTGATGGATGGAGTCACTGGGAGCGCATATTTGTGAGTGTGTGTGTGTGTGTGTGTGTGTGTGTGTGTGTGTGTGTGTGTGTGTGTGTATGTGTGCGCGCTCACACACATACAGAGGCACGAACTGACGCCATTACAGAGCACAGTTCCCTTGGGTCTATTACACTCAGCTCATCTTCAGACATGCAACGTGAGTTTAATGTGATGGAGGACACAGTTTAAATGCCATACCATCATCATATGAAATCGGTTCTCACACGAGCGTGCAAGTGCATACACAAGTGCACGTGCGCATTCAAATGGCACACACATGAATCATGTGTCTCACCTCTGTGTGAGGACGTTGTGTAGATCGACCCTGCTGCTCTGGCCTCAGATGTGCTTCATTTCGTCTCAGTAATCCATATCCACACAGTTTGAACTTATCATTGATTTTGAAAAAAAAATCCAGATGAATTACTGATGGAGCTAGACAGCCTCGCTGGTGTAACATAGTAGTGTCATTTTCCCGTCTCACCCACACAGCCACCTACAACCAAGAGACTTTCCTCCTCTGTCTTTATCTGGCTCTAATCTCCTCTGTGCTTTCACCTCTAAATGAAGCAATCTGTACTGGGATAAGGGCCTACACCCTGGATACTGTAATTGGTTCCCCTCCGAATGAACCTGAAAGTCTGGATGGAATGAGCCACATACTACAGACATACGATTACTGTGTGATTTTAGTTTTACTCTCCATCTGCAGAAATTTAAAAAAATGCACAATGTTTGTCTGTCATGAACATTTTCTTTGTTTGTGTTTAAACCAATCTATTGTGCCTCTTAAATTTTTCTGGTGCCTACTTGTTGGAACAATGATGATACTTTATGACTAGATAAACATAATTATCCTAAAGAAGAACTGTATACATCCTAAAGTGATCTTTTCATATCATAAAGTTATGTTTGTTTTCAAGACAGGAATTATCAGAGAGGAGCGGAGTGACCTTCTCTGCTCTTCCCAGCTGCCGCACACACACATTTGTTATGATAAGGCATGAATCAAGTCTCTATTGAGTGTCATATCATCTCATATCAGCAGGATGTGAGGTCACTCTCATATGTTCTGTGTATAAATCCTGTGTGAACTTTGTATTCTTTGAACATTTGCATTGCAAGCTCTTTGTGTGTAACTTGTTCCCTTGCTGCAAGAATAAATATCCTACTCGGTACTACGGTGAGTTTATTTGATCATTTTCCTAACACTACTTGCAGCTCTTTTTCCTAAGCTTCCGAAGCTTCCCTAAGCTTCTCTTTTCGAAACTACAAGAAAATGACTAATATTTCAATGTTAAGACAGTTTAAGCCTGAATTTCACAATTCTGTTTACTCTGCTTTTTAAACAGACACGTCCTAAAGCCACGTAACAATTCAGAACTGACAGTATTTATGTAGAAACTACGATGCCTCGTGGAAGAGAAACATTTCATTATAATCTGACAGATTTATTGATTCCCTTGTGTTTGGTTAAAATTTTGCACTGTCATGTGAAAATACTTATATTAAACAATAGGCTTGTATTTCTGCCGTGCCTATTAACACAACCCAGAATTCCCACACTATCTGTGCAGGAACATAAGGTAAGAATGCAATAAAACATACAGCAACAATCCTCAAAGCTGCATATCACAGGTCGTCCTACAGAACTTAACCTGAACATTTTTGATCTTTCTAAATCATGCTGTCTTTCTATACATGATGACTGCAGTTGGAAAAATTTACAGTATTCAGCAAACTGCCTCACTTAAAAAATGAGACCCACCGCATCAACACCCAGAGGAGCTCATTTAATACAACTTACAGTATGTTGAGTCAGCCACTGAGGTTGGACTCTAAGCAGGGTGACCAAAAAGAATGATAAACTCCCACACATGGAGAGAAATCCCTGAGGAGAGGCACCTAAAAATCATAATATTGGAAATCAAAATGCTGGGTCACAATTCAGTTTGACTCCAGAGGCAGCTGCAAAAATAAGACACAGGACTGTGAGGCTGTATTTGGGCACATCGGGTGCTTTGAGCTAAATACTAACCTCAGCCTGCTAACATGCTCAAAATAACAATGTCAGTGCCGACAGGTTTTACAGAAGCATGTAAGCATACAACACAAAGTGCACCTAAGATTGACAAGAATGTCATTAGTTTTGCAGGTATTTGTTCCAATCTTTCCAGTAGTTGCTGATATATAAACAAGACTAGGTCAAAACCTAGTATATGGCTGGACGGTGTGTGGCCAACGTACGACACTGAATCTCTGCTTCGTCCAAAACGTTGCTGGATTTGTTGCTAGGTGCGTTTTTGAAAAAAAGTTGCTAGAGGTAAGAAGAGTCAGTAAATCTAGCAACAAAAAGGTGCAAAGGAAGCAACACCGTCTGTCAACCATGAATGTAGTTTTCAGTCTGCCAGCCCAGACTGGTGCTTACAAAAACAGCTTCGTTAGTGTTACAAAGAATTCATGGTTACAGAAGTTTCCTGATATGTGTGACGGTTTGTCAGTATTTGGAGCTGAACGCAGGTACAGACAGAGGTGAGGAGTGAAAAGTGGTTTTAATGAAAACGATGAGGAAAAGGGGGGAGACTGGCAGAGATTCAGCCCAGGTATTTAAACTGGAGTCTTGATGAGTTGATGAGCAGCAGGTGTGGGGAGGAGCCAGGGGCAGGAAGCCACACCCACATGTGCAGACAAACGCAGACCAAAAGAGGAGGGGGAGACACAAGGGAAACAAGGAAACACAAAGTTAACCATTTAGATAGAAGATAACCGTTAAAGTTATGGTCTGATTAGTCAAAAGAAACCAGCGTTGACTGTTAACATCAGTCTCCTTGACTTACAATTCTCTTGTACGGAAAGTAACAAAAAGTAGGTCGATTCATCATCTCTCTGCCTTTTCCTCCGAAGCTCCTGACGGACGAGTCATAACTCCTACGACCACCAGAGCGCCTTCTCACATGAACATAAAGAAACGTTTCAGGGGATTTGTTGAAATGCCTGATCTCTCCATTTCCCGCTCATAAACTCGTCATTATAAAAGAAGAATCTCACACATACTGCAGACCCTGTGTGCTAATGGTTTTCTAAAGGGGTCTGAGGCTTGTATGATCAGGTGGCAATGTAAAGGTGAAGAGACAGAATCTAATGGTAGAAAACTGGTTGTTTATGTTGTTTGGCAATGCCACTGATTGAAAGTGGTTTGTAAAATGCTCACCAAAGTCTCACTAATGGCTTTTGTGGGATTAATCGCTTTGTAAAGTCTGATATGAGTGTTATAAACCATATCTTTGATTGCCTCTCTGAATATTAAGGATGAGTGAGATATCACTGCCAATGCTAGTTTACAATTAAATGTGATGAATTAGTAATAATATGGCACTATAAATAACCACAGAGCTTCTTTTTGTTGTTGTTTTCACTTAAATGTTACAATGTTACATACAAAGATTTAAGTTAGCATATGTGTCTCTGACACATGTGCGCTGTCACACCGTGGTGAGGTGGTCTTGTCCTGGTTTTGTTTTGTCCTGTCATTTCCTGTTTTAATTTCAGGTCACTTGCCCTTCCTCATGTGTCTCAGTCTGATTGCCCTGAGTGTTTCCACCTGTGCCCTATTTCCCTCCATGTGTTTAAATAGTCTGTGTTCCCCTTGTCTTGTGCCAGAGTGTCTTTGTCCTTGACCTGCACCCGAGCCCTTGTCCACGCCCACAGCCCTTGTGTTATTCCAAGTAACCCGATTGTTCCTCGTGAAGAGTGATTTTTTGTTTATAACTTCTTGTCAGAGCTAATGCTCATAGCCCTTTGTTTTCCCACTTTATGAGTGATTTATGGTTGGAACTTCTGATTAGCGTTTTTTCCTCCTCTCGGAGTGATTTTGTTTTCTCTTAGAAAGTAGGGACTTCCTCTGTGAGTCAGGTTAGGACTAGTATTTTCATAGCCATTTATTTTTCACCCTGTCTGAGGTCACCGGTGTTTTCAATAAAGCCTATTGTTTGCAAATTCTCTGCGTCTGAGTCCTGCCTTGAGTCCCTGCCTGACATGCACGTCACCAGTTTCATGCATCAAGTTCCTGCTTTAGTGGCTCTGAACATCCACACAGGTGTGTTCTGTCTGATTAGACCTGTGCTCAGGTTGAAATCAGGTGGTGCAATGCTGGGAATTATGCAATGGTGGAAATGAAAACTAATTTATACTTCTAAACCACTACATTTATCTGACAGCTGGAAGCATTTTCGGATTAAGATTTTTTGCTGCTACTGCTGCAAAACAGATAATATTACATAATATAATCCATTGTTAAAGATTAAACCAGTGATACCAACATGTTAATTTTATGAAAACTTACAATTGTAATCATGGTCCAAGGTTTCTGTTCAAGGTCCAGAGTGGTTTGTCAAATTATCCAATAATATTTTTTTTTTAAAAAGCCCAAAATGAATAAAGATCTGTTTCTTCTTCTTCCTTCCTCTCAGCTCATAATCCCTCTTCTAAATCAGTGGCTACCCATTTATTTTGTCAACCTTGGAATGGGAACCACTGGACTAGCAAATATGAAGTAATTAAAACTTGCTCCTCCATAACTGGCCACAGCATTAAAATGCTGCTTACACACAGACATCCCACACAGAATATCAACACACTTTATGTAGTAATAAGAATGATAAAAGTGTAACATAACAGGAGCCTCATGAGTCAAGTGTTGAGTCACCCCACACAGTCCTGAGAAGAGGTCCAGTCAGCCATAACAGGCGACAACACCTGTGAAGGCTCACCCTGAGGGACATCCTGGCTTTAACTAACTGAGCACTGTTAGGATCTGGCACCTCACAGGGTCAATGAGCAGGATTAGTTCCACAGAACAGTAACAGAAAAACACCTTTACCTGTAGTTTATGTTGGAAATCTCTAACATTTATTTTACCCCAGCAGGGAGCTGTTACAAAATGTCATATCAGCGACTTTCGGGCGGTTGTGGCTCAGGAGGTGGAGCGGGTCGTCCACTAATTAGCAGGTCCGTGGTTCGATCCCCGGCTCCTCCAGCCCGCATGTCCAAGTATCCTTGGGCAAGATACCGAACCCCACATTGCCCCTGATGGCTGTTCCATCAGAATGTGAGTGAACGGGTGAATGTGAAAAGTATACAAGTGCAAGTCCATTTCAACCCTTTGGTTTATCTATTTCCTGTTTTATTTTGATATTACTTACCTTGCATGTCTATTGGCTGTTTTACTTCCTGTCTTTGTCTAATTTTCCCGCTCTTGTGATTGCCTGCCCTGTTCTGATGTGTTTCACCTGCCTCCCATGTGTATTTAGTCCTTGGTTTCAGTTCGTCGTTGTTCCCTCGTGCTTCCGAGAGCGATCTGTGTCTGGAGTTTCTGGTTTTGTTGCCTGCTCCGTTCCCCGGTGTTACCTCGAGATCCGGTTTTGCCACCTGAGTGTGGATCACCCATGTTTTCATTAAAGTACCTTCACTGTACCTATCTACCTTTGTGTTGTCTGGAATCCCTAAACACACTAGGGAGGGATCTCATCCTTTCAGTCACTACACAAAGCTCTCGACCATATGAGAGGCTTTGAAAATAGATGGACAGGTGAATCGAAAGCTTTGCCTTTTACTTAAAATACACATACATAATTAATTTGATTAATCTAATTATACTAATGGGCAGATACCATATTAATACATCAAAGTGGAAAGGCACCAAACCCTCAAGTACTTTGTTTTTTATTGATTATTTTAAATCCCTTGAATGTATTACAAATAAGAACAAAATAACATCTAAAATCATTACGGCAATGAATTTAGTGAGAGCAAATGGCTGCTATAATCCTATACTGGCAATATTATGGTAATATTTAACTCCTTATATATCTGTCTCATTTTCTACATGTTGTCTTTTTTCATGTTCACACTTATCCTCACAATAAGCTGAACAAGAAGCTTGGTGACAAGAGACAACTCACAGGGCTAGTTGGTAAATAACTTCAGCAGATGAGCTAATGGCTAACACATTAGCTATCTGGATATACGGTAGCCCTGATTAGTCAAAATTATGCTCACAATAGCTGCCAGTTAGCAACCTTATTGTCTTGGTTGCTAACACAGCAATAAGTTAACACAGTTTATTCAAGATCTACATTTGAATCATCAGTCCTTTTCGGGTGTTTAGCATCAGTTAAATCAGTTAAATGTAGCTCATTAGACTGTTTAGTGATCCAACCTTGAGTTCTGTATCCCCAGGTGTGCAAGTCTCTGTAACAGCAAAGTAAACCCTGTTTCCTACTAGTGCTTCCTGTAAGAGGTACATCCATTGTTGTTGTACTGAAGTTTTTCAGTATAACTTTGAAATAATACCTTCATGTATTATAACTGTATTCTACATCACTTAACAGTCTGAACTGTATTGTCTCAACAGTTCACTGTTGTAGGAGCATTAATAACTTCTAAAAATCCAGAAACCACAGAGCCATGCCTTCAGGCCAAAATTTCATTAACATGTAAATCTGAAGCTGCTCTATAGAAAATGAATTAGTCTATTAATTCTACAGACCCAAATGTTTTACTTTTCTTACCAAAATGTTTTTTCCTGTACAGTATTAACACTTCCGAAACAGAAAATGTCGCTGTACACCCGCAGACACCTTTAAACCCAGCAGCATGGCCCTGAGCTCTGACGCGCCACATTTATAAGAGAACTAACACTCTGTGCTGTTATTAAGATGACACATCTGCTTTATGCATGGAGGAGATGGTGAATAGATTTTGTGTCATTTTTGTGCTTTACATTCTGTCCTCATGTTCGAATAGATTTAGGGGAAACATTTTGATTTTACATTTGGTCTTGAATTTATTTTGAGTGTGATCATGCAAATATATATTTTCTATTTGAACATACAGTTCCTACATATACACTGCACTCAGAAAGTATTCAGAGTCTGATTGGACATGATGTGGAAAGACAGGATTGTGTCGAGGCTACAGAAACATTTCTGCTGCATTGAAGGTTCCCGGAGCTGGACCCGGACTAACTGATGAACTGGGGGAGAAGGATCTTGGTAACAGAGGTGACCAATAACCTGAAGGTCACTCTGGCATTGCTCCAAATGGTGAATCATGATGGAGGCAGCAACAGGCTATGAGGGTCTTTCAGCAGCAGAGACGGGGAGACTGGTCAGGGTTAGAGAGATCCTTAATGAAAACCTGGTCCAGAGCGTTTGGACTGGGCCGAGGGTTCACCTTCCAACAGGACCATGACCCTGAGTGGATCAATGTCCCTGAGTGACCCCGCCTGTTCCCAGGCATGTTCCTGACTCAGCTTTCCCAGCTGATGTCTCCTCAGTTCCTGAGTCTTCCTGTTCCCGACTCAGCAGGTGGTTAAGTCTGTTCCTGGCTCCCAGTCGACCATCAGTTGGCCATCGTCTCAGCCTCTCACTTGGCTGCCTCCTCTGGACCCCAGCTTCACCACTGGCCTCCTGCTCTGCTACCAGAGGGATCCTGCCTTCATCACCACCCGCCAAACCACTTTCATCTGCCTGTTCTGTACTGTCGCACTGTCTGCTTCCTCAGTCCTCCTCCTAGTTCATTCTTGTTTTCTCCATGGACCTGTCATTTTCCCTCTGCCCACCAGAGATCCTCAGACTTATTATATACCTATTTACATCTGCTCACCTGTTCCCTATCTTCAATTATCTGTGATTTCCCCACCCATTCAACAACCTGCCCCCAGTTCCCTCTTCACCCAAGCCAGTATATAAACCTGCCATTTTCACCAGCTTCTTGTTGGGTCATCTGCTTTTGTTCCTGCTAACAGTGTGTATTTTCCTGTGCCTCTGCCCACCTGTGTTCCTGGCAGCCAGCTTGTTCATCTCGTCTGCCCTTTTGAACTGCTGACTGAGAGTCCCCTCTCAGATATGAGATCATTGTCTCTCCTCTTGGGCCATTTTACAATTTTGGAGGTTTTCCAGGCACGTCCAACTGGTATGGGGAGTTCAGGGCAGACCCAGAACTCGCTGGAGAGATGATGCAGTATATCTCACCTGGCCTTGGAACGCCTGGGAGGAGCTGGAAAATGTAGCTGGGCACAGGGATGTCTGGACTACATTGCTTAACTTGCTGCCACTGCGACTTGACTCTGGATAAGTGAAGTGTGGCAAAATCCAGCATTAACCTCCCTTTTTAAATGAAAGGAAACCATGCAACACACACACACACACACACACACACACACACACACACACACACACACACACACACACACACACACAGCAGTGTATGGTGGGAAACCTTGGCTCTTAATTCTCATTTCTTTTATGCTATATCTTTTTTTCCCCCGTTATTTATTACATATTACATTTCTGCTGATGGAAGCTGAGTTTCTTGAGGTGTTGACTTACACTCACACTAACTACTCATTTCTTCTACTATTCAATAAAAAGATTAAAAACCCAATCAACTGGAAAACCACAGATGCTTAAAAACATCTAAATTAGGTTGATTAAAAACACTTGGAAACAAGACGCCAATGATTTTTTTTTTACAAATCATTCAATCTGATTCTTAGCAGAGGGTATGGTGTAATAAATTATACTGGTTAGTTTGGGTAATTAAATGCTACTTTAAGCCGTGGCCTCCTTACAGCTCTGTGGGAAGTTGTTAGCAGGGAAGTAGGTGTTGAAAAATGTCCTCTCTGCTCTCTAATGGAGAATAACAAGAATCAATGTCGAGGGACTGCAAGACAAGCAAGTACTGAGGTGAAGATGTTTCATGTGACAAAGATTTCCTCTTTGTGATTCTTTTTTTTTTTTTGTAAGTGGTGAAAGGTCAAAGGTGACACTCTTCTCACATTGTCTGGCCGCTGTCTTATTATTGTACTTGCTGTTATCCCTTTTAGTTAAGAACTGATAAGATTTGATCCTTGCCTGCCTCTTAATGAAACATCCAATGTAATCTGATATCAGTTATGTTCCTCAAAGTCAAGATTGGCCTTGACGATAAGAACTGAATATTATTCTGATGATAATGTGAAATGGAAAGTCAGTGGTTCAACAGAGTTTTTATAATTCATCCTGAGGGGGACATAAATATCTGGACCCAGTCCAGCCAGTTGTTTTTGAGACATTTCAGTCTCGACCAAAGTGGCGGCCCGACTGACATTACCATCCCCAGAGCCAGACCACACCACTAGCATGGCTTAAAGGGCACGATGCAATTTCAGTGCTCATAACATTTCAAACAAAGGCTGTTACCCATGAATATATGTTGCATAACATCTTGATACAATTTTAATGGCATCATTCCAGCAAAATGAAAAAGAAACAGGAAATATAACAGGAGAAGCATGTGTTTGTGTGTGAGAACAAGGCAGGAATAAAGAGAGCCCATGATACAGTGTGTGTAGGAGGGCTGTTAGTAACTGGAAGCACCGTGTTGTTTCTAACACCTAATGACCTGCAAGCAGAATGGGCCTGATCTCCTGAATTATTATAGCCATATAATGGATCATGACTGCTGATGCACTGCTAGACTCGACAATGCATAATCAAGACACACACTAGCTCTTATAATTATGCATGTGCGATAATACATATGTATCGGATGAGTGTGTTTCCAGGTTTAGCATCCAGCTGCATTTTGCAGTATACATTTATTTCATATTTAGATACGCTTGATAACTCCAGAAAGCTTGGCGGAATAGCTGATGGAAAGAAGTATCATATTAAAATGTAATTTCTGAAAATAATTTGGCACTGAATTGTTGCCGTTGTCCCCATCAGCTCTAAATAACAGTGATACACCCACCGCGTTGACCAGCCACTCAGCGATGCCATCTCTCTAAACCGATAGCGTGCCCTGTCTCATCTATATTGCACCTGTCTCTGTCTGTCTCTCCTCAGAGAGCGGAGGCAGGGAGACATAAAAGCTCCAGCATGTCTGAAACATAATGATGGTGACTAATGATAGCGGGTGGAAGGGTGCAAATGGAATGCACCCGAAATCTTTAGAGAGTGATGAATGGCTTCATCATGCAAGAGCAGCATATTTCAGCGGTTCCTAGGGGAGTCGGTGTTCACAGCCTCGGCAGCCCAGAAAAACAAGGTTTAAGTGTTTTAAACCTTTTTTGTGTCTCAATCACTAAACTTGGCTCTTTGCCAGTGCTAAGCAACAATGATTGATTTCAAAGCAAATGTGGAAGTTGCATTTGCTCTACTAAAAACTCATACTGTATTGACATAAATGAGAAAAACCCAAATTCCTTTCGTATGCCTTTATGTCTAATGTTTATACTCTTGGCGTTATTCCAAATATGACAGTATAGATCGACATTTTGAGGGGTACACTAATTTTTCCTTCTGGGAGGTAAATGTTAAGATCAAATCACCCCTCATTTCTGTACAGTAAATTTGAAGCTGAAACCAGAATTCAGTTAGCTTAGCTTAGCTAACAGTAAAAAGCAGGGGAAAACTTGTAGCCTGGCTATCTTAGTGTGTCCAGTGATAACAAAATCCACCTCCAAGTGCTTTAAAGGAGCTATTTGTAAGTTTCTATTGCTACATTTAGCGTTAGCAGCTGTTTACTTACTGTTACTGTTTACTTAGGAAATGCACCAAGATTAGCACCAAACTTCATTCCTTTACTCGCCAACAGCTGTCTCCAGAGGTGGAAAGCAATGTCAATGCTAACACTTGACTCTATCATGTCCTTTCTTCAACTGAGGTTAGCAAGCTAGCCAGCTAGCCCTGGCCTGTCTCGTCACTTTCCGATAGCGAGTCGCTGTAGCTTCCAATCTGCCCTTCAGAAGTGGCGCTACTGAGAGGGCGTGACATAACCTCCTGTAAATGCAATGATGGCTGAAGCTCTTGTCAGGCAACAAGGACTCGCAAATGAACACTTTGTTCTATTCAGATTGAACGAATGAGATACAAAGTTTAAGTATGAAAATTCATGGAACAGGGAACAGTTACCAGGGAAACAGTGGCTTTCCAGGAAGTTCTAACAAAATGTTGAACTTTCTTGAGGTTTTTTCAGTTCTTTTCAGTTTTTCAGCATCTGTCAGACAAAACAGATTCAGTTCAGTCTTAATTAAAAGAGTCTTTTAAGGCCTCAAGTCTATTTTCTCTCAGTGTATGCGTAACCACCTTGACTTTGTAATGGGCCATGAGTGCTGCCTAAAAATCAAGTGCACAGCAGTACAGTGGCAGAATGCATCTTGTGCTGATGGAGGACTGCAGCTGCTGCCGCTGACATGATTTTTTTTTCATCTATTTCATCTATGTAGACATCTTATCTGGCTGTGCTGTTATCAGCGGCTGCAAAAACAGACGTTGGAAAAAACTGAGTTAAAGCCAAAAGGCTCTGAGATCCTCATGTTTCGATTGTGAACTGACAAAGAACCAACCAGGGACATTTCCTGGTTGAATTTCCACTTTAACATTGTTACATGCTTACTAAATGTCGCATTTCTTCTAATTACAATGAAGGAAATCATAGTTTTGATCATTTAAAATACAGTATAAGCTAGTAAGTATCCTGCTGCCATAGTGTCTTTATATCTAGTTTTTTCTGTCAGTGCAAAATGCCAGCACCAAAGCCTTTCGATAATATATTTCAATATTGTGCGATTAATCCAACCAACCCTGCATAGTGTAAGAACATAACTCAACATTTGGTTAAATGTATTATGTATCTCATGGAGCTCATCTATGTATCTAGGCGGTCAGGAATGACAGAGGTCAGAGGTGGTTTTGTGAGGCCATCATTGACGTGAGCCAGGAATAACTTTTTAAAAAGAAAAGTTTTTATACGGGGGCATGTCAGATACTCCTGCCATCTTTCCACTGAGCCATATTTCAGGTTCTGTATATCCAGGAGCATCACAACAGCCGCAACTGAATCACTTGACGGTTTCACAGAGTAGGAATTTATTGTCTCATCTTCTGTTTACAAGCCCAGTCCCACACGGACCTATAAAACCACACTACAGGTCAAAGTCAGCAATTTTGTAAGTAAAATAGAGGTCGAGAAACTGTCAAGTTTTCTGCCAACCTACAGCTTTCCTGTTAGTCTGTGCTCCCAAGTCATAAAACAAAAGTTTACTCTGCTCAGCTGGTGAGCGCGACCACTGATATTACATCATGTACAGTACAGTGTCTCGCCATGTCTAAAAAGTATAGAAGTATAAAAGCATGTCTGCCACTAGCAATTTACACGACACATGCCCTCAACGCATGCGCTCCTGAAGGTTAGGCCAGGCATTCATTTAGACAAATCAATATCCTTTTATTTAGTATAGTGCTCTTAAATGGCGAGTGTTGCCTTGTGGGGGAAAATATCAATGAGTCTCTCCCAATAATGTTTCACAGTGCTCCAGTTTGATCCCTGAAAATATTTATCAGAGGGAACATTTCACTACACAAGCATGACAAATGGATGTGTCAAAAGAGAATGCATCACCAGGGCAGGCTTTTAATATAATTATTAACTTTGACATGCCCTCATTTTTCAAAGGGCTTGGACTGGGAGACAGAGCCAGTGGTGGTTGGTTTTCTTTAACTTTTTCTCTCCACTTCACTTCCCAGACAGACTCTTAAACTCCCAAGGATCCTCCCTGACTAGTTGCATTCAGCTGTTATGTGTGTATACACTAAATAAAAGAATATTGATTTGCTTAAATGAATGCCTGGTCTAACCTTCAGGAGTGTAAAGAGGGGGAGAGACAGACAGACAGAGAAAATAGATGACCAGAGTGACAGTAATGGTAAGAGAGGGAGAGTTTCCAGTCAAAAAAAGAAAAAGGGAGCGAGGAAAAGAGCTCAGCATGTCTTCCAGCTGCAGTGCAGTCAGGTCTGTTGGGGCTACTGTCAGAGCAGAAATTGGTATGTCTGCCTCTTCTGTGATGGATGTTTCCTTGTATGACTGCTGAACGTCAGAGCAATGTGACAGCTCCAGACAGCAGCTTCGCCTCTTTGGTTCTCAGACTGACACCAAACCCTAATGTTAAATTCATGCTTCACATAGATGAAAAAAAAATCCTTCTAACAAAGCATTGTATCTGCATTGGGAATAAATCAATTAGTGGTGAGGAGTAACTTAAACAGAGGGTGAAGTATTATTTATATATGAAACAATACTAGCACCAGTCCTGATGCAAAACAATGTGTAGTTTCTGAAAACTCCAGAGTAATAATCAGCCTTATTCTTTCACTATTTTCTAGACACTGTACATTTCCAAAGAGAAACTGGGGCCATTCACTTCTGCATTAAAACAAATTCATCATAAGCATCTATTCATTCACACTCAGGACTTTTTGTATGTGGTGTTCAGTGACATCAGTATTCACAGTGCAGACGTGTGGTGGTAATTACACTCTCAGAGATGAAGTGACTGCAGGGAGAAGGCTGAACCGACGAAGCTTCTGCTCGTGCTTTAGATATCAGAATATTTTTCCATTTGAAAACCACATGAGTTTCAGTCTTACTTTACCAGTGAGTGACACTAGTGAGGTGGCAAGTGAGAGTGTGGAGGTTGGGGTGGTGGATGGGCATGTAACACATCTGACTTTTGTGAGTTTGAGGCCCATTACAAACCTACAATTAATGTTTTTTGCTCCAGGGATGTCGGTGTCAGTCGGTCCACCACTTGGGTCCAGGCTGAAATATGTCAACAGCTATTTCAGGGATTGGCATGAAATGATGTACAGATATTCATGGTCCCCAGAGAATGAATCCTACAGACTTTGGTGATCGTATAGCAGGGGTCAGTAAGTGGGTTTGGCCTCGGGCCATTTTTTTTTTTTTTAATCCATTAGACGATGTCCAGAACATAATCATAAGCTGATTTAAGAAATTGTTTGATTTGAAAATACAACTGGGATTTTCTTTGTTACTGTTTACATGTGGCAGTGTAGCCTACAGTCACATATTATACATTTGAAAACTAGTGTTCTTGCCCTTTTTATTTTGGAGGAAAAATAGCTGAAGAGGAAGTGATTGTTTGGGGAACTGTTGCTGCCATGACGGATCTACTTTAGCACCAGGTGCTGTGCAATGACAGTGCAGCGTGCGGCATGATGTGACTGTGTGTTTCTGTCATTCTCTCAACATGAATAAAAGTATAATACGCATCTTCAGGTGGGGGGGGGGGTTCTCTGTATGGACATCATAGCTAAATGTGGGACTGTTAGAAAGAAAAATAAAAGCTTATCAAATGATCTGGAGGGCGTGTTTCTGCCTGCGAGCTGTTGCCAACCGCCGTCCTGTAAAGTTTCCTTTAGCACCACTGTGAAGTTGACATTTTTAACTGTTAGTGGAATATTTCAACAACTACTGGATGGATTGGTACAAAATTTGGTATGGATATCCACAGTGCCCAGGTAATCTATCCTACTGACTCTGATGATCCCCTGACACCCTGAGTTTGACATTTGGATGAATTGCCCAGCGCCACCATCAGGTCAAAATCATAATCTGTCCAAAATTTTGGTTTATGACTAGATAACTGAAATGACGCTGCTATCAGCTGTAGTTTGTGTTTAGTGCTCAGCAAATCTTAGGTAAATGAATGCTAACTTGTTAAGCATTAACCGACCACACATCAGCATGTAGTTGCCATGAACTCATATTTTAGAAAGTGAGAATTCTAAAATCAGTGTTATTGAATCCAGGGTTTTGGAAAAACACCTTATGTAGTATTATATAATATACAATTTTTATCTGCAGGAGTATTTACTGTGCTATAAATCACTGCAGTAATGCACCAACCATGGAGATATTAGCTGTAGCTAATATGCATGTGACCTGTGACAACACCATTCACTTTACCTGAAGGCCAGCAGTGCTAAGATTGTGTTCTTTGTAGTTTGAAATTTCTGATTTCATGAGCCTTAATGGACTATCTTCTTTTTACAAACTACTTCTCTTTAGTCTCTTACTGTGGACACACCAATAAAACAGCTACACTGCCAAGCTTTTTAAGGATGCTACTCCTCAATGTTGGATCCCTTACTAATGAAATTTTCATTGTTAATATTATTATAAAATCTCATAGTGTTGATTGTATCTCCTTATTGAGTCTTGGCTTGTTGACACTGGCAGCAAAGAACTGATTGAAGTTTCATCACCTAACTTTTCATTTTCATAATGTACCAGGTCTAACAAGAAGGGATGGCTGATATTTTTCCAAATTTTGTGTAATTTAAAAAACATCTTATTTGGTCCTTAATCTACTTGTTATACACTAATTCTGATACAATTTAACTCACATGTCCATAAGGATGAAATGAGGTCGTGATATTTTATATCCAAAAGGTCCAAGGTCAACTTCACTGTGACATCATAATGTTCTGCAAAAAAAAACCTCTAGCTATTTTTCAATGCTGTAACTCAGGAAGGAGATCGTGACCATATTTCCTGCTGGTTGGCACACTGTAAACCCGGATAAGTAGAATCTACTTTAAAAAATCAAGGTAACTCGTTGCCTTAAATTTTTTAAGTAATGAAGCATCAGTTGAATAAGTGAAGTGGACTACATTCAATGCACTCGAGCCCATAAATGGAATGGAA
Organism: Seriola lalandi dorsalis; assembly: GCF_002814215.2. NCBI lineage: Eukaryota > Metazoa > Chordata > Actinopteri > Carangiformes > Carangidae > Seriola > Seriola lalandi. The sequence goes on along the minus strand of NW_019525521.1, from coordinate 616,152 downwards.
TAGAATATTTAAGTTGAATGTACTAATAACAAAGTTACAGTAACTAAATATTCTTAGTTTAAACAACCCTTCCCCACCCATTTATTTAAATCAGCTTGTTAAGTTAACATTACTCCATTGCCAATTCAACTAAATTGCATATTCTAATTGACCAAACTAAACCTTTTTAGCTCCTGAAACTCAAAATATGTCTTTAAATCACTCATTTAAAATACAACCAACTGCAACAGTCCAGTATCCAATTTTTTATTGAATACATCTTTTTTTCAGAGAAAAAACAAAGCCATCGCCTTATAGGCTTCAAGTGTGAAATGAAAAGAAAAAAAATGTCTTTACCTCAATTTCTGGGCCTCTACAAATGTGCTTGGCACAAGGTAAATCTCAGCACTGCCAAACACTATCATTTTAACATTTACACTTCACATGCAGTCCTAAAATTTGGTTCACAAACCAGGAAAAAAAGTCAGCCCTGCTGAATACTGGCAACTAAACATTTACAAATAAGAAATCTGTCCATTGAACATGGAAGTAAAATCAATAATAGTCTCTGCACTGCGATTAAATTGAACAAACAAATTGAATTGACCATTACGATAGGCTATTCCTCCAAATCAGCAAAATGCGAAACGCGAATGCAGTTGACTGTGTCACGTTCCGTAGCTAACGTTAGCTAGCCACTTTTAGTGGAGCTAGCAAGCTCGCTTACTCGATTGCAGCCAGAGACGTGAAAATGTGTGACAAGCGCAAAGGAGAGGACGACAGCTCATCTGCGAAAAAGAAAGTGAGGACGTACCGTGAACAATACATCGCCATGGGCTTCACGGAGGGAACGGACAAACGACCCGAGTGTGTGATTTGTGGAGAGAAGTTGGCTAACGCTAGCCTAAAGCCCAGCAAACTGAAGAGACACCAGGCGACGAGGCATCCAGAAACCGTTGGGAAGGACCGTGACTTTTTTCTGCGCAAAGAACAGTTGCTCAAGGCTAACAAGCCAAAGGATATTAGAGCAGCGTTTAACAAGCCTGGCAGTGATTTACAGAAAGCTACTGAAGCCTCCTTTGAGTGTTCGCTTTTAATTGCGAAAGCAAAGAAACC